>NC_090438.1:516293860-516596890 GCF_031143425.1 Pleurodeles waltl
CCAAAGTGGGAAAAGTTTTAAGGTTAGTCTAAGGACAGTGTTTTGTACAGGAAGGTTATCCTTCCAGTACAAAACCTATTCTAGGCTCACTATGGTGCAAAGGTGTGTACCTTTTCTGGAAGTCAGAGACCTTCAGTGGGACAAGGCAGTAGGCTAAACCTAACTGAGAAGGACTTCACAATGTCACACAAGCATTGGACAAGGTCACAAAGCTCTGAGCGGGAAAATTTGAATTTTGTGCTGAGGGAAAGCCTCTCGCTAGTCAGAAACCTCTGGAGCCTTCACCCTGTCAAGATTTTTACCTTTGGACTTATTGCCTGATTTAGATAGTGGCAGAGGGGTTACTCCGTCAAAATGGTGGCGTGTATCCTGTCAGCCAAAATCTAAATCCCATTGGATATAATGGGATTTGGATTTCGGCCTTGTGATGGAGTAACCCCTCCGCCAATATATAAATCAGGCCCTTAGTCTCTTTTATAGAGTTCAGAATACTTTAGAGGGGCAAGGCTGAGGACTGTATCTGAAAAGGGCATCGCAAGGCTGGATTCCTTCAGCAGGGTCCTGTTGAATTGGATTTCCTGCAGTGGAAAATCTCCAAGCAGGGGAAACCTGATTGTTCAGCCCAGCAGCAATGTGTCATGGGTGGAGAGGTTTAACAGGTTTGTTCTGTTCCTCTGGGGGTCTTGAAGTCCAAACATTTTCTAAGTCCCATGTTTCCATGGATGTTATAAGTCCAATTAGACCCAGCCAAGGCTCCCAGGACCTCAGGAGCAGCACTTGGGGGTCAAGTCTCTCTCCAGCAGAGGCCACCAGCCGGCTCCGGGTCAGGTCCAGTTGGTACTGGTCATCTGGGCACTTCAGGAAAAGGCATGTCTGTTGTGGCCCTGTATTTTGTCGTGGCCCTATATCTTACTCTGGAGGTAAGGCTACTAACTCATGACATTTACTTCTTTCTCCTGGGAACAAGTCCAGCACTTAAGGTGTACTCACAGGTGTCATTCAGCAGGTGCTGTTCTTCCACAGGTCCAGTAATGTCCTGAGGAAGGTGCAGTGGGGGTGCCACATGTATTTCTGGCTCTGACATGTGGGTGTTTGAGACTCCTGGGCCCTCAAAACAAAAGGGTAACAGTTACCCATGTTTGCAGTAGTTCCTGTGTGCAAACAATCCCACAGTGCTCCTCACTGGTTAAATTCAAGATGGGGAAACATTTAATCCCTTGTGCAGAGCCTGTGTGCCTACCTAGTGATGTGGGCATGCTAATGAGCAGGCCTCTCCTCTGTCGTCATTCCAAACCTGTTCTGGGGCAGCTTTATCCCCACTGGGTTTGGTGCATGTCTGACTGGTAGGACAAAAGAATGGGGCTTTGCATGTTTCATCTGACATCTGCTTGTGACATAGAAGGCCTCTGTGAAGTAAATTAAGTGTCTGGGCACAGCCCAACTAGTCTTTCTGCCAGAACAGCGAAACACTATTCCACATCCACTCCATTGTCTCCGCCCTGAGAGCAGTTTTCACACCTCGTCAGGGCCATTCAGCAGCTGTTTGACAGTTGGATGCTAATGCAAATTATCCTGCAGGAGCTTAAGGCAGTAAAAACGTACCTTTTCTTTAATATTTATTAACAATTCGACTTTACCATTGAATTGGGCTTTTAATAAGTATTGAAAACAGTCATTGAATTATTTTTCTATCTGGTTTCTAGCCTAAGATTGAATAATTAATATTTAACATAGCTTCCCAGTGTTTCTCTATTGGTCAGACAGCATTCTTACAGTGAAAATAGCTTTTTTGAGGGGAGGTTCTGTGAAGACTTATGAACTTTACATTTCTACACGTCCTACTTTTAAATACCATGCACCCTGCCTTGTGGGCTACAAGACCTACATAGGGGTGGCTTATCATTATTTAAAAGCGAGGTTTTATCACACTTCCGCCCAGAAGAAGAGAGGAATGCAGCAAAGGGAGAAAGGAGGCAGAAGAGAAATCAAGACAAACAGTTATAGAGAAAGTAGGGATGAAAGGGAACCTGTGAAAGTGATATAAAGAGACAGGAAGTGTAGAGAGGTGGAAGAAAGACAGGAGGGTGAATTAAAACTAGACAGCCTTGGTAAGACAGGTTTTAGGTCCCTGTACTTATATTTTTTTACATAATAAATACAAAATTAAAAGCTCTGCATTTGAGGCAGTTCTGCATACTCCATGTTGATGCAGCTGCTAACAAGCTGTAATCTTTCTGTAACCCTTTGTAATCCCTGTAATGTAAGTAGTCTGATTCTGGCCTAATGAAGATGCAAAGGTCTTCATCTTTTGATAGGATTAGAAGCTGAGAGTTTGTACATGTTGTGAACTCTATAACACATTCAGTGGACAAAAAATATTTAAAATTTAAAAACAGTATTCCATAAACCTAGACATTGGAAGTAGAGTAACAACAGGCAGTATAATGAGGGGCAGCATTGTGATAGGTGGAAACAGTAAGAGTCAATGTATAGAAAAAGTGGCAGCTCAGGCAAAAGGGATAGTATTGTTGTCCTGGCTTATAACAGAGGGTGAAGTTGTTTACTACAAAGCACAGATTATAGCATTTAGATTCCAGATTTGTAGTTTATGTAAAATAGCTGAACACATTAATACTCTTGTTACAGTGATTATTGTCACCAGATGGCTTAAAATTACAATTAGGGGAAAATAACTTACTGAGTTACAAAATATTATAAAACATTATTAAGTGTCAGAAAATCATGTTGTATTGTGTGCTTTATATGTGGTTATTAATGGTGCACTCAAAGGCATAGGCAGTGATACCTGACATTATTTTAGAGCACATATAGCCATATATATCTTAAATAGAGACAGGATCAGGGAAAGTTGAAAACATGATAAAATCTTGGTTCCTCTCCTTGCAAATTATCACATTCACTGCAGGATGTATCATAAATTCCACCAATTAGCAGCTAGCTATGGAAGCGCAGTAGAGCGGTCCCATCTGTTCTCCATTTGACCTCCAACTGTTCACAGACAGAATTCTTGGGGATAAAAAAAATTAGGTTGTTGTGAAGAGAGGCACGTGCAGCCAGTTGCACATCAAGTAATAGAAGAATCACCCGTTCTCCTGCAGCCTGTCACTTGTCAAATCCTGTATTGACTTGTACTGGCACCATTGTCGGGATGCATCAGTTTTTTCCTTCTTCTGAATCGGTTGCGTCCCGTCAGAATGGCACCATTGCCAGTACAAGTTCCAAGTTTTGGAACATTGCAATGAGATTCAGTAGGAATGTTTCACTGGGGTCAGCCAGTCTAGATCCAGCTCAAGAACAGATACTACAATTACAATCCATTTGGTTTCCTTTCTGTTTCAGCACTAATACCAATATTTTGTGTACTGTAGGTTTTAACCTACATAAGGTTATAAGCTTCTCAGGGGAGGCTGTCAAAATATTAAATTGTGGCACCACCATTGTTGCATCATATTGTTGCTGATTATAAATTATCAAAATCTACAGATATGTAAAGCAATGTCTGTACTGACGTGGGTAGTTCATTTGTTAGTAGGGCTACTCTAAATGAAAGTCTGCTTATATGGCCTCTTGGAACTTTTTTAGGAGTCTTGGGGCGCAGAGCAAGTGATTCAAAGCAGTTTATCCCAGTTCCCCTAGGCTTAGGCTTATTATAGGACTCAAACTATGCATCAACTACACCCCTGTAGCACTTGACTCTCAGGGTAACAAGGCAGAGTAGCCAAAGGCTTATTCAGAGAAGTTGTGTGGTGTTAAAGACTCAGAACTCAATAGACATCAGTTAACAATCAATCAATAACTGTCCCCCCAATACCTTGATGTGTGAAAAGAAAGCCACTTTAAAGGGTAATACACAGAATGGAAAATACTGTACATACATCACAAAGGGCATTCACAGGTGGGGTAATGAAAGCAATACCCAAAGTAATCTAGGGGACAGTCTTGTGATAATGTGCAGTGGCCATTAGCCCTGCTAGGAAGATTTCAGTGTGGCTATGTAAGTAGCTCTTGTCGTTCAACTGATTCTCAGGATAACGTTTCAGTGTCTCAAATAGGTGCTTACATTTACCTCCCTTTTGGGGTGCAACACCACAGTAGCATTCTGTCCTTGGAGGAGAGTTTATGGAGTTCCTTTGAGTAAACAGGGTCTGTAGGCATCACTGATCATCAGGTGCAGCACCACACCAGACTTTGTGTGCCCTGCATGGCCTACTGAGCAGGGATGTTGCAGTCCTGGTCTAGCTGAAAGGATCACACTTCATGATCCAGGGCTGGTCTTAGATCTGACAGCCTTAGGGTGGTCATCCCCAAACGTTTTGCCTGCCTCCCTCCTCTTTTCTGACACTGTTTTTGCTAGTTTTAGGACTCTGCACACTTTTCCACTGCTAACCAGTGCTAAAGTGCATACGCTGTCGCCCTTAAACATGGTAACATTGGTTCATCCCCAATTGGCATATTTGATTTACTTATAAGTCCCTAGTAAAGTGGACTACATGTGCCCAGGGCCTGTAAATTAAATGTTACTAGTGGACCTAAAGCACTGATTGTGCCATCCATATAAGTAGCCCCTTAACCATGTCTTAGGCCTGCCTTTGCAAGGCCTGTGTGTGCAGTTTCACTGCCACTTTGACTCAGCATTTAAAAGTACTTTCCAAGCCTTAAACTCCCCTTTTTCCACATAAAAGTCACCCCTAAGGTGGACCCTAGGTAACCCATAGGGCAGGTGAAATATAAATAAAAGGCAGGACATGTACCTATGGGTTTTATATGTCCTGGTAGTGAAAAACCTCTAAATTTGTTTTCCACTATTGTGAGACCTGCGCCTTTCATAGACTAGCATTGGGACTGCCCTCATCTACTTTTTGAGTGGTAGATTCTGATCTGAAAGGGGTAACCAGGTCACATTTAGTATTGGCAGAATGGTAATAGAAAACCCTGCTTATTGGTGAGGCTGGATTTTATATCACCATTTTAGAAATGCCACTTTTAGAAAGTGAGCATTTCTCTGCACTTAAAAAACATCTGTGCCTTGCAGTCTGTCTCCAATCAACGTCTGGGCCGGGCTGGTTGACAGCTCCCTTGTGCATTTCACCCAGACAACCACAAACACATGACACTCAGTCACACCTGCACTCATCTGCATATTGAATGGGTCTTCCTGGGATGGAAGGGTGGAGGGCCTGACACTTACATTACAAAGGCAAGTGGCCTGCCCTCACACAATGGACTGCCAAACCCCCTACTGGGACCCTGGCAGACAGGATTGCACTGAAAGGGGAACCTGTGCACTTCAAAACCACTCTTTGAAGTCTCCCCCACTTCAAAGGCATTTTTGGATATATATCCTGGGTCTCTGACCCCACCAACTCAGACACTTCTGGACCTGCACCTGCAACCTGTCAAGAAGAACTACCTGGCTGCCCAAAGGACTCATCTGGACTGAGTTGCTGAGAAGGACTGCTGCTCTGCTGTTGCCCTGCTGCCCTGCTGGCCTCTGACTTTGTTGAGAAGAACTCTGCCTTCCCCAAAAGTGCTCATTGAGGGCTTGGATTGAGCTTGCCTCCTAATTTCTGAAGTCTCAGCCCCAAAAAGACTTAGGCCCTCATTACGACCTCGGCGGCCTTCTTTTAAGACCGCAGAGGAACCGTCGTGCTGAAGACCACCAGTGCAGGCGGTTTTCCACGTGGCGTATTATGACTGCTGGCAGCCCTCTGTCCTTTTTCGGACGGAGAGCCGCCAGCAGCCATACTGGCGGTCGGAAGAGAAGTGGAGGTTGCTCCACCTCCACCGTCCCGTCATCAGAACACCGCCCACCGAATCACGTCCCATGATTCGGTGTGGCGGTGTTCTGGTGATGGGGTGCTGGCGGTGGAGCAGTCCCCATGGATCCCGTTGTAGGAGGCTGGACTGGCTTGTAGTGAGTACCAAGGGGTACTTACACCTTGCACCAGGCCCAGTTATCCCTTATTAGTGTATAGGGTGTCTAGCAGCTTAGGCTGATAGATAATGGTAGCTTACCAGAGCAGCTTAGGCTGAACTAGGAGACGAGTGAAGCTCCTACAGTACCACTAGTGTCATATGCACAATATCATAAGAAAACACAATACACAGATATACTAAAAATAAAGGTACTTTATTTTTATGACAATATGCCAAAAGTATCTCAGTGAGTACCCTCAGTATGAGGATAGCAAATATACACAAGATATATGTACACAATACCAAAATATGCAGTAATAGTATTTGAAAACAGTGCAAACAATGTATAGTTACAATAGGATACAATGGGGACACATAGGGATAGGGGCAACACAAACCATATACTCCAAAAGTGGAATGCGAACCACGAATGGACCCCAAACCTATGTGACCTTGTAGAGGGTCGCTGGGACTGTAAGAAAACTGTTAGGGTTAGAAAAATAGCCCACCCCAAGACCCTGAAAAGTGAGTGCAAAGTGCACTAAAGTTCCCCAAAGGACATAGAAGTCGTGATAGGGGAATTCTGCAGGAAAGACACAAATCAGCAATGCAACAATGATGGATTTCCAAACGAGGGTACCTGTGGAACAAGGGGACCAAGTCCAAAAGTCACAAGCAAGTCGGAGATGGGCAGATGCCCAGGAAATGCCAGCTGTGGGTGCAAAGAAGCTGCTACTGGACAGTAGAAGCTGAAGATTCTGCAGGAACGACAAGGGCTAGGAACTTCCCCTTTGGAGGACGGATCCCTCACGCCGTGGAGAGTCGTGCAGAAGTGTTTTCCTGAAGAAAGACTGCCAACAAGCCTTGCTAGCTGCAAATCGTGCAGTTAGGGTTTTTGGATGCTGCTGCGGCCCAGGAGGGACCAGGATGTCGCCAATTGCGTCTGGAGACAGAGGGGGCATCAAGCAAGACAAGGAGTCCTCTCAGAAGCAGGCAGCACCCGCAGAAGTGCCGGAACAGGCACTACAAAGTGGAGTGAAATGGTGCTCACCCGAAGTTGCACAAAGGAGTCCCACGCTGCCGGAGGACAACTTAGGAGGTTGTGCAATGCAGGTTAGAGTGCTGTGGACCCAGGCTGGACTGTGCACAAAGGATTTCTGCCGGAAGTGCACGGAGGCCGGAGTAGCTGCAAAAGTTGCGGTTCCCAGCAATGCAGTCTGGCGTGGGGAGGCAAGGACTTACTTCCACCAAACTTGGACTGAAGAGTCACTGGACTGTGGGAGTCACTTGGACAGAGTTGCTGGATTCAAGGGACCTCGCTCGTCGTGCTGAGAGGAGACCCAGGGTACCGGTGATGCAGTTCTTTGGTGCCTGCGGTTGCAGGGGGACGATTCCGTCAACCCACGGGAGATTTCTTCGGAGCTTCTAGTGCAGAGAGGAGGCAGACTACCCACAGGAAAACAGTTGAGAAGGCGGCAGGATCAGCGTTACAGAGTTGCAGTAGTCGTCTTTGCTACTTTGTTGCAGTTTTGCAGGCTTCCAGCGCGGTCAGCAGTCGATTCCTTGGCAGAAGGTGAAGAGAGAGATGCAGAGGAACTCGGATGAGCTCTTGCATTCGTTATCTAAGGAATCCCCAAAGACAGAGACCCTAAATAGCCAGAAAAGAGGGTTTGGCTACTTAGGAGAGAGGATAGGCTAGCAACACCTGAAGGAGCCTATCAGAAGGAGTCTCTGACGTCACCTGCTGGCCCTGGCCACTCAGAGCAGTCCAGTGTGCCAGCAGCACCTCTGTTTCCAAGATGGCAGAGGTCTGGAGCACACCGGAGGAGCTCTGGGCACCTCCCAGGGGAGGTGCAGGTCAGGGGAGTGGTCACTCCCCTTTCCTTTGTCCAGTTTCGCGCCAGAGCAGGGCTGAGGGGTCCCTGAACCGGTGTAGACTGGCTTATGCAGAAATGGGCACCATGTGTGCCCATGAAAGCATTTCCAGAGGCTGGGGGAGGCTACTCCTCCCCTGCCTTCACACCATTTTCCAAAGGGAGAGGGTGTAACACCCTCTCTCAGAGGAAGTCCTTTGTTCTGCCATCCTGGGCCAAGCCTGGCTGGACCCCAGGAGGGCAGAAACCTGTCTGAGGGGTTGGCAGCAGCAGCAGCTGCAGTGAAACCCCGGGAAAGGCAGTTTGGCAGTACCAGGGTCTGTGCTACAGACCATTGGGATCATGGGATTGTGCCAACTATGCCAGGATGGCATAGAGGGGGCAATTCCATGATCATAGACATGTTACATGGCCATATTCGGAGTTACCATTGTGAAGCTACACATAGGTAGTGACCTATATGTAGTGCACGCGTGTAATGGTGTCCCCGCACTCACAAAGTCCGGGGAATTGGCCCTGAACAATGTGGGGGCACCTTGGCTAGTGCCAGGGTGCCCACACACTAAGTAACTTAGCACCCAACCTTTACCAGGAAAAGGTTAGACATATAGGTGACTTATAAGTTACTTAAGTGCAGTGTAAAATGGCTGTGAAATAACGTGGACGTTATTTCACTCAGGCTGCAGTGGCAGGCCTGTGTAAGAATTGTCAGAGCTCCCTATGGGTGGCAAAAGAAATGCTGCAGCCCATAGGGATCTCCTGGAACCCCAATACCCTGGGTACCTCAGTACCATATACTAGGGAATTATAAGGGTGTTCCAGTAAGCCAATGTAAATTGGTAAAATTGGTCACTAGCCTGTTAGTGACAATTTGAAAGAAATGAGAGCCTCAGTGAGACAGTTAGGCATCACACAGGGAACACATACCTATAGGTCACAAACTTATGAGCACTGGGGTCCTGACTAGCAGGGTCCCGGTGACACATAACAAACATACTGAAAACATAGGGTTTTCTCTATGAGCACTGGGCCCTGGCTAGCAGGATCCCAGTGAGACAGTGAAAACACCCTGACATACACTCACAAACAGGCCAAAAGTGGGGGTAACAAGGCTGGACAGAGGCTACTTTCTCACACCCTTCCCCTCCCGGAGGATCAACGGACAAGGTAAGTTGATCGTCCGTTAGGGGAGGAGGTAGGGGGCTGTTGTGAGCGTGCATGGGGGTGTGCGTGTGAGTATGTAGAGGGGGTGTGTGAGTGCGTGTATGCATGCGGGGTGTTGTGTGTTTGAAAATGTGTGCGTGTCTGTCTGTATGTGAGTATGTGTTCGTGTATGTCTGTGTGTGCGTGTATGTCTGTATGTATGTGTATGTCTGTATGTATGTGTGCGTGTATGACTGTGTGTGTGTTGGTATGTTTGTGGGTATGTGTGCGGGTATGTGTAATGGTGGTGTCTTTTTGCGTGTAGGGTGGGGGTGTGTTTCAATGTTGGGGGTATGGGTGGGGAGGGGGGTCCTGCCACCTTTGGGGGGTGGAGGGTGGGGGAGACCCCTATCAGTGCCAGGGAAGGAATTCCCTGGCACTGATAGTGCCTACCGCCATGGATTTCATGGCGGTTCCAAACCACCCGAAATCCATGGCGGTATGCAGGGTCGTGATACCGCTGGCGGTCTGGTGACGGCCGACGGGCTGGAGACCGAAGTCTCCAGTCCAGCAGTCATCACCGCCCTGGCTTTCGAAGTGGAGAAGTGGCAGATGACAATGGCGGTAACTGCCATGGTTATAATTCCATTTTTTTCCCCCCTGCCTGTTGGCGGTATTACCGCCACTTCTCCCGTCCACCAGGGTCATACTGAGGGCCTTAATCTCTTCAAGAAACTCCTGGTGCGTTGAAAATTGACACACTGCCTGCCAGAATTGACACAAAGCATGCATTGCGACTGAGAAATTGCTGCAGAGCTTACAGGAACAACGCAGCCCAACTTCCTGGGTGGAAATTCAATGCAGTACCTGCTTTGCGATGGAAAATTTAACGCATTGCCTACCGGATTGACACAGCACCCATGCCTAGATTTTTCCCCGAATCGTCCCTGGGTGTCAAAATGTCCCGCATCGCAGTGAGGAACCAAGACTACGTGCCAAAAAATGACGCAAGGCAATTGCAGCGGGGAAAGAAATGATGCATCGTCCGTGGTGGGCCGGAAAATCTGACGCACACCTTATTTTTCCACTCATCTCCTCTGGGGTCTCCGTGTGTTGTTATTTTTGATGCAAACCAGGTACTGTGTGTAACAGAGACAACTGTTTATTTTTAAGGATTTAAACACTTCTAAACATTTCAAAAGTGATATTTCAACCTGTGATTATTCAATCTGTGTTATTTCAACCTTATTTTATTAAGATAAATATTACCTATTTTTCTAATCCTGTGTGGTGTATTTTTGTGGTGTTTTCCCTGTGATACTGAATGATTTATTACACAAATACTTCTACACATTGCCTTCTAAAGACTTACCCTGACTATGATTGTGGTCCCTACTTGGACAAGGGTGAATACCTCTGCCAACTAGAAATCCCATTTCTAACAGCTGAATTAATCTCAGACACTAGCAATCACTTTGTGCCACATTACAGGCAATCGTTTTTCACCCACTATGCTACTCTAGACAGACCTGCCATGTGCAGATCAATGCTAGGCCTGCATGGGTACTAGACTGTATTGCACAAAAATAGTTTTATAACAATGTATCATTTAAAAAAATATATAGAATCTAATGGTATAGTCAATAAACCATATGCAATAATAAATGAATAAAAAGGAAATAAGCCATGTAAACAAATGTTTGATTCAATGTATTCATAAATATTAAATTAAGTTGAAAATATTCTATCAAAATTGAAATGCTCAGTGTAAAGAGAGTTGAACGTGGTGCAGACATGATAGACAAAAAAATAGACCACAAATGTTTAAACAGCCATAGACTTGATTTTTGGAAATTGGTTGCGGCATTTTTATTATATTCTTTTTTTTTACTTTTTCATTGTTTTAATACTGCTAAATACGTAAAACATTTTCCTTCAGTTAGGCCAGTCTGCTCTCTCCCTTATCTACCAGAGGTTGAGCACAGGTTTATTTATTGAACTTGTGTCTTGGACTTGACAAGATTTAGATGTATTAGTCAAGGAAGATGTGAGTACATTCCAAATAATAATCAATTTTCATACAGAGATATATTAATGTCAGAGTATCTGAGGCAAAAAATTTCCATTTAAGAATTAGGCTCTGCAAGGATTTTTACTGGATATCTCTTTTGAGCCCTATATATCAACAACATTTTGATCATTACGTTATTTTAAGGTCATCATCAGAACAAAGGGCATTTTGCCTGACCGCACAGATTTGTGATCCTTTCATGAATGAACTATCTGGCATAATTAATATTGGATTAGAGGTGAAGGCACTCGAATAAATAAGACTGGCAAGGCTGAAGGAATAGCGACTTCAGAGGATGTAACCATTAGCAGCATATCAGAAGGAACCACCACCAACAAAACCACTCCCTCCAGCAGAAATGAGTCAGCAGCCTGGAAAGAAGGAAATAGGCAGGAAGGCAGAAAAAAGCTTCTAGACCAAGTAACTACAAGCAGCGACCCTTACAGTCATGAGAACAGAAGCAGCACATAGGCTGGAAGCTATGTACTAGAGAAATGTGAAAACACTTTAAGGAAACATAGAGTCCCTATTAGCATCCAGGACAGACAGCGTAAAGGCCCAAAGACAGCCAGGAACGCAGATACAAAAAAGAAGCTCTGCCAAATACCTCAGTAGTAGAGCAACCTATCCAGGCGAGTCCTTCCATGTTGACCAAATCAGGAAATATTACTAAAGGTGCAGTACATCACAACATGAAGACACTGAAGATAATTTGGAGAAGAGCCCCAGCATCCAAAGAAACATCACCAGTACCTTGGAATTCTCCAAATAATGACATCCACCAACTACCATAGGCCAGATGAGATGCCCACCAGAACAACACTCTAGCCTAGCGTTCTTGTAACCACTGACACAACAAGGGAGCCTCACATTGAGCAGGAGGTGCAAGACAGAGATGCAGGACCAACTGAAAAAGACATTTGAGACAGGGGCCCAGAGCAACAAAAACCAAGGACAAAAAATACTTCAGAAACCAAACAAGCTCTTTCTCCAAATCGAGAAGGCAGAACTGGTGAGGAGAATCCCAGTGAAAAATTATTGCAAGGTGAACAGCCTAGAGTCTGACTAAGCACCAACAAGAAGGTGGTGCCCGCTAAAGTTAAGCTGCCCACTGGACCAGAAAGGTGTGGGGGAAGAGATCCTACAAATATCAGGAATGGAGAACCAGCAGGCACATCAGTACGATTTAGTAGTTGATAATAGTGTGCAAGGAAAAGACAGAGACATTTCCAGTTCCATGTTGGAGACAACAACCTGTCGGTATGTACATACGAAAGAAATAATAATGGCAAATGCGGTTTAGCAAGGAGTACAGACTTTGTTTTATCAAATCTGAAAAAGACGCCATCCAGGTTTTCTCTTCCAAAGGTTTATTTTCAGTAAGTAAGACTGTACCAACCCTGGCAGCTCCAGCAGCAACTGTCACTGCTGTCACTGCTCACAATCTTTCCACTCCCTGCATTCCGTCCTGTTGCTTAGACACCGTTACATGTCAAACATTCCACCAAAACATTCCACCACATAACCCAACATATCTCCCTCCTTAAACAAAATAAACTTAATAACGAATAAGATACAATAACTATTTACACTAAATATGATTTCCCAAAACAAAATATCACACATGGACATAAATGTCAAAACTTCAGCAATAATATATGTGTTGCCTACACTGCCTATGCCATGTAGTCCCTCAAATAATCTGGTCTCTTGACCATTCTTTTTTTCTTTTCCTCCAACACCGTTTTCCTCCCCTCTTCACCCTGCTCACCATGCTCGCATGCAACATTCTTCCACTTTCTCATTTCCAACTCATTACATTTCACCACACTACCCACATTCCATTTTCTTCCATCATTCACAACCACACTATATTTACTCACTTTTGTTATGCGCTTGGGTACTGACCACCTGGACAAGCCTTTTTTTCGACTTCTCCCAATTCTTTGTTCTTACCCAATCACCAACCGCCAGATTTCGTTCCGCAACACCACCCATTTCTCCGCCATCATACCTCCCTTGCCCTTCAGCAACACGAATCCTCAATCTCCTCTCATTCACTCCCTTTCTACCAGCCTTGCCCATCCACCCTGGCACAGCCTTAGTACACGGTTTCCTCCCTTTCAATAACTTAAACAGAGTTTCCATGGTAAGAGAATGCGGAGTGGTGCGGTAGTTCCATAACATATCCTTGATTTCCTTCTTGCAACTCAACACATTTTGCACAGCCAACTGAATGTTCTCTCCCAACACCCTGTTAAATCTTTCCACTAGTCCATTTTCCCTGGGATGTGCAACAGCAGTTTTGATATGCCTAACCCCACAGTTCTCCAAATAGTTCTTAAATTCATTAGACGTAAATTGCGGACCATTATCAGTCACCAGCCCCTCGGGATAACCTTCTCGCCTCCACACCTCTTCACAAAATTCAATGACCACGCCAGACTTGATCTCACGCACTAAACTGACCTCTGGCCATTTAGAATAGTAATCCATCATCACAATGGCATAGGTTTTACCACATCCATCCAATTCAAATGGACCGCACACATCCATGCCCACCTTCTGCCATGGCTCACAGGGAAACGGTATAGGGACCACAGGAGTTTTCTTTCCAACGTGTGTTTTATCGCTGCACGCACAACACACGCAATTTCTAACAAATCTCTCAACATCACGATCCATGCCTGGCCACCAAAAATCCTCTCTAGCTTTCCTCTTCATACCTGACATTCCACCATGACCCTCATGCAAAATCCCCAATACATTCTTTCTCAAATTGCGCTGTACTATTACTCTGTCACCTCTTCTCAAAACACCATTATGTTCCGATAATTCTGGCCACACATTCTTGAAATCTGACAACACAATTGACACATCTCTTAACTCCTGCCAATGTTTGTTCAAATTATCCTTTAACAATTTCAATTGCACATCCTCTTCCATCTCCCTCTTCCATACACTCTCTTCTAGCGCTTTTGTTTCCATAGCTTGTATGTCCGCCACCAACCATTCTTCATCTTCCTCACCCACGAATCCTTCAATTGGTAATTTAGATAGACAGTCAGCATTCACATTTGCTATCCCCGGCACATATTCAATTACAAAATCATACTCTTGCACTCTGTAGAGCCATTTTGCTATTCGAGGAGACGCGCGATTTGCACCCTTTGTTGTAAAGATGTCCACCAAGGGTTTATGGTTGGTTCGTAATAAAAACCTTCTACCCCAAACTTAATTCCTGAAATGTTGAACCCCCCACCAACATGCAAGAGCTTCTTTTTCAATTGCAGAATATGTGCTTTCTGCACCTTTAAGCGTTCTTGATGCAAACGCAATCACATGCTCTCTCCCTTTACTCACTTGCATCAATACTGCACCCAAGCCATACATACTCGCATCTGTGGAAATAATTGTGCGATTTTTCATTACAAATGGTTTCAATTCGACAGCCTCGATGATGTTGCACTTTAATGTATCAAATGCTTGTTGGCATTTCTCAGACCACTCATACTTTTGGTTTTTCTTCATCAACACTCTTAAAGGTTGGGCAATATCAGCAAAATTCTTTACAAATTTTGCATAATATTCAGCCAAGCCCAAAAATGATCTCAACTGATCTTTATCCACAGGGTTGGGTGCCTTTTCAATAGCTTCCATTAGTCCAACTCTCGGCTTAATCCCATCACCAGACACTGTATGACCCAGGTATTCTACTGTACTGCACTCAAACTTGAACTTATTCATCTCAACCGTCAGGCCCGCTTCCTCCAGGATCGAACATACCCTTCTTAACACATCGTTATGTTCATCCACATTCTCTGCCCACACTAAAACATCATCTTGAAAGAATTTCACATTCTTAACCGCTCCCAATAAACTCTACATCACCCTCTGGAACACTGCAGAAGCAGATACCAACCCAAATGGCATTCGCACAAATCTAAATGCCCCTTCAGGTGTAATAAAAGAGGTGAGATGCCTTGACTCAGGATGCAGTACAATTAGATGATACGCATTGGATAAATCCAGTGTGGAAAACACCTTACCACCTTGAATGCTGGTCAACAACTCATTTATGTTGGGGATAGGATGTCTATCAACCCATATCTCCTTGTTTAAATCCCTCAAATCCACACACATTCTAATCTTACCGTTGGGTTTCCGAACCAACACCACCGGACTCAACCATTCTGAATATTCTATCTCCTCTATCACTCCCAACTGCAGCAATCTTGCCAATTCAACTTTCAGCGCATCTCTTAACACCAATGGTACCCCTCTCACTATATGTACTTTGGGTACAGCACCTTCCTTTAAGATGATCCTATGTTGAAACTTCTCCAGACAACCTAGTTTTCCTCCAAACAACCTTGGAAATTCTACTTCCCACCTCTTTGCTTTAGATTCATCACGTAACACAGTCAACACTTGTTCCTTAGTATTAGGGTTCAATATAATACCTAACGCCCTCTGCTCTTTCCACCCCAGCAAACACTTTCCAGTTTCCACCACATACACACAACACTTGACTTCCTTCTGTTTAAAACTTACCATCCCATGGAAACACCCCATAACCGGTATCTTGCTGCCCCCATACCCTACCAGAGCAATTTTGGAAGCATTCAATTCCACCTTGCCCAGTTTACCCCATGCATCCTTATCTATGAGCGTGTATGGGGAACAAGAATCTGCCCACATGCTGATGTGTATACCATTTAAACTCACGTCACACTTAGGTAGTCTGTAGCGATCATTATCTAACAACATAATATCATCTTTGAGCAAATCTTCTTCTGGAACGGCTTCGCCTAACATGAACACCTGTATGCGGTCAACATCTGCATCTGAAGACGTTTTGTCCCCTTCATTACAATCGTTCTGTAGACAATTTATACTTTTCTTTTTTACTGTACTCTTCTTCTGGTTAAAATTTTTTGAAAAATGTCCCACCTTGTTACAATTAAAACATTTGACACTTGCCGCCGGACAATTCCCAGAAAAGGCCATGTGTCTCATGCTACCACATCTATAGCATCTCCTTGTCCCTTCAACTTTCCTGTCACAATTACTGTTCTTAACTCTATCAACTTCTTGCATTGTCACTTGCTCAGCATCATTTTTTCCTAATTCCTTAATATATCTTGAAGTATCTTCAATGCGCCGTGCAATGACAATCGCTTCCTCCAAAGACGGATCCTTCATGCTTAAGAGTTTTTCTTGAATCTTTAAACTCTTAGTGCGGTTTATTAGCTGGTCCCTTATTATTTCTTCGTGCAAATCCCTAAACTTGCACGTATTCGCCAATGTTCGTAAAGCACTTACAAATTGGTCAATCGATTCACTGGGTGCTTGTGCTCTAGAGAAAAATTTGTGACGTTCTACCACAATACTCACTTTCTTACTAAAATGATTTTCCAGTGCTATCATGGCCCTGGTATATACATCATCCTCCTCTGTCTCCTCATCAGAGCCTTCCCCATTTACAGCAAAGTTGTCACATGGTAAGGTTTTCAGTACTTTCCTGCCTTCCACTCCCAGATTATGTTTTAATAAAGCTAATTTTTGCTTAGCAGTAAAAATAGCACCACCCAAAGCCTCCAAGTAGGTCTCGAAGGCTTCTTGCCAATCTTCCCACGGCATATTCGGTTCACCAGGTACAGCCAAGAACGTGGGAGGAGGCGCGATTGACTGCATTGTGTTAATAGCAATGGAACAAAACAAATTTATGACAGTGCAAACCGGTCAATGTTATTGACAGCGTACGTCTATCCAGAGGTGGTTGCCCTTGTCTCGGCAACGCGGAGCGTCTCTACGTTGGTTGCGTAGTTACAGCAACGTCATCCTCCGTCGCTTGTCCCCCGATGCGCGCGGTGGAGCAGCCCGCGCGTGACAGCTTCTCTGCACGAGGCCCCCTTGCAGCGGGGGGTTTCGCAACAGCTGTACCTCGCGGTGATCCTCCGATGCGCGGTGGAGCAACCCGTGCAGTAACAGCTTCCCTGCACGAGCCCCTCTGCGGTAGGAGGATTCGTAACGGTTGTTCCTCGTGGTAGGTTTGAATACGCCGCTGCGCGTCCCACACCGTTCCCGAAATACTGTTGTAAAACTTATATTGTACAAATAGTTCGCACAGTTCTTATCTGTCTTAGCGTTCACTCATACAGAAAGTACCAAAACACCCTACGGACTTCACTACACAGTACCTCAGCCTGTAGGACTGGATCCTTAAGTACGCTCCTCCTTGTTTTCTGCTTTACATTTAGACATTCAGCCCTTCCCAGACTCATCCAGTTTTTCCTAGGTTCTATTCCACGGTACACTCCACACTTCTTGGTTTCCAGGTCACAATTTCTTTTTGGCATGATGCGCCCCAAATCTGCTTCTTCCCAGCACGGCTGACACTCTGCCAGGGTTGTCTACCCTTGGTATCCCATCCTCATCGCCACTGAAAAAGACGCCATCCAGGTTTTCTCTTCCAAAGATTTATTTTCAGTAAGTAAGACTGTACCAACCCCGCCAGCTCCAGCAGCAACTGTCACTGCTGTCACTGCTCACAATATTTCCACTCCCTGCATTCCGTCCTGTTGCTTAGACACCGTTACATGTCAAACATTCCACCAAAACATTCCACCACATAACCCAACAAAATGCAAGTGTTATATCAACATTATTGAATTACAAGGAGGGTATGCCTTTAAAAAACGACGTGGGAGATATAAAGTCCGTCTTTACTAATTGTGATTTGGCCTCCAAAGGGAGGAAAGCATGTCCGATTTTAAAAGCACATCATATGATGTAACTTTTATTGATGAGTATTGATAAAGACGAACTTCCATGCCGAAACGCGTCTGCTGGAAAAAAATCAAATCAATACTGCAAAACGTCTGAGTGCTGTGTGTGGTTTCCTTGGGGAAACTTTGTTTTGAAATTAGTACGAGAGCCACAATCATGATGGAGGCATCCTTTTTTAAAAAGTGTTTGGCAGAATGTGGCAATTGGATTTTGTGTCTGAATACCTGCCAGAACCACCGCAGCTGGATGGACAATGATTGTCATACCTGCCAAAACGATTGGAACATTACTTTAAAGGAGCAATAAGGGTCACGAGGCCAGTACTGTTGGGTATGTACAGACAAAATGAATAGTAATGGCAAATGCGAGGGGTACAGACTTTGTTTTATCAAATGCAAGGAATATATAAACATTACTGAATTACAGGGATGGTATGCCTTTAAATAAAACGACGTGGAGGATGTAGAGTCTGTCTTTACTAATTGTGATTTGGCCTCCAATGGGAGGAAAGCATCCCCGATTTTAAAAGCACATCAAATGATGTAACTTGCATTGATAAAGGCTAACTTCCATGCCGAACGCGTCAGCTGGAATAAATCAGGTAGATAATGCAAACCTACTGAGAGTGCTGTGTTGTTTCCTTGGGGGGGACTTTTTTAAAAAATGATTACAAGAGAGCCACAATCATGACGGGGGCACCCGTTTTTTAAAGTGTTTGGCAGAATGTGGCAACTGGATTATATGATATGGATTGATTGGATTTTATATATATCAATCCTAGGCCCCTAAAGGAAAGAAGCAAGGCTCATATTAGCCACCGCTCATATTACTCGGACGTGAAAATCAAATCTGCAATTATTTAATTATATTTAAATCCACTAACGTGGGAGTGATCGTCCAATAGACAAAAGAGTTAGCCAGCACCACTGTTTAACAGCGCAAAAGGAAAAATCCTTAGTCTCCACTGAGTTAAAGAATTAATATCTACAGGTAAAAATGAAATTGACTATCACCAGTTGTCCGGCTCACGCTCATTAATTCAAAGAATATAGCCACACACTCACGTTGTCACTAACCTGTTGGAGATGTAGCACTTAAATCATGAGCGATACTGTGGCTGTTTATACCAGCCAGTAAAGAATAGCTGGCCTGTGCTCCAATGAAGCGAGCGTGCAAAAAGGTTGAATTCTACTGGCGACTGGGACCGCAGTTTAATCTGCCACAAAAGGAGAGAATCAAATTAAGTAGCATGTGCTCCAAAGAAAAAAAAGCTGAACGGGCAAAAGCCTTGGTTCACGGGACACTCACCTAGGGTCCCATGAGGGCGTGCTATTCAGGTTGGCGTCTTCAGAAGCAAACCGAGCATCACCTGCCACGTGGCAACTGGTTAGCCGTGGTAAATTATGCAGAGTATTAAAGCCAGCAAAAAATAAAGGCCCTCATTGCAACCTCGGCGGTCTTTTCCAAAGACCGCCGAAGCTGCGGGCGCCAGAATACCTCCAAGCAAAAATTGTCCTGTTGGCAAGCAGTGTGATATGAGAAATGTATTATCTCTTGGATAGAGAATTCATACTACACAAAACACCATTCTTTCATCATTCACTCAAACACCCGAATAATCAATAATAAAGGAATATCAAAAAAGTATTTTCATAAATAATCCCATACAGAATAAAAATAAAAATAAACATATAAAACCACGCTAATATAGGAGAAACCCAACGGGCCCCAAAGAGGACCTTTAACAGCCTATAGACAAAACGATAACATCAATGGGAGACAATACACAAGACACCCCCCTAGTCTATCATTAGTTACTGTCTTGTCTAAAGTATCCACAAGCCATTTGACTGGTACAACAAGTTCCCGTCTATTATTGGCCAGTTCCAACAGATCCAATCTTCAACTTGCGCTGATGCGTTTCGGTAGTCTTTAACAATTTTTTCACCACCTTCCTCAGGACTATAAAATAATCTCCCAACACATTAAACCATATCTGTGTAAAGAGGAAAGTGACCAAACAAGATATACCAATCCTTATAATAATACAACCCCCGATTCCCCTTAAATCAATCTTCTCAGAAAAGATAACACCTTCTCCTGTCCCCAAACAAATTACATCATAACAATATTTAAAACACCCCTCTATTCCTTTATAAAAAAAACTCACATGGAGATAACCACCAAAATCATACAGTCATTATAAAGGATCAGACACCCAAATAAATGCCCAGCACCCTCTAACAGGGCCTTTCAGTCATCACAACCATACTACAATCAAAAACATCCACATTCATCTGCATCCATAATGAGTCTTACAGCACCTTAGTCCAGTTGTATTAAAATCGTATCTGTATCCAAAGAGAATTTCGTACTTCTCTTCTTTTAATAAAATATTATTTCTATTGGACAAAAAAGATTTGTACGTATATGTTATGATCATGTTTACCATATATCCATTTATAAAAAATAGTAACGCTTAGGGGCAGATTGGGTTTCTCCTATATTATTTTAGTTTATGTTTATTTTTTATTCTGTATGGGATTATTTAGTAAAAATACTTTTTTGATATTTCTTTAGTATTACTGATCATTGGGGTGTGAGTGAATGATGAACGAATGGTGTATTGTGTAGTATGAATTTTCTTTCAAGAGGGGCAATACATTTCTAGTATCACTGTGACACTGTGCCCTGTCCCCTTGGGTGGATAGGTTGTGGGGGGCCCTCTCTCTCCCTTCTACAGTATACAGTACAATCTGTTGGCAAGCACAACCATTAACCCACAAAAATAAATACTGAATTGTTTCCTATCTGTAAAGCATCTCTGTCAAACAGCCACTGGCCAAAACAAGAAGTGACAGCATACATACTAAACACTGAAAAAAACAAGACGCCGAAACACAGATCCATCCAGAACATTTCACATATAAACTTCTGGTTTTAGCCCAACACATAAAAAGAATATTTCATCAAAGCAAGGCCTAATCTATCCCTGCCAGGGACCCTCATGGTAAATCTGACATGTGATAAGCTGTGTTCTTGCACCTACTGCTAAGAAATCTGAGTATGACTGCCATGCCATTTGGTCATAACATGATTGTCTTGCCCTGCAGTGCCACAGATAGAAATAATACTCAAAAGCAAACTACAGATACATTCTTTGGCTCACAACTGCCCCCATGTTATTGTGGTGAGTATGAGTCAGATCTGCCATGCCAGGTCTTGTGGTTTCATAAGTAAGGCCCTACAGGTCCTCTCTGCCAAGTAGAGATGGGCAAACATTCCCAAAATACTGAACATCACCCTCATAGAACAGTTTCTCAGGTAAACAATTCAGTAGGTGGGAATCGAATTTGTGACAAAAATGTTAGACACAGAAAACTGCAGTATGTCCATTAACCCGCCACCAATGCTCTTCCACAGAGTCTATGCCACTTATTCCCTCCATTATCCCCAAGTACATGGTATAATTACTTTTTACTGGCACCCTGCGAGTTACATTACACAAGGTCCCATTTGTTTCTTTTTGGGGTTGGTGGGTACAAGAGATTAAGGCCCTCATTACAATCCTGGCGGTTGGTGTTAAAGTGGCGGTAATACCGTCAACAGGCTGGTGGGAAGTACCACCAAATTATGACCATGGCGGGAAGATTTCCAAAAGACAGCCAATGTACCACACCGACTGCCAGGGCGCAAAAAACAGCCACCATGGCGGTAGCTGCCTACAGCCAGGCGGAAGTCAATGTTCCGCCCACCATATTATGGCCCTGCAAACCGCCAACTTTTCCGGGGCGCTACCAATGACATCAAAAGCATGGTGGAAACTGAGCTCAGAAGGAAAAGGACTCACCATTGGAGACACAGAGAACAACCACGCCGCGATGGAGCCTGAACAGCATGCTTCCCCATGATCTTCTACGTTCTGCTCCACCACGAACACCAACGCCAGCGAAGACGACGACAGTGAATACAGCCACCTAGCACACAAGGGAGGGAGAGAGGAAAACGACAGTGACACACACACACGCACCACCACCCCCCACACCATACACACAGTCAGCTGCATTACAAAAACAATTTTACCCGTAACTCGGATGAATAATGCAAGGACAAAACGATTTTGAAAAAGTGAATGTAATGAGTTCAACACAGAATGAAAAATTAGTTAGGCAAGATAATAGATATATACATATGTACAGAAAAAGGGACACAGCCCAGTCCACAATGTTCGTAGGTCACATGGCCACAGGCCAAAGTCCAAGGCCACACATGTCCCCTGCATCAACACAGAGAGAACACTGCAGGGGCATCAGATGGTAAATAGGCTGGCACCTCAGGGGGACGGGGGGCACCTCAGCCGGGAGATGGTACAACACCACTGGTTCTGGAGGGGGCAACATGCTCTGTGCTTGGTCCTGGGGGGTGCAAGGCCACAGTCTCTGGAGTGGGTGACTTGCCCACTGGCTCTGGAGGGGGCAACATACCCTGTGCTTGGTCCTGGGGAGTGCAAGGTCACAGTCTCATGTGGGTGTCTCGCCCACTGGTTCTGGAGGGGGCAACATGCTCTGTGCTTGGTCCTGGGGGGTGCAAGGCCACAGTCTCTGGAGTGGGTGACTTGCCCACTGGCTCTGGAGGGGGCAACATACCCTGTGCTTGGTCCTGGGGAGTGCAAGGTCATAGTCTCTCAGGTAGGTGTGCTTGCCCACTGGTACTGGAGGGGGCATTGTGCCCTGTGCTCTTGATCCTGGGGAGTGTTGGCCATGTGGGTGTCTTACCCACTGGTTCTGGAGGGGGAATTGTGCCCTGTGCTCTTGATCCTGGGCAGTATTGACCATGTGGGTGTCTTAGCCACTGGTTCTGGAGGGGGCAACATGCTCTATGCTTGGTCCTGGGGAGTGCACGGTCACAGTCTCTCAGGTGGGTGTCATACATACTGGTTCTGGAGTGGACAGGCCGCATAGCAGCCCACGGAGACAGGACTACATACTGTCCGCCGGCGGTGACGGTGGTGCTGCTGCTGGTGGGGGGAGGCTCCTGCCCATCCCCTGCAACCTTGGACGGATGCTCAGTGGAGTGGGTGATGCTGTTGGGGGGTGGGAGGCTCCTGCCCATCCCCTGCAACCTGGGTGGCTGCTCAGTGGAAGGGGTGGTGCTGCTGGTGGGGGAAGGCTCTGCCCTTCCTCTGCAACCTCCGACGGCTGCTCGATGGAGGTGGTGGTGCTGCTGGGGGGGAGGCTCCTGCCCACCCCCTGCAACCTCAGACGGCTGCTCAGTGGAGGTGGTGGTGCTCCTGGGGGTGGAGGCTCCTGCCCATCCCCTGCAAGCTCAGACAGCTGCTCAGTGGAAGTGGTGGTGCTGCTGGTAGGGGAGGCTCCTGCCCATCCCCTGCAACCTTGGACCGATGCTCAGTGGAGCTGGGGTTGCTGCTAGGGGGGGGGCTCCTGCCTATCCCCTGCAACCCCAGACAGCTGCACAACCATGGTTGGTGGTGGGGGCTCAGTCACAGTTCCTGCCCCAGGACCTTTGTTCTTCCTACCTGCTGATGCAGGCTCCTTGGTCTTCCTGGCAGCTGGGGCAAGCTCCTTTCCCTTCTTGCCTGCTAGGACAGGCTCCTTTGTCTTCCTGGCAGCTTGGGCAGGCATCTTCCCCTCCTTGCCTGCTGGGTCAGGCTCCTTGCTCTTTCGGGCAGCGGGGGCAGGCTCCCTTCCCTTCTTGCCATCTGGGGCATGCTACTTGCTCTTTCTGGCAGCTGAGGCAGGCTCCTTTCCCTTGAGACTGCCTGGTGCAGGCTCCTTCACCTTCAGGACATGTAGCCTGGATCCTTTTCCACCACGAGTGGGTGTGGTGACAACTGGGCCAGTGGACTGGGTGGCTGAGGTGCTTGGCTGGGTTCTTCCAAACCCGCCCATACGTGCAGGACCTGGGGGGAGGGGTAGCAAAGAGGTCAATGGTGGATAGAAATAGTTTTTTAGGGACATTGGGGTGGGAAGAGGGAGAAGGAATGGGAGTGGAGGAAGAGGGAGTGGTTGTTGGCGGTGTCTGACTGCTGATTTTGGATGCAGGTGCATGGGCTGTATGCTGTTGTGAGGTGGATGTCTGTTGGGTCTCTGAGTGCTTGCGTTTGTGTACATTAAGAGGGGGGACAGACACAGTGGGAGAGGGCACAGGGGGCGTGTGCATGGCTGTTGTGGAGGCGTCTGCCAGTAAGGTGTGTGTTCTGCTTGGTGTGGTGATGATCCTTGTAGTGGATGATGATGTAGTGCATGCAGGTGTGAGTGTAGACAGAACTGGGATGGATGTGGAGGAGGAGGAGGAGGAGGAGGGGAGACAGTGGAAATAGTGGATGTTGGTGTGTCTGCAGCTGGGTGGTGTTTGTGTGAGTGCCTGTGGGATGAAGTGTGGTGCTTGTGTTTGCCTGTACCATTCTTGTGTGTTGTCTTGTGTGCATGCTCGTCTGCCTGTGTGCTTGGGATAGGTTGGGGAGAATGGGACTGGGAAGAGGAAGTTGGAGGGCAGAAACCGGGGCAATGGCTGCCATCAGAGAGGAGGCCAGAGCCTGGATTTATCTCTTTTGGGCCACCAATCCAGGGTGAATGTCCTCCAGGAATGCATTAGTCTGTTGCATCTGGGCTGCCACCCCCTGGATGGTATTCACAATGGTTGACTGCCCTACAGAGATGGATCTCAGGAGGTCAATAGCCTCCTCACTCAGGGCAGCAGGGCTCACTGGGGCAGGGCCTGGGGTGCCTGGGGCGAAGGAGATGCCCACCCTCCTGGGAGAGCAGGCATGGGCAACTCGATGAGGGTCTGCTGGGAGGGCAGTGCTGGTACAGGGGTGGTGGATGTACCTGTAGCTGGGGTGGTCACAGAAGTGTCTGCCACCATTATGGAGCTTCCATCAGAGGAGGTATCTATGTCAGAACTGTCCCCTCCAGGCTCCGCCGTGGTGCTCTCCTCGCACTCCATCCCACTTGTGCCCTCAGCGTTGGTGGACTCTGCCTCCTGGGTCCTGTGGGATGCAGCTCCCTCAGTCCTCGGTGCCACTGCTCCTCCGCCAGTTGATACTAATGCACATAAGGACAGGATGACAAAACAAAAAGGGGGGAAGAGACAAAGGATACACTGGATCAATGGCTGCACCAACACCACCGTTGGCGTACACAGCGCCCTCACACACAGGGAACAGGCCTACTCAATATGCCATAGCACTAGTATAGAAATAGCTTGCCACCAACGCATAGGGAGGGGCATACACCACCAAATGCAGCACACCTGATACCCAGGCAGCCTTGACCAGTAGTGGATGTCTACGAGCTAGGTAGCAGGATTATCCCATCAGAACCTTAGTCACCAGGGGACCTGTGCTGCAATGTCAGGCCTGGCCTAGGGGCACCCACTGACACACATCCCCCACCTGGATACCACCCTGCCATGCGTAAGTTGTACTGATGGGCACTGTACTCACCCCTTGTGGCTGCTGTGATGCCCTCAAGTACCCATCCAGCTCTGGATAGGCCGCCAGTATGCGGGCTATCAGGGGGGTCAGGGTTCGACGGGCACCCCTTCCTCGTTGGGAGGCCATCCCAGCTGGGCCTCCACCGTCTTCCATGCCCAGCGTCTTAGGTCCTCCCACCATTTGCGACAGTGGGTGCTCCACCTGCCATAGACCCCCAGGGTCCGCACCTCCTTGGCGACGGCACGCCATATACTCTTCTTTTGATGGGCGCTGACCTGCAGAGGCAATACACACAGGAAAATTGAATTAGACAAACAGTCCTGCCTGTTACACTTATGGCCCAATATACCCCATCACATCACCATTTACACACATATGGCCCAGCACACAACCTATACGCCGTCCAGAGGACATCCACCCACCCCCCTTACACGAGGCCTTCACACACACCACTCCAGGCATTCCTGCCATATGCATCATGCCCACCTGTTGGTCTGGAGGCCCATACAGCGGTCCGTACTGGGGCACGACCCTATCCACCAGTCTCTCCAACTCCTCTGAAGTGAAGGCTGGGGCCCTTTCCCCAGTCACACCAGCCATGGTAGGTTTCAGACACAGGTCACAGCAGCACATGCAGTGTAGGTCCTCTCTTGTGGAAGATCAGGTAGCAAGTGAGGGATCAGATAGAAAATGGCGGTCACGTCCACGGCGATGCATTCCGTCACCACCGGCGTACATCACCATTGGCCACTGTAACCAATAGGGCCCGATGTTAACCAATGAGGAATTGCGCCGCGGTTCCCCACCACCTCCTGCAATGGTGCACAACGTCAGCGGAATTACCTCACTTCCACAGGCGGACGCCATTTCAGGAGGGGGGAGCAAGCCCTGGAAAATAGCTGCGTCACTGGTGAAATTAGGACATACTGGACAAATCACACTGACCCATTACAAGTTAACAGCATGTAAAGTTCTGTTGTAGCTCCATCGTTCAGTTTGTGACCGGTTCCTCACTCTTTTGCCCCATAGATACCTACTGATGCTGATGAATAGGAGATGGAGATATACCCCATGTACAGAACCCTGGTGAACTTGGCAACACTGGAGGACAGGCACATAATACTCACCTATAGACTTGACAGGGCCACAATCACAGAGCTGTGTGCCCTATTAGAGCCTGCTATCTGCTATTCGTCAACCAACTGGGATCCCCCCTCTTGTGCAAATGCTATCAGTGCTCCATTTCCTGGCATCTGGTTCTTTCCAAGTGACAGTGGGCTTGGCAGCAGGAATGTCACATCCAATGTTCTCAATAGTGTTGACAAGAGTGTTATCTGCCCTGATTAAACACATGTGCAGCTACATAGTTTTCCCCCAGGTTGAAGATTTGGCCACAGTAAAGATCGAGTTCTATACAATGGGACATATCCCCAACATAATTGGGGCAACTGATGGAACACATATTGCATTTGTCCCCCCCTCTGCCAGAATGAACAGGTGTTCAGAAATCGTAAGAGTTTCCACTGTATGAATGTACAGATGGTGTGCTTGGCGGACCAGTACATCTCCTACGTCAATGCTAAGTATCCTGGGTCAGTGCATGATGCCTTTGTCCTGAGGAATAGGAGCATCCCAATGGGATAGCCCAACTACAGAGGCACAGGGTGTGGCTAATAGGTGAGCCCTGGTTCCCACCCAGTATATGTTGGTGTATGGGTATGGTGTGGGCCATATGGGATAGTCTGTGGCTAAATGTTGTCCCTCAATAATTGCAGGTGACTTTGGTTACCCAAACCGATCATGGCTTCTGACCTCTGTGAGGAATGCCAGGACAAGGGCGGAAGAACGTTATAATGAGGCACATGGGTGAACCAGAAGGATCATTGAGAGAACCTTCGGCCTCCTGAAGGCCAGGTTCAGGTGCCTCCATCTGACAGGTGGATCCCTGTGCTTCTCACCCAAGAAGGTCTGCCAGAGAGTGGTGGCATGCTGCATGTTGCATAACCTGGCCTTCAAACAGTGAGGATGAGGGAGCAGAGGATGAGGATGAGGACAACAGAATATCAGTGATCAGACAATACTTCTAATGACACACAGGTAGGACAGTGTTACTTCACATTTCAATGACATTTGTTTGAATTTAGTGGCACTGGCATGCTGATATTTCCAACTTCTATGCCCACGGACTGTTCTAGCAATTCATTTTGCAGATGTTGGTGACCTCACAAATTCCTGGTGTGATCACTGCAGCAATCTATGCTCATTTTCTGTGCAGTTGAATTTCAATGTTTGTACCTGTTTCAATAAATACATAATTGAAAAACATGACATACTCCAAACTTCTTCTTTTTTCCAAGGGTGTTTATTGAAGTGCTAAAATATTGAGGGGCAAGGGGATGGGGTTGTGATGATGGAGGAAAGTCCAGGGTATTGTTCCAGTCTGTTTGTAGCACAGGTGCATTGTCCAAGTGGACATAGGAAGGACAGCAATGGTAGTTCAAGGAGGACAGGGTGACTGAGTAGGACACAAGGGTGACAATCAGGAGAGTCTCATTTCCTGGCAGGGGTCTTGGCAAGTGCCTCTGGCTTCTGTCTGGATCACAGGGAAAATTTGCTGGGTGGTTATCCTTTTGCAGGTGGAAGGGTACTGGTGGCCTGTGAGTCCTGTGGCGGGGCCTCCTGGCCACTAGCGGCAGTGGAAGTGGAAGGCTGCTCAGATGTCTGGCTAGTGGCAGGGGTCAGCTGTTGTATGACTGTCTCCCTCATAATGTTGGCCATGTCTGCCAACACCCCTGCTATGGAGATCAGGGTGTTGTTGATGGCCTGCAAGTCCTCCCTGATCCCGTGATATTGTCCATCCTGCAGCCACCTGTTCTCCTGCACATTGTCCAGGATCTGGCCCAACATGTCCTAGGAATGTTGATAGGCTCCCAAGATCTCTGCAAGTGCCTCCCGGAGAGTCAGTTCCCTGGGCCTGTCCTCCCCCTAGCGCACAGCACTCCTCCCAGTTTCCCTGTTGGACTGTGCTTCAGGTCCCTGATTCTCTTGGGTATGAGGTGTGCCCTGGGGTCCCTGTAGCGGTGGACACACTGCTGATTGACTTGTCCTGGGGACAGAGGTATGGGTACACTGGGTGGGTGCTGTGGTGGTGTTTCCAGATGGGGGAGGCTCTGTGATAGTGTGTGACTGGGCCTGGGTAACCGGCTGTCCAGAGGTCCCTGATGGGCCAGGTTGGTCACCCAGATCCTGAAGACTAGAGTTGCTGTCATCACTGTGGGCCTCTTCAGTTGGGGGACTGGATAGTGCTAGCACCTGCTCTCCGCTCACATTGGCTGGGATACCTGTGGGGATGTAAAGTATGTGTTATGGCTTCTGTTTCCGACTTATTTTGCATCCCTGGCTTCCCCTCTATGATTCGATTTGCCCTGCCAGGTTTCACTTGCGTATGCTAGTGTATGGTGGGATTGTTAGTTCTCTATGGTGTGCATGCTTTAGTGATGAATGTCCATGCAGGGCTGTGAGTGGTGTCCACGCATTGATACAGCATGCAGGGCTTGGCACTGGGATGAGTGAGATGTGATGGTGGGGGGGTGTGAGGTGGCGGAGTGATGGGTGTGAGGGTGAGGGTGAGGGTGAGGGTATGTGATGGCATGCATGGAGGGGGTGATAGTAGTAGAGAGTTGACTTACCAAAGTCCAGTCCTCCTCCGACTCCGGCCAGGCCCTCAGGATGCATGATTGCCAAAACTTGCTCCTCCCATGCCGTTAGTTGTGGGGGAGGAGGTAGGGGTCCACCACCAGTCCTCTGTACAGCGAGCTGGTGTCTTGCTGCAATGGAACATACCTTCCGCCATAGGTAGTCCAACCTCTTCCTGATGTCATCCCTGGTTCTTGGGTGCTGTCCCACGGCGTTGACCCTGTCCACGATTCTCCACCATAGCTCCATCTTCCTAGCTATTGATATTTGCTGCACCTGTGCTCCAAACAGCTGTGGCTAAACCCTGATGATCTCCACCACCATGACCCTCAGCCCTTCCTCTGTGAAATGGGGGTGTCTTTGTGGAGCCATGGGTGTTGTGTGAGGTGCGTAGGTGACGGTGTGTTGGGTAATGTACTGGGGTGTGTGATGTGGAGTGCATGAGTGGTGTATAGGTGTGTATGGTGTGTGGCTCTGGTTGTGTCTGTGGGGTTGATGTCTCTCTACTGGAAATGGTTTGTAATGGTGAAGGGGTGTGGGTACTGTGGGTGTGTGTTTTATAGTGGTGTGGGTGTGGTGTGCGTATGGGTGCCAGGTGTGTGTTGTTTGAATTGTTCAATGTGGTGTTTTGTATGTGTGTGTCCATTTTGAGTGCAGCGGTATGTAACGCCAGTGGTTTACAACCGTTGAATGTCCACCGTGGTGATTCTTGGGTCATAATGTGGTGGGCGTAGTTCTGTTGGTGTAACGGTGTGGGCATGGATACCGCCAGTTTATCACTGACCTTTGGTGTGGCAGATGTGTGTTTGTGGCTGAATACTGACGGATTGGTGTGTGTGTCATAATATGGTGAACGGATATCCGCTGCAGTAAGTTCGCGCAGTCAGCGTAGCGGTAAGTGGGATTTATCGCCAATGTTATAATGATTTGTCCAGAATCACAGGATGTTGATCAGTCATTGGTATTCAAACCTGGCTCCTGGCAGCTCTGGGCTAAAGACACATCCTCTCCCATTTGATTGGATTTGGCAGTTGAATGGGAGATAATAGCCTGCAAATATTCACACAAGTAAATCATACATAAAGACATATTCCAACACTGCTAACACCGGCAGGTCAAAACGTAGATGGCATACCTATTGTCCCCCAACCCAAGTTTGGCATCAGTAGCTCCAGATTGACAATAAACATGATTAAAGGCAGGGCAGGGGTTTAGCGTGCTGGATGCTAAAGGGAGCCTAATGGTTCTCTTGGGCACAGACAGACAACTGCTGCCTTAGGCAGCTTTCGTGTGCTGCTTCAGCACAGAGAGTTTCACAGTCACAAGCTGGAAGTGTTAGTGCGTCTGACCTCAATAAGTAAACTTACAAGGGGACGCGAATAGGTTGATGAACCTTTTGACTCATAATTAAGATATTCCCACCATAGACCCAGTACAGACAGGTCAATAATTAATAATCAATCAATAACATCAATAATCAATTACATTAATAATTAACAGACATCAAAAACTGTCACATACCATGACCCTTCAGCCATGAATAACCATACCTTTAGTAAAAGTTTGAATATTTATTTCCCTATATTAACAATGCTAAAGTCACGTAAGAATCTCAAGATCAAATGAAACACATATAGAAACAACACTGGCTGTCCAAACCTGCGAAAGAAACGCAATCTAATCAAAGCTTGAACCACCACACATTCTAAGGTTACAGTGCAAATTAATAACAAGAACAATTGCGCAAACAATATGACATACATCTAGATTCAGCAGAGAAATTCATCAAACGTTATTTACTATTGGTAGATTTTCATTAGTAAAAATCCTTATATAACATCAGTTTAGCATCAGCATGTTGGGCTTCATGCAAAACAATTTAGTAAACACAAATTTGGAAAACATCTAACTATGGCTCTATCAAAACAGTGTGGTTGGTACCTGGAAAGAAAAAGCAAATGGGCATAACAAACTTGTGTACAATAATACCTCTCCTCAATTGGATCGGAAAGTTAAAATAATCTTCGTCATCAGGACATCAGTCGGTCAGCGAGGATTCAGGATTCAGCATCAAAGTTCAGAAACGCAAAGTCTTTAAGCATTAAAGTTAAGCACGTCCATTGACAAGACACACAATAAAATATTGACCTTTTCAGCCAGCAAGAAAATGGGCAATGGGCTGTCTTCCCTCGGTGCAGTCCTGTTAAGTTAAATTTCCTAAAACTACTTCCCCAAGTCCCTATTGGTCAAGGGATCGCAGGTTCACACTTCATTCAATAAAACTAAACTTCAAATCCATGAATTCTACTGCTACTCCATTTGCATGTCGCTGATTGGTTTCTCCTGCATGGTCATCATCTGGCTCGTCAGGTAACAATATTGTTGCAGCTTATACTCCAGTCAGTGTCTCCATTGTTCTCCTCCTCAGAAAGTCAGTCTTACACACATTACTCCCGTAATGTTACATTTAGCAAGAACAGCATCTTCTAGCAATTGGTTCTCATGAGAAAGACTTTTAGCTATGAGCATATTTACACAAAACAATGGAAAATCACAGTTTAACTCTCTAAGACAGCCATTTTATTAAATGTTGAGAAATACAGCTTGACATGAGGGAGGGCAACTAGGCCAAGACCTTTGCTAAATTAAGGCCTACAATTAATAAAGCTAATGCATAACTCTTAATATGACATATTACTACATTAGTCAAACATATACTCAACATTTCATATTAATAAACTACTAATAAGTACACTTCGTGAACACTGGTGGCCACTCACCTGCACTAGCAATACCTCCTCTGATGACTAAATGTGTCATCACACTAAACTATCACTTACAAATTTTTGCATCAGCTAAAATCCTGTCATTTCAATCCCTTCATACTTTTGTTCCCTTCTCAAATTTTCCCTTTTCTTTTCTTCCTTTCTCTGATCATTCCTTGACTTTTTCAATCTAATCTTTTTACACAATTTGCATATACCCCATATTCCAATTAAGCAAAGCATAATAATTAATATCCCCTGCAAAATTTTCAATATAATCTCATTCCAAATGTTGCTGAGCCAATTTCCCACTGAAACAAAACCTTTGCCAACCTCTTCCCAAACACCTGGTTCTTTCAATTCTTTCAAATCAGCACTTTCATTAGTCAGAATAGTAAGCATGTCTCTAATTTCTTTACTATTATTAGGAATATACGAGCAGCAATGTCTAGAATTAATCACTCTATAAACTCTGCCATCCTTCGCTAAAAGAATGTCTAAAGCAAGGCGATTCTGAAGATTCATAGCTCTTTCAGCAGCTAGTTCAGTATCTATCTGGAGTATGGCTCCTGAAATTTTTTTCAGCATGTTATGCACAATAGTAGACAACTTTTGAATCTTTATTGAATTCAGAACAACTTCTACTGAAGGAATCATTGCTCCAAATATATCTCCCACTATACCAGAAGGAGACTCCCTCCTTTGTCTCATATGATGTAATTCAGTCACTTTCAGAAACTTCTTTAAATCATTAATTTGAAAAAGTCTTTGGGAAAACTATTCCCAAGCAACATGTCCCATGCCATCCTCTTGGAAGATGATAATAAGCATTAGGACCACAGATGTAATATATCCCAGGAATTGCCGGTTCCTGTCCATTCAACATAAACGTCCAATTACTCTGAAACAAAAACACATGCCTACATTCACTCGTCCCCACAAAAAAAGTATCAGTGCATGATTTAGGCCTTTATATGCAAAGTTTCCCTACTTGTTGCGCATCTAGAGCTAATTTCCCTTGTGTTTTAATTGCACTATAACCATAATCATTCTTGTAAGTTCTTTTCTCTAAGCCTTTTTCTAACTTCTCCTTCAATGCCTTTCTCCTGTCTTCTGTGTGATCTAAGAAGCTCGTCTCTAAAGGTGTAAGCAAGCATGTTAGATTATTGCGGTGTGTATAGGCCGTACCAAATGTCAGTGTAGGTTCAAAGAAACCTCTAACTAATACTATGTTATTACCCTTAGCTACCCTACTCAAATACCTAATTATAGGAACAAACAAAAACACCATTGGAGTAGAAATACTGAAAGTACTCCTGGTTATAGACTCTTGTTAGTAACAGACTACAACTTATCCCATATGTTAGAGGCAGACTATGGTAAGTAACTCCTTCCTCAAATGATGAAGGAATCTGCGTACACACAATTCCTCGCATCCATCGTCTCAACATACTCACTCAGCAAGCGATAGAAGACATTAGAAGAAAGTTCTCCTTGCGCATTAGTAACCTCATGCAAATACTTCTCATCTAACCTAAACTTCTCAATTACCGTTAGTGCAGTAGTTGTCTCAAAAGCAGAAGTATGGTTGGCTTCACTCTTATCAAGAACCGACATACCTACAATCAACACCACAAGCAATATTCCACCCATAATCACCAAACCAATACTCATACATTTACAGTGCCTATTATTCCTTCCCTGCTGGCTAATGTTACTCATGATCTGTAAAGAATCAGAAAGCAGAAGAGAAATTTAGAAAAACTGCAGCAAAAATCAAAACAAAACAAGTTCTTCTTTTCAGCAGTTATTTACAACTTTTAGTCTCACTTCCAGGATCCTTTGTCAAAATCAGGTTTCAAAAAGTCATATCAGGTTATCAAAGTATTTTCCGGTTAATTTCAAGAGTCTCTTTCTCAAAAAATTTCTCAAATTGTTTCAGTAGTTCAGTTCATCAGTTTCCTTCAAGTGCCAAAATATTGACCCGGAACGTCTCTTTCAAAACAAAAAGACAAACATTCTTGGTGTCATTCACTTGTAGTTGCGTTCCCCATTCAGGACCTGCCTATCGACTTGCTATTCTCTTTCTTTTCAACTTTCAATCACCATTCAATTCTCCCTTACTTAGATCTTCTCTCCTTGTTGTATCTACTTCTTTCTCGACTGTTGTTTCAACAACCACTTCCTTTCCCTTTCCTTGTGACTCTGGCCACTTATCTCCTTTCAATGGACCTTTGGTTAATGTTCTTTTCAGTGTTGAACTTTAAACTTCTACTTGGTCTATGGTGTTTTCTCTTGATGGACCTGCAACCGGCTCAAGAGGAGTCGGACCACAGTGGCTTTAATCTGCCTCAACTCCTTCCCCCTTGGGGTCTGGCAATTGCTCTGTTTGTCTCTCAAAATCATCTGCTTCTGGGAAAGCACTCCTTTAGATACGCTCTCTGTCACCCTCCTGGAGGTCTTCTCCTTCATCTCTTATAGGAGTGACTGAACCGTCCTTAATGGGCTAAGATCCGGTCTCAGGTCCTCTCTGTTCTCTTTCTGGCCCCAAGACTTACTCTGCTGTTGTTGGTACTCTAAACAACTCTTCTTCATGATCTAGTGGACATGCCACTTTCTTTGTCTGACTGGCATGGATCCAGTTCGGAACTCCAGCGCACTTCACAGCTGTAGTAGTTGTCCACAACCCAGTCACCAGCTCTTAGGTTGTGCCCTGGGTCATGGATCGGTGGCAGTGTGGTAGCTACCACCTGCTGAGAGAAAGAGCGTAGCACATCAGCCAGACCTTTGCAGTAGTCCAACAGCATATCATCTCTAGTGTTGACAAGTGCATTTGCAGGCCCCGCTGGCAACCTCATAAGGATCTCAATTGGCGACAATCCTGTCTTCCTGTTAGGTGTATTTCTCATTGTCATCAGAACTAAAGGCAATGCGTCAGGCCATTTCAGATTCGTGGACTCACACATCTTTGCAACTCTTAATTTCAAAGTACCATTCATTTGCTCCACTAGTCCTGATGCTTCAGGGCGGTAACTACAATGCAACTTCTGCTCAATGTTCAATGCTGCACACAGTAATTTAATTACTTCATTGTTGAAGTGACTGCCCCTATCTGATTCTAAAGAGATCGAAAACCCGAAGCACTGTATCAGTTCCCTTAGCAGTAGTTTTACTACTGTGAGACTGTCATTTCTCCATGTAGGGTAAGCTTCAATCCAGTGACTAAAAATGCACACTGTTAGAAATTAGGTCTTTGGTTGGCAGTCAGGTTACCCCCTGTCCAAGCAAGGACCCTCACTCTAGTCAGGGTAAGTCACACACAATCCAAATTATCCTGTGCCCACCCTCTGATAGCTTGGCACTGAGCAGTCAGGCTTAACTTAGAAGGCAATTGTTAGAAATGGGGTCTTTGGTTGAGAGTCAGGTAGCCCCCTGTTCAAGGAAGGACCCTCACTCTAGTCAGGGTAAAAGAGAATCACCCTCAGCTAACCCCTGCTTACCCCCTTGGTAGCTTGGCAGAGCAGTAGGCTTAACTTCAGAGTGCTAGGTGTAAAGTATTTGTACCAACACACACAGTAACTTAATGAAAACACTACAAAATGACACAACACTGGTTTAGAAGAATAGGAAATATTTATCTAAACAAAACAAGACCAAAACAACAAAAATCCGACATACACAAGTCAAGTTATGAATTTTTAAAGATTAAACTAAAAAATAGCACTTAGAAGCAAAAATGCTTTGATGAGATGTTAACACAGCGTCGTGACGGAGTCGTTCCCAACAAGCTGACACCAGCGGCACCGGACACGGAGTCGTGTAGACCCCCAAGTACAGTACCTTTGGTGAAGAGTGAAAACAAGCCGATGCGCGAAGTCGGGAATCGCGGCGTCTGTGCGAAACGTTGAATCCGTGCACTTCGAGCGGCGTCGGTCACGACGTGGTGCAGCGACTTCCACGGAGTCGCGGACTTCAGCGGGGCTGCTGCGGCGTCGGGCCTGCGAAGAGCGTTGAGTTCCAGCGAAGGTCACGGCGTCAGGTGCGGGCGGCGTTACCGGATTCAGCAGCGGCGTCGGTCCGAAGTCGTCCGAATTCGATTTCCTTGGATTCCACCAGCTTTCCTTTCAAGGGCCCAGGGACTGGATAGGGCACCACTTGTCGGGGCAGGAGTCTCTCCAGAGACTCCAGGTGCTGGCAGAGAGAAGTCTTTGCTGTCCCTGAGACTTCAAACAACAGGAGGCAAGCTCTAACTCAAGCCCTTGGAGATTTCTTCACAAGATCGAAGGCACACAAAGTCCAGTCTTTGCCCTCTTACTCTGGCAGAAGCAGCACTGCAGGAAAGCTCCACAAAGCACAGTCACAGGCAGGGCAGCACTTCTTCCTCAGCTATCAGCTCTTCTCCAGGCAGAGGTTCCTCTTCGTTCCAGAAGTGTTTCTAAAGTCTGTAGATTTGGGTGCCCTTCTTATACCCATTTTAGTCTTTGAAGTCACCTTTCTTCAAAGGGGACTCACACCTACTTGTGAAATCCTGCCTTGCACAGGCAAGGCCTCAGACACACAGCAGGGGGTTGGAGCCGGCATTGTCAGAGGCAGGCACAGTCCTTTCAGATGAGAGTGACCACTCCACCCCTCCCTCCTAGCAGAGATGGCTAATCAGGAAATGCAGGTTACACCCCAGCCCCCTTTGTGTCACTGTCTAGTGCGAGGTGAAAAACAACCCAACTGTCAAACTGACCCAGACAGGGAATCCACAAACACGGCAGAGTCACAGAATGGTTTAAGCAAGAAAATGCTCACTTTCTAAAAGTGCCATTTTCAAACGCACAATCTTAAAATCAACTTTACGAAAAGATGTATTTTTAAATTGTGAGTTCAGGGACCCCAAACTCCACATGTCCATCTACTCTCTAGGGGAATCTACATTTTAATCATATTTAAAGGTAGCCCCCATATTATCCTATGAGAGAGACAGGCCTTGCAACAGTGAAAAACGAAGTTGGCAGTATTTCACTGTCAGGACATATATATCACATTTCTATATGTCCTACCTTATCCATACACTGCACCCTGCCCTTGGGGCTACCTAGGGCCTACCTTAGGGGTGCCTTACATGTAAGAAAAGGGAAGGTTTAGGCCTGGCAAGTGGGTACACTTGCCAAGTCGAATTTACAGTGTAAAAATACACACACAGACACTGCAGTGGCAGGTCTGAGACATGATTACAGAGCTACTTATGTGGGTGGCACAACCAGTACTGCAGGCCCACTAGTAGCATTTGATTTACAGGCCCTGGCACCTCTAGTGCACCTTACTAGGGACTTACTAGTAAATCAAATAGGCCAATCATGGATAAACCAATTACATACAATTTACACGGGGAGCATATGCACTTTAGCACTGGTTAGCAGTGGTAAAGTGCTCAGAGTTGAAAAGCCAACAGCAACAGGTCAGAAAAAAATAGGAGGCAGGAGGCAAAAAGACTGGGGATGACCCTGCATAAGCAAAAGTCCAACAGCAATGTGTAAAGCATTTGTGCAATAAATCATACAATAACACCATATAGTCCCACAAACACACCCCACACAGTGTTTGTAAAAATATAGAATCTTTATCTGAATAATTGCAGGTCAAAAACGATTAGAATGCAATAAGTATATGTTGAAATATTACTGGAAAAGTAATTTAAAATGTTTTTAGAATTGTAGTATTACTGCAAAAGCAATATAAAGTGTCTTAAAGTCTTCTAGCAACAAGTGTGTCTTGCAGGACAAAGTACCTGGTTTGCGTTGAAATATCCTCGCAAGGGGCCGCAGAGGAGGAGATGCGTGGAAAACAGGTAGGTGTGCATCAGTTTTGCCCCTTCGCACACGGACTTGCATCGATATTTTCCACGTGGGGAAGCCGTGCGTCGATTTCCGGCGTGTGGACTTGGATTCTCTTCGGGTTGCTGGGTATTCGGATGCCCCGGGGTCGATGCGTGGAAAAACCTGGACTTGCGTCAAAGTCACAAGCGCTGCATCGATTCCAGTGGGCGATGCACGGAAATTTCTCCCGCACGTCAGGCGCGGCATAGATTCCTCTCTGGAAGTCAGGCTGCGTCGTTCCGGGTCGGCTTTGTGTCGATGCAGTGGGCCATGCGTCGAAGTTCCGGTCGCGTCGCAGGCTCTGCGTCGATTTTCCTGTTGCGGAGTCAGGCAGTGTCGTTCCGGATTCGGCGTGCGATGATTTTTCACTGCGGTCCAGGCTGTGCGTCGTTTTTCGCAGGCTGTGCGTCGATTTTCGGCACACAAGGAATTTCTTGCAGAGATGAAGTATTTTCTGGTCCTGAGACTTCAGGGAACAGGAGGCAAGCTCAATCCAATCCCTTGGAGAGCACTTCTGCAGTACAGCAAGAGAGCAGCAAGACAGCAGGGCAACAGCAAGGCAGCAGTCCTTCACAGAAAGCAGTCAGGTGAGTCCTTTGGGCAGCCAGGCAGTTCTTCTTGGCAGGATGCAGGTTCTGGTTCAGGTTTCTTCTCCGGGAAGTGTCTGTCTTGGTAGGGCAGGGTCCCTGTTTTTATACCCAAAAGTGCCTTTGAAGTGGGGGAGACTACAAAGAGTGGCTCAGAAGTGCACAAGTTCCCCTTTCAGTTCAATCCTGTCTCCCAGGGTCCCAGTAGGGGGTGTGACAGTCCTTTGTGTGAGGGCAGGCTACTGTCCATTGTCATGTAAGTGTCAGGCCCTCCACCCTCCCAGCCCAGGAAGACCCATTCAAAATGCAGGTATATGCAAGTGAGGCTGAGTATCCTGTGTTTGGGGTGTGTCTGAGTGAATGCACAAGGAGCTGTCAACTAAACCCAGCCAGATGTGGATTGTAAGTCACAGAAAGATTTAAGTGCAGAGAAATGCTCACTTTCTAAAAGTGGCATTTCTAAAATAGTAATATTAAATCCAACTTCACCAGTCAGCAGGATTTTCTATTGCCATTCTGGCCATACTAAATATGACCTTCCTACCCCTTTCAGATCAACAGCTACCACTCAAACACTGTATGAGGGAAGCCCCAATGCTAGCCTATGAAGGGAGCAGGCCTCACAGTAGTGTAAAAATGAATTTAGGAGTTCTACACTACCAGGACATGTAAACTACACAGGTACATGTCCTGCCTGTTGCCTACACAGCACCCTGCCCTATGGGTCACCTAGGGCATACCTCAGGGGCGTCTTATATGTAGAAAAAGTGGAGTTTGAGACTTGGCAAGTACTTTTAAATGCCATGTCGAATTGGCAGTGAAACTGCACACACAGACCTTGCAATGGCAGGCCGGAGACAAGGTTAAGGGGCTACCTAAGTGGGTGGCACAATTAGTGCTGCAGCCCACTAGTAGCATTTAATCTACAGGCCCTGGGCACCTATAGTGCACTTTACTAGGGACTTATAAGTAAATTAAATAGTCCAATTGGGTATGATCCCATGTTACCATGTTTAAAGGGAGAGAGCATATGCACTTCAGCACTGGTTAGCAGTGGTAAAGTGCACAGAGTCTAAAAATCAGCAAAAACAGTGTTTAAAAAGTGGAGGGAGGCAGGCAAAAAGTTAGGGGTGACCACCCTAAGGCTGTCAGTTCCAACACACACAATCACCAACACATATCTCAAACCTCCACACACAGGCATCTCAAAAAAATCCATCTGCATTCTGCTGAATGGACCTCCTGCCCTTCCAATGTTGCTCAAATTAACCACTGTCCCTTTTCCTGCGTTCATTTACTGGCAAATGACACAACGTTGGCAAACTGCTTCAGCAACCTGTCTAAACCTTGGGTTGAACCAGTTGTGTCTGAACAATCAAATTATGCCATCCCTCCCAACATGTGCTTGACCATGATAATACCTAGCCATTTGAGACAGCAGACTATTAGGCAAAACCAATTTACCCTCTTCTGAAACCCACAATTCATCTGGTCTTTGCACACATTTCATTCTACTCCATGAACTTTTTGCCTCCCTTTCATCATTATTCTGCAACACTTTCAAATCCTACAGGGTATCAATTACTTTCAATGCAAAACTTGGACATGTTTTGTATTCTTCAAGTAACATTTCCCACTTATCTTTGAACGATATACAGTTCAATGCGCAAAACCTTGCGACTTGATCCGCATATCCATTTCACAATAACACGAAGTCCTGTGACTTTAGATGTGCACTGCATTTCACCACAGCATTTGAATAGCATGTAACAGTTCTTTAATTCTCTCATCATTTCTCACAGGTGAACAAAAAGAAGTCATGAAACCTCTCTGTGACCACAACAGGCCAAAATCATGGACTATTCCAAATCCATACTGGCTATCCGTATAGATTGTAACTTTCAGCTGAGCAGAAACATGACACGCTCTAGTAAGGGCTACCAGTTCAGCTACTTGGGTAGAACACACTCCTCCAAGCCAAGAAGCTTCTAAAATACCAGTAATTGTGCACATGGCATATCCTGCTCTCAGTGTCCCTATATTGTCTCTTAGACAAGAGCCATCAACAAAGATAATTTGACCATTCTCTTCCAATCAGGTATCTCTAATGTCAGGTCTCGGTTTTGTGCACAAGTCAGTTACTTCAAGGCAATCATGCTCAACATCTTCCACCTTTTCAATCTCAACATTTTCATTAGGAAGTAAGGTTGCCGGGTTCGGCACTGTAGATCTTTTCAATGGCACATTTGGTGACCCTAGAATACTCGTTTCATATCTGGTCAATCTTGCACCAGTCAAATATTGGGTTTTCCTCCTTGTAAGTAGAATCCCAATAGAGTGAGGGACCATTACAGTAAAAGGATATCCCATCACAATGCCCTCACACTGTGTAAGGCTTTGACCAACCACTGCAACTGCGCGCAAACAACCTGGTAATGCTGCTGTGACTGGGTCCAAAGTAGCTGAAAAATATTCTAGTGGGCAGTTCACACCTTTTCTTGGACCTGTGTCAAGACAGACAAAGAACATGCATCACGCTCATGACAAAACAATGTGAAAGGTTTCATGTAGTCAGGCATACCCAAAGCTGGAGCCTTGCACAGACTCTCTCTCAATTCAGTGAACGCTTTCATTCCAGCCGGCTCTACCACTTTAGGATCAGTGACTTCCTTATGAGTCAGCTTCTGCAATGGTCTCGAAATAACGGACACATTTTGAATCCATTGGTGACAGTACCCTGCCATCCCTAAAAACATCCTGACATCTCTCTGTGTAGTCGGGGGATTCATCTGCAATATGGTTGTAACCCTTTCTCTGGGTATCTTTCTCGATCCTGCCTCAATCTGGTGACCCAAGTATTTCACTTCTTTTTTACAGTATGGAAATTTAAGAGGAGACACTTTATGACCATTCTTTCCCAAATGATTCAGTAAGGCAATCGTGTTAGACTTGCACTCGTCCCTGGTTTTGGACGCAATCAGCAAGTCATCAATGTATTGTACCAAAGTCGATTGGAAAGGTAACTCCAATGACTCCAAATTCTTCTTCAAGATCTGACTGAATATGGAAGGGGACTCTGAAAACCCTTGAGGAATTCTGCACCAATAATAAACTCGGTCCAGAAATACAAAAGAGAAATTGGCTGTCCTCATAACGAGGCACAGAAAAGAAAGCTTGTGACAAATCAATGACAGTGAACCACTCAGCATCACATGAAATCTGAAACATTATCACAGCTGGATTTGGTAGCACTAGACAACATTTGACCACAATCTAATTTATTTTTTCTAAAATCCTGGACAATTCAAATCTTCCCACAAAGCGTTTGGAAACCCATTATTGGAGAATTACATGGGCTGCTCAATACTTCCTTCAAAACCCCTTGTTTCACAAAGTCTGCAATTATCTAGGCGATCTTCTTATGGACATCCTGTGGCATGTGGTACTGGGGAATTTGAGGAAAACTGCATTCAGCTTCACAGTAACTTTAACTGGCTCAACTCCCATTATCAGACCTATCTCTTTTCCTGTCAGATCCCACACCTTCTCCTTAATCATTCCCTGCAAATCAGGATGAAGCTCCTTAACTGTGAACACTGGGGAAAATTCAATCAGAGGATATTCCTCATTTGTAGCTTCACACTCTACCTCTGAGGCTTGATCATCGCTATTCATCCAAATCTCAATTCCATCATTTGAACAAGTAATCAAGCATTTCGTTTTACACAGCAAGTTTCTTCCCAGTAGGGATATTGGAATTGAATCACAGACCACAAATTTGTGCAATCCCTCAAAGTTGCTAATTTTAACCTGAACTGGTTCTGTAATTGGGTTAGTCAGATACTGATTCGGTACCCCTACAATCTGAACTGTTTTCCCTGAAAGGGGCAAGTTTGGAACTTCTGCACTTCTCACTGTAGAGCGTGTAGCTCCTGTGTCAACCAAGAATGAAACTCTGTGACCCATAACCTTTCCCTTCACATAGGGACCTCTCTCTCTGATCTACTTCTAAGGAGGTTGCAAGCACACATGGCTCCTCATCTGAACTTTCGCTCACCCAATCATCGTTTATTCCATTCTCACTGTGTAACGGGAACTGGTGTACTGTGTTATTACTTTGGTTAAGACTCTGACCTGTGACCTGTTGAGAAAGCATTGTTTGGTGCTGTTCCACTGGAGCGTGAGGTATCTGAATTTGCTGTCTAGGTACCATGGAAAGCTGCTGCTGCATCGGTTGCAAGTGTGTCATTTGTACAAGTGGCATTTGCACCTGCTGCATGGGTTGAAAATTCTGCATTTGATTCACATTATTTTGAAAATGTGGGTTAGGACCTCTCACTCTCAGGCCTCTCATGTTCTGGAACGAATTGATATCATTATTTTGCTAAACAACACCTTCCTGCACCATCATCGGACACTCCCGTTTCCAATATTCGACGGGTCCGCAAACATGACAAGGCAATAATTTCTTTATTCCCTGCACATCATTCTGAACCAGCACAGTACCTGAATCTGGAGCGCGATTTACATTACCTCTGTGACCTCTACCTCTCATCTGGGGCTGAAACATCATGTTTCCCTGCTGAGGCAACTGTTGTGGAAAATTCCCTTGCATACCTGTCTGAGTAGCTTAAAGCTGCATCACCATCGCCTTTTCTTTCAGCTTCCTTCGCTTCAACTCAATTTCATCACTACAGTATTTTGCATACTGCAACACCTCATCAGTCGGCTTTGCTTACCAGCAAATCAAATGACTCTTAATCATCTGGCTAATTTCAGGTCTCAACCCTTCCACAAATCTGAACACAAAATGAATCATGTCCTTCGCCTCAATTGTCTCTGTACCACTGTAATGCTTGAACGCTTGTAACAATCTCTCATAATACGCATGTATCAACTCTTTTGCTTCCTGAGCTGTCCTGTCAATCCTCTGCCAATCAATATTCTCTGGCGAAATTCTCATTTTCAAAAATTCAATCACCTTATAGTAATATTTCATTACCTCAGCAGACGGTGCACCTGTATTTTTGTCTCTCTCTGGTTCGCTTGTTGGCCAATCTACACTCCTCTTACACTCTATCCACAGATCAGCTGGGACTACTATCCCTAGTAATGTGTTCAAGTCTTCCCACAGACACTTTGCAAGTTTCACAAACCTGTCTGTCTGGTGGTACCACTCCACTGGCTTCTCTCTCAATTTTGGATAATCATTTGTAAATGACAGAATATCACTTCTGCCCCAAGGGACATGAACAAAATCCCCTCCTGGAATCTCTCTCATTAGTAAAATCTTTACTGGATCTTGGCCTTGCTGCACATTTGCAGTCAGCTCCACAGAATCCCTTTTCCTCTGGTCTCTTTTCTTTACCCATCTGCCTTCCCATTTGTCTAATACTCCCCAGGCCTGGGCACTTTGAAGCAATTCCTTAAGGTGTGCCTTAATTCCGGCAGATCTCATGTGTTCAAAATCTTTAGTCTCAAAATCTAATCTGTAACTCCTTTTCAAATGCTTTGTTTTCTCTGTTTCTATGCCGTACTTCTCTGCCAGGTCGGCTAGCTTCTGATGCACAATGCTCACTTCCTGCGTAATCTTCGGGCACAAATATCTCAATTCTGCCTCTGTGTAGGATTCCAACCTGTTCACACCCACAGTCCCTTCTATGAGCTCACCCACTTCCATGCTTAACGTAGCATAATTCCAACACTCCTCTCCCTTAGGAGCATTCTGCAGGGTATTCAGCTTTTCTAACCATTCAGTCAACTGCTGAGCTGTCAATCCTTGTACCAAAATGTTACTGGCTTGGACTGGTGGCACCTGCTGTGCAACTGTATTCAGGGTCTGCAGTGTCAACAATTTCAAACTGTGGCTAATGTTTGACCCTACCATAGTATCTGGAAGCACTCCAAATGGACTAGGATCCAACAATGATCTTGATCCGTCAAAAGTCTGTCCCACAGGAGAGACTGCGCAAGCATTTTTGGTATGTCCTCCCTTCTTTACATTTTGTGTCATGACACCCTGTTCACCTCTACTAAGTTTCTTTTGTGCAAATAGGGGTACGGCTGGACCACCAGAAATAGGTAAAGACATAGCATCTGGGGTTGGTCTGGTGCTTAAGTTCTGGGGAAGAGTAACTCCCATATTGTGATTCATCATTGAAGACATATCTGACTGTGTCCCTGTTACTGGAGTGAATTTCGGCATGACTTGTGGCTGCATTTGCAGCAGTAAAAGTGGAGTTGGTTTAGTCTGAACCAACATTGGTCTCTGGAAAACCTGTTCCATAGACACCACTAAATTCGAAGTTGTTTCCATAATGGGCACATGAGGGTAAATTCTCTGAACCTGTGACGGTTGCACCTGATTTTACACTACTGGAGTAGTAGGCGCGTTAAGACTACCCCTCATCGGACTATGTGTCAGGCTAGTATTAACCTGCACTGGACTCATTATCCCATTAACCTGTGTTGGGGTTCTAGGATTAGCACTGGTACTCGGACCACTCTCATGTGCTGCATATGGTGGTGGGCGATTTCTCAATAACTGTAAAATAAATTCATCATCATCTGATTCTTCCTCCACTGTTGAAGAATTTCTAGCCTCCCTACTTTCAGACGGGCTTCTGTGAGTCTTTCTAGTAGCTTTCCTTCCTTCCTTCTCATTGTCCTGCGTAAACGCTAGAAACAACTTAATTCCATGTAAAGTCTCCATCCTCCAAACTCTCTGAGCACTATCCCACCTAGCCTCTGTTAAAGTCTTTTCTGCTTTTCTCATTTTCCTCCCGAATGGCTGCTGCTGTCTGGCTACTAGCTCCCAAATTGCTAATGCCTCAAACTGTGCTGGTCCCATCCTTCTCTGTCACTTTGCACCATTGCTTAGCTAAAGACAGGGCGCAACACCCTTCTCTTCCATTACAATGTACACTGGTGTACCTTCTGGCGGTGTAGCTTCACCTATATTCACTGTAATGTACGTATCTCCCTTTAAAGCACTCTTTAAAGTTTTGAAAAATGTAATCTTTTCGACCTTTTGTTATTCAAACTCAAATCAGGAAGTGACTTTTAATCCCGGAATTCTCTTTACCCACTGTCTCAACCAATTGCCTCTCACGGACGGCTGCCATTCCGTGCGCGACCCTTCTCACTAACTGACCTATCCCAGTGCGGCTCCAATGCTGTCACACTCACACATACTGCGGCTGACAAAGGATTGCGGCTTATCCTCCCAAACTCTAATTCACACAAAACTAATGCAAAATTGGGTGCACTAAACCCAAAATAAAAAAACAGATCTGCTGGTTCTACAGGAAAGGTAACACAATCGCTTCAGAAACTTTACCGATTTTTCATTGACGACTCTTCCCGCACTTACAGCTACTCCTTCTTTCTCAGTTTCCCTGATTTGCAAGCAAAATTCAACCCGCAAACTTTACTCTCAACTGATCTGTGGGTCTGTCCTGGTGCACATAAGACTCGCCAGATCTCATTCGAAATTTTCTTCCACTCACTTTAACTTGCACTCTGACTTGTTGACCACGCCCGATCGACCTACAAAACAAGACAGATTACAACATAAAACCAAATGTCTCATACACTTTTCAATATACTCTGGAATCTTAGACCACACAGGGTCCGTACATTAACAACCACGTGGACAGTTTTTGAGCACAAAGTTCCAAACTCTTGTGAAGTTCGACGACTTCCCTACTCTCACACTGCAGAGTAAGTACACTCCTTCTACAATATTTTTTGGAGTACGCAAACTCCCTAAACCCTCACAAACATCACAATTCACCTGTGATTTGCATAAGCTGTGCAAGCACAACCTACTTCATTCACACTCTCACTAGAACACCGAGAACATCCTCAAACAACCATTAGCAAGATCCGAGATTTTGGGAACGTCACTTCTGGACCTAAGGGAACATTTTCTCTCCAATTAACATCATGGAAAAATAAAATCCAAATCTCAGTAATAATAAACTCTCAAAAGACCAAATTATCAGGCTACTACCATTTCCGTTGATCTTTATGTCTTCCTGCTACCACCTCTGGGACCCACAATCTTACTACTATCTCTGTTAATACCTGTTATTCTATTCCAGACGTCTATGCTACCTCTCCGGGAACACCTATGATGGGCTCTTAGGGAGACGAACCATCAGTCTCTGTTATCGTCTCTGTTCGTCCCTGTTACTCTGTTCCGGACGTCTATGATGGGCTCTTAAGGAGACAAACCATCCGTCTCTGCTACCATCTCTGTTAGCGCATCTGACCTCAAGTAGTAAACTTACAAGGGGACGCGAATAGGTTGATGAACCTTTTGACTCGCAATTAAGATGTTCCCACCATAGACCCAGTACAGGCAGATCAATAATCAATCAATAACATCAATAATCAATGACATTAATAATCAACTGACGTCAGAAATTGCCACACGCCATGATCCTTCAGCCATGAATAACCACACCTTTAGTAAAAGTTTGAATATTTATTTCAAACTTTATTCCCTATTGGCAGATTTTCATTAGTGAGAATCCTTATCTAACATCAGATTAGCATCAGCATATTGACCTTTCGGCCAGCAAGAACATGGGCAATGGACTGTCTTCCCTCAGTGCAGTCCTGTTAAGCTAAATTTCCTAAAACTACTTCCCACATCCCTATTGGTCAAGGGATGGCATGTTCACACTTCGTCCAATAAAACTAAACTTAAAATCTATGAACTCTACCACTACTCCGTTAACATGTCGCTGATTGATTTCTCCTGCAATGTCCTCATCATCCGGCTCGTCAGGTAACAATATTGTTGCAGCTTATACTCAAGTCAGTGTCTCCATTGTTGTCCTCCTGAGAAAGTCAGTCTGACACACTTTACACTTAATGTTACATTTATCAAGAACAGCATCTTCTAGCAATCAGTTCTCATGAGAAAGACTTCACTACAAGCATATTTACACAAAACAATGGAAAATCACAGTTTAACTCTCTAGGACAGCCATTTTATTAAATGTTAAGAAATACAGCTTGACATGAGGCCCAACAACTAGGCCAAGACCTTCGCTAAGTTAAGGAATACAATTAATAAAGCTAATACATAATGCATATCCCTTAATATGACATATTACTACATTAGTCAAAAGTATACTCAACCTTTCTTATTAATAAACTATTAATAAGTACACTTTGTGAATATTGCCGGCCACTCATCATGATAACATTTTCAAATGTGTGCATTATGTTTCTACGTTTTTACATTTTCTACGCAATCCATTACTTGGAATACATGGACATTCATTAATAATTTTTAGTAAAATACCTGCGCTAGCAGAAGAAAAGGCGGTGCTATGAAAACAATGACCAGAAACTTTGCCAATAACACTACTTTTTTATCATTTTGCTTCTTATAGTGCTTCAAAATAAATCATAAAAACGATGACGAAAACAAAGCAGCACTTTCGGCAAACTTGGGAACAGGGTTTTCAATGTTCCACCTTTATGTCAGTGGCATAGCAAGGGTATCGTGGGCCCTGGTACAAGCAAATAAAATACAACATTTTAAACATGAACACTGACCCCCCAGATGCCATGTCCATTCAGGGCACTGTGGACTGCAGCCTGCAATAGGCCTGAGCATGGACAGGCAACTGCTCTCCCTGAGAAAGACTGAATTTAGGGGGTCTTCAGGAGAGCGTAGGGTAGTAGCTAATGGGCTACTTACCCCAGGGGTTACCACGTTCCCTGTGTGACCCCTGCCTGTGGAAAGTTGGCATAACCCTGTCTCAGAGTTCCTAGTTCTGCCATCACCGAGATGTGTCCATATCAGGTAGCTCACCTTAAGGGTGAGACTGAAGTGAGAGGCGGGTATGCCTCTTTGACTACTTATTTTCCTTCCTGCCCAGGTGCCAAAGTGGCCCTGGGGTAGGGGGGGTAGGCATCTCTCCTCTGAGTGAAGCCAGATCTGCATACCATGGGCAGTGGGCTTCTTTGAAGCCCCCTCCCTTGGAGTGTAGATCTGCAGGTCAACCTGTTGAAAGGAATGTGCACCCCTGCCAGATCAGGCTTTTGTTCCTTTCTGCCTGAGAGCAAAGGTCCTCACCCTTGGGGGTCAGAAATGTGTCTGGTGGCAGCAGGCTAGTTAAAACTAGTCAGCCAGCACACAGGTTGATGGTAAATTTTCAGGGGCACCTCTATGGTGCCCTCTGAGTGCATGTATTAATAAATCCATCACTGGCATCAGTGAGGATTTATTAAAAAGACATGTTTGATACCAAACACCCCTTTTTTCAGTGTAGCTGGGGAACTCGTATTGACCAGTGTCCAGCACATGTACTGAAAGTGGCTTCCCTGTTTACTCACTACGTATAAGAATCAACAAAGATTTAGCGGGGCATATCTGCTCTTGCAGAAATGTCCTCACATGTAATATAATGCACCTTGCCTTAGGGCTGTAAGGTCTGCTAGAGGGGTGACTTGCATATACTGCATGCAGTGTTAGGGGACATAACACACAGGCTGTGTGCCATATCATGTTTTCACTTTTAGCTGTACCAAGACATGCAGCCCACAATGACAATCTGCATGTGCTAGGTGAGGGGTCCCTGAGAGTGGCACAATATATGCTGCAGCCCTTGGGGACCCTCTTTGGTACCCATGCCCTAGGTACCAGGGGTAACATTTACTAGGAATTTGTAGGGGGGCAAAGGTATTGCCAATGGGGAACACATGCACAGTTTTAGGCAAATAGATATGTACTCAGGACTTGGCTACCAGGAACCCAGTGCACTTTTAGTCAAAATTGCACCATGAACCAGGCAAAAAGTGGGGTGACCATGTAAAAAAAGGGCACTTTCCTACACAACACCCCCAAACAAAACAGAATGAGACTAACCTTTCCCAAGACAGTCTTCATTGTTAAAGTGGAAGAACCTGGAAAGACTATCTGCATTGGCATTATCAGTCCCAAGTCTGTGTTCTGCTGTAAAGTCCATATCCCTGTAGGGAGATGGACCACCTTAACAGTTTGGGGTTTTCACCTTTCTTTTGCATGAGCCATCTGAAAGGCCTGTGGTCAGATTGAACAGGGAAGTGAGAACCAAACAGATATATTCACAATTTCTTCAGGGATCAGACCACATCAAAGGCTTCCCTCTCAATGGCACCTCAACACAGCTCTCTGGGGAGTAACCTCCTGCTAATGAAAGCAACAGGTTGGTCATGGCCATCATCATTGGTCTGGTATAGGACCGCTCCTATCCCACGTTCAGAGGCTTCAGTCTGCACTATGAACTGCTTTGAATAATCTGGAACTTTTAAAATTGGTGCTGAGCACAGTGATTCCTTCAGAGTCAAAAGCCTTTTGAAAGCTCACTGTCCAATTTACTTTCTTTGGCATTTTCTTGGAGGTCAGTTCTGTGAGGGGTGCCACAATGGTACTGTATCACTTCACACACCTCCTGTAGTACCTAATCAAGCCAAGGAATGCCCCATTGGGGTCTGAGTGGTTGGATCTTCCCATTCCAGAATTGTCTGGCTCTTGGGTTGTAGTGGTTGAACTTGGCCTCCACCTAAAAGTGACCAAAGTATACAAGCTTGCCCTGACCTATCTGGCACTTGCTTGCCTTGATAGTGAAGCCTGCATTTCTCAGAGCTTCAAGAACATTGCCAAGCTGGATCAGGTGATCCTGACAAGAGGAGCTAAAGACAGCAATATCACCAAGATATGCTGCACTAAAGGCTTCCAACACAGAAAGGACTTTCTTCACCAACCTTTGGAAGTTAGAAGGGGCATTATTTAAACCAAATGGCATAACAGTGAACTGGTAATGTCCATCTGGGGTCAACAATTCTGACCACTCATTTGCTCCAGGGGTCAGACAAATCTGCCAGTACCCTGATGTCAAATCAAAAGTACGGGAAATTTGGTGCCCCTACCCTGTCAATAGGTTCATCTGCTCTTGGGATAGGGTGCGCATCTGACTTGGTGACAGCATTAAGGCATCTATAGTCCTCACAAGACCTTAGCTCTGGTTTACCTCCCTTAGAATAAGGTTTGGGGACTAAGACCACTGGGCTGGCATGGGGACTATCAGAGGGCTCAAACACCCCTAACCCCAGCATCTTGCCGACTTCACTTGGTCAGACTGTCTGTATATTTTACTTTTCACAGGTTTATGGTCATTAGTGTCCACATCAGGGATACACCAGTTAGTTAGACCGGGGAGAAGGAAAAGAGCTCATCATACTGCTGTATGACTTGCCTTCAGTCAGCTTGCTGCTGGGCAGTGAGGGTATCTGAAAAGACTTCCCTCCCATCAACTGACCCATCCTTGGGGTTGTGGGAGAAGAGGTCAGGGAGATGCTGTCACTCTCTTGGCATGCATGGCCATGGAAGAGCTTTAGGCGGTTCACACGGATGACCCTGTTAGGGTTCCAGGAGTGCCTAGGTCACCCAGATAGGTGACGTCACTCTTCTTCCCAAGGATAGGGTGAGGGTCACTCCATTTGTCTTGGAGTACCCTGGGAGCCACAGGATCCAGTACTCACACCTTCTGCCCTGGTTGGCACTTCACCATGGCATCCTTTTGGACATACCAGAGCTTCTGGAGTTCCTGTCTGGACTAACGTATTTAGGATGCTTTCTCCATGTACTCAGCCATCCTTGAATGTTGGCCAAGCACACAGTCCACAAAATCTTCTTTGGGTTCTTTGAGACGTCTCTCCCAGCCTTCCCTCACTAGTGGTCCCCTCACAAGATGAGTAAACAGAAGTTCAAAAGAGCAAAAACCTACTCCCTTATGTGGCACTTATCTGTAGGTGAAAAGCAGGCAAGGTAACAGGATATCCCTTCTTCTTCCGAGTTTTTCAGGGAGCCTTGCAATCATGCCCTTCATGGTTTTGTTTAATCTCTCAACTAAACCATTTGCTTGTGGGTGATATAGGGTAGTGAACTTATAAGTCACTACACATTCATTCCACATTGCCTTGGAGTATGCAGACATGAAGTTACGACCTCTGTGTGATACCACCTATTAAAGGAAGCTTATTCTGGCAAAGATACTGAATAGGGCTCAAGCAACTGTGGGAGCAGTAGTAGTCCTAAGGGGTATGGATTCAGGATACCCAGAGGCATGATCCACTATCACCAGTATAAATCAGTTCCCTGATGCTGTATAGGGGGCAAATGACATCAACGCCTACCCTTTCAAAGGGGACTCCAACCACAAGAGGTAGAATTAAGGGGACCTTTGGGTGGCCACCTGTCTTGCCTCTGGCTTGACAGGTGACCCAGGAGTTGCAAAACTATTTCACCTTCTGGGACATGCCTGGCCAGTAGAAGTGAAGGACTAACCTACTCCACGTTTGTGTCTGGCCAAGATGCCCAACTAAGGGGATGTCATGTGCTAAGGTGAGGAGAAACTCTCTATATTTCTGAGGTACTATCACTCTCCTAGTGGCACCAGGTTTAGGGCCTCAGTATACAGGAGCTCTTCCTCTCAATAGGTTCTGTGGGAGCCACTGACATCTCCCTTTTCCTGGTCTGCAGCTTGCTGTCTCAGGCTTTCAAAAGTGGAAAAAGGTAATCGGTCCCAGGCACAGCTCTTCCCTAAAGGGTCTCCCTCGGCTAGGAGCTCTGCCATATACGGCCCAAGTTCCTGGGGCTCATCTCCCTCAAGGGCTGACAGGTCTTCACCCTGAGGAGAGTGAACCGGAGCTTGGGACTTTTCAGAAGTTGGCTTACCAGCCTTCCTGCCTTTTCTCTTGAAGGGCTGGGCCAATATTCCAGGCTCCAGCACCTCTTTTTCACCCTAGGCTTTGCATTATGCTCTGGGTTTCACACCAATTCAGGAGTGCCCAGCATAGATGCATGGGTGTTTCTTTTGACCTTAGCCCATGCTGAGGACTCCAGATTATTTCCTAGCAGACAGGCTACTGGAATTGCAGATGATACCACCACCTTCTGTTGGCCAGAAACCCCTACCCACTCTAAGGACACCATTTCTATGGGAAGGACCTTAGCTTGGTTGTCAGCGCTTAGGACTGTGAATGTTTCACCAGTCAGATACTCTTCTGACCCTTGCACCTGTATCTCTCAGTGCTTTGACTCTGATCCCATTAATATGTGGCTGTTGTCTGTACTTCGAGTTTACTGGGTTAGACAGCCAGGGCATCTACATCAACCCCACCCCCAGAGAATAAAGTTGCTTCAATGGGCTCTCTGACATGGTCAGGGCCCACCTAGGATCCCATCCGGAGACTTACCACTGCAGCAGGAGCTGCAGGTGCACTAGGGGGATTATTTTTGGAACAGGCAGGGTTTCCAGTTTGGTGTCCATTGGCCTTGCAATTAAAGCACCAAGACTTCTTAGGGTCCCAGTTCTTACCTTGGAACCCACACTTGATCTGTGTCTTGTCTCAGGCCCACCCTCTTGAACAGGTTTTTGGGAACCTTTATAAGACATTTTGTTTTTATCTTTGGACTGGTCATCATCTTTCCCTTAGGGGGGCTTAGCAACCCCTTTCTTTTGGTCACCCCCGCTGTGAGTTGTCTTAGATACCCTAGTCTTGACCCAGTGGTCTGTCTTCTTTCTCAACTTCTGGGGAGAAAATGGATCTGGGTCTCCCAGGTACCGATGCTATTTTTCAGAAATAGAGTTACTTAACAGATGCTCTTTAATAATAAGATTATAAAGCCCACCATAGTCTTGCACCTGGTTCCCTTTTAACCAACCACCCAGTGTTGTTACTGAGAAGTCAACAAAATCTACCCAGGACTGACTAGAGGTTTTTCTAGTCTCCCTGAACCTGTTTCTGTATTCCTCAGTTGTGAATCCAAAGCCCTTTATCCGGTCATAGGACTCAGCTTCTGCCTCATTCAGTGTCAGGAGCCTATCTTTACTCTTTCCTAAGAACAGCTCCCAGAGTAGAGAGCCCCAATACTTTTGGCTGAGTTTCCTAATTTCACAAGCCCTCTTAAAGGCTGTAAATCACTTGGTGATATCATCACCTTCTACATACAGTAGTTGTGGGCCAATCCTTTGGGGGATCTTAGGGTCAAATATGTCTTCTTTCTTCCTATTTAGCATTTTGCTGCCACCAGTGTTTAGTCTCTATTTCTATCCTCGTAGCTAGTTTTAGCATCTTCACTGTCTCGCTCTCCTTGGGGTACTATCAGAAGTGCTCCCAGTGGTGTTATTATCAGTAGAGTTGTGGAGGGATTCATCATCCTCTTCCACATCTTCCTTCTCATGAGGGGCTTCTTCTGCAAGCAGGTACTACAGACAGGCTTTTGTGCGGTTAGACCCCATGGAATGTTTTCATGCTTGGCAGAGGGCCTTAGGTAGGACCAACTTAAGGTTTTGATAGGGGCCCAGGTAGAGCTCCTGCGATTGGTTTAAAAGCAGTTGGGACCTTTTTTAAAACTTTAACAAATCTAAGGTCCCAACTAACTAAGTATTTTAAATTCTGAACAATTTGGACTGAGGGACTTAACACAAGGCCCTAACAGTACATTTTAAACAATTTAGAAAAATCAATGATTGGAAAAAATGTGTCCTAAATAAAGACAATATTGGATACCTTAGTGGTATCACTTATTAAATGAGTGGTACAGCAAATGTTAGTCTTGTACTCCACCACTGAGCCACCAATGTAGGAAGCTGGCTCTTTCTATGATAGATCAAAATTAGATATATATCGTGCAAAGAGTCCAGGGGTTCCCTTACTAGTCAACATGGACTTGCTCTAGCAATCCCAAGAGTGTTAGACATCTGCAAATACGCACAGAGTCAATAAATGAGACACACAACTCAATAAGGAGATCCACACCAATTTACAAAAATAACAAGAATCTTTATATGTATTTTGGCACAAGAATCAATACGATAAGGTAAGAACACTTTACAGGAAAAATCTTTACAATTTAGAAAAGTCGACATACTGCAATGTTTGAAAGCTGCAAAGTTATCCTAGGGAAGAAAAACAAATACTGCATACAGTAAAGTACAGTAAAGCAAAAATAATTTTTAATATCGCATCCCAATTTTCCATTGCCAAGCCAATTTTCCTACAGTAAAAATAGCTTTTGAATGCTAATAGTTAGAAGTACATGTTAACTTGAAATTTACACGTGGCCTACTTTTAAAAAGTCCTGTCTTTTGGGCCACAAAGTCTTATTAACTCACTGCTTCCACCGCCCTCCCCCCTCTCTTCTTGGATTTGAGGGCAGTGGCATTTGAGAGCGGTCTTCCACCCTGCTCCTGAAGTGAATAGGAAAATTAAAGATAAGAAGCAGAATGAGCAAGGTCTACATAGAGGGTGGCTTATTAACTCACTGCCTCTACTGCCCACCATTCTCCATCCTTTGATTTGAGGGAAGTTGAATTTCAGAGCTTCCTTCCTTCCTTCCACCCCATTCCTGCAGTGAATGGGATAATTAATAGATGAAGCAGGATAGGATTGAATGAGGTCCTGCTAAAGATGTTGATTTTAGTGGGTGTAATAAAAGTAAATTATTAATTGGGATGGACGGTAACCCACCATAAGTAATAAAGTTACTATCTTGTAGAACCAGTTAAAGGTTTCAGCGATTTAAATCTGAACTCAATCCCTGGTAGCTATGGCACGGAGCAGACAAGCTTAATTTAAGAAGATGTGTAAAACATTTAGAAGTACCAAAACAGTAAAAGAGTTGAAAAAACAATACAAAATAATTTCCACTCCAACTTAGAAAAATAGAGTAATGTTTAATGAAAAGAATGACACCGAAAGGCCAAAAATCCAATGAGAGGATGCACAAATATTAATTTTTAAAAGGAAAGTTTTCTCCTGTTTTGACAGGTCGAGCTGCAGGGTTAAACTGCAGCTGCCAGGGTGCAGGCACAGGCTTGGAGTCCTGCTACTTTTCACACAATAGATGGCACAGTCGTGCTATACTCCATAGTTAACATTTAACTTTCCATGTCAAGAGTGTATTAGGGTCACTTTACACCAATATCCCAGAGCAGGAAGGGGTTAGAATTATTGAAAATATTCTTGACTCTAGGACTCGTCCTCACTCGGTCCCTACATCCTTTATTATTCAACTTCTTGAAATATGCCTTTCTCGCAATTTCTTTCAGTTTGATGGCCAATTTTATCAGCAGATCAAGGGAACCTCTATGGCAGCCATTTCTTACCCTAATTTTGCTATATTTTGTATGGACAACTAGGAGGTGAACAACATTGTTTCAGAACATAACCCATTTCAGAGGTACACTGGCATCCGGAAGAGGTTTATTGATGACATCTTCATGATTTGGCATGGTCCTGAGGACACTGAATTTTGCCATTGGCTAAAAAACAATAACAGCGATCTCAAATTCACGTTCACACACAGCAGATCAGAGATTGCCTTTTTGGATTTATTAATCAAAACCTTTGATAGTAAACTTGTCACATCTCTGTACCATAAATTTACTGAACGCAACACCCCCTTTACATATAAAAGTCATCATCCTGGTGCCTTAAGAGATTCTCTCCCATATTCCCAATTCCTTCAGGTTCGGAGGAATTTTTTCTTCAAACAAGAGTTTTTCAAGGAGTCTGATGTTTTGGCTGATGAACTATATGCTAGCGGCTAGCCACGTAGATTGGTTATACAATCAATCAAACAGGCATGGTACTGTCCCAGAGAAGTGCTGCTTACCCGTATGAATCAGGAAAACAATGAACGTTTGGTATGCGTCTCTACCGTATCCCTTGTTTATAATCAGCGGAATAAATTAATTTGTAAACACTGGCCAGTTCTTAATGCGGGGGCACTGAAACTTCAACGCTCTCTGTTTGCATTTTGCAGAGGAATAAACATTACCGATTACTAGGTCTAGCACCACGTTAACCATGCTCTGGGGACTTCCCCCTGTTGTTGGACATTCTAGATGTGTAAATTGCAGTGTATGTCAGTTCACTACTGAGATGAAAGAGTTTGTGTTCAACAATATTAAAATCAAGTTGAATCAGTTATTAAATTGTAATACTGAAAATGTTATATATGCCATTATCTGCCCATGCAACATGATTTACATTGGTCAAACAACACAGAAAGTACGGGGTCGCCTATGTTGCAAGGTGACAAATGCTCCATTGGTGGACCACTTCATGGAGAAGAAGCACAGTGAAAATGATCTTCGTTGGCAGGTTATCACAGTTGTCAAGCCCCCTCCAACAGGAGCTATTATTAATGCCCTACTCAACAAGGAGGAACTGAAGTGGATAATACAAATTAAAAGCCTTAACACTGGCCTAAACAAGATGGAGGACGGAACTGTGTTAATATAATAATTTTTGACTTTTTGGGACTTTCAGCCTTTCATTTTAATTTCTTATTTTCATTGCATTTCTATGGTACATCCTTTCTGTGAACGCAATGACTATGTTAATGAGTACTGTGACCCCTTGCCACAATTATTCCTTTTTAAGTAATTGGCTTGCTAATTATGTTTATCTCTCTTCACCAATTAATAGATTGTAATTGAGGGCATATTGCATATTCCTGCTCTAATCTGGTATATGTGTTTGATAGGATAGTGCTTAATTTTGGTCTACATTTATTAGTTAGTTATACATGTGAGTCGGGATGTGTTTTACACTGGCATGGCTAGCTGGGGCACATGCAATGGTTTCCTTTCTATCCACTCCAAGATGGCCACTACAGTTCCTCTGGCTGTAATCACGTTTCTCACGCAGGTGCGCATTTTCCTTTATCCTTGCAGGTACTTTTATATAAGAGATTATGAACTGCCCGCTGCAGCGGGTTGATGTGCATTCCTACTGGCAGTGTGCTCCTTTTGGATTGCTCCCTCTGGACGGCAAGCCCATTATATAGCTTGACTATCCCAGCCACTTCGTACTTGTGAGTACTGTACTATGTCTATCCACTCCAAGATGGTCGCAATGCTTTCTTCGGCCGTAATCACGTTTCTCACACCTTCGCACATTTCCCTTATCCTTACCGGCAATGGTATATAAAATATTAATTGCCCGCTACCGCAGGTTGATTTGCAATCCCAATGCTAGCGTGCTACTTTTGGATGGCTCCCTCTGGACGGCAAGCCCATTATAATAGCTTGGCTATCTCAGCCACTTCGCACTTGTGAGTACCTTACAGCATACAACCACCGTTGACAGGTTCACCTCTATACTTCCCGCTCGGTGTCTCCTTTTTCCATGCTTGTCACTTTGTGCATGCAGGATTTTGATAATATACCGTTTGGCCTTTTGGTAGGTTCCAGCACTACTGTTTTTTTTATTAATATGCGTTAGTCCCCGCTGAGGCCTGTACTTATTTGTTATTCCTTGCTTGTATTCAGGCCTTTCACCAACTGATTCAGGATGGCATCCAATAATTTGACGCTATGAAGGTTGGACTCCACTGGTATTCCCCTTCTCTTGGACTTCAGCTTGGTGCCAAAGGCCTTGAAGAGTTGGGTGCACTCCGTGTCCGGCAGAAAACCTCCCTGAAGGGGGTCAATGTAACTCAGAGAGTTCTGGCAGGTCCATCTGAACAGGATGGTCTTCCCCTTTTGGCTCCAAATTTGTCCCTTGGGGTCTGATTCCTTCAACGCCATGGGAAGTTTTGAGGTTGGTTTGCCACACCATTTCCCCTTCCTCTTGATTGCAGGGACCTAGGTCATTGGTCTAGACTCTGGGCTCCCCTGACTTCCCTGATGAGATGTTTGGGCCCTTGTGGCCATAGACACCCAACAAGGCGGACCCAACATTTCAGCACGAGTCCTCCATGCAGAAGTTTCTAGGTCACTTCCAACAAACACTCAACAAGTATGGAAGGGCTCACAGCCACCTTCTTAGTGTCAGTAACTCCTTCTCGCTCAAAGGTGACCATTGCCATTGAATGGAATCTCACCTCATTGCCAGCATTGACAACCCTATGAAGGACATCTGAGATTATATGCTCTGGGGACACTAGCCTATCCACCAGCCTATCCATGCTTGCTTTTGGATCCCTCAGAGTCTCTACTTTGATCCCACTTATGGTTGGCCTTTGCCTGTACTTCACCACACTGGAAGGCAAGCTGGCCATGGCTTCAACATCCGCCCTACCCATGGAGAGTAAAGTGGATTCAGTTCAACCCCTGGTTTCCCCTGGGCCAACTTCCACCCCAATTCCTATATCAGCAATCCATTTGAGCTGCTTTCCAGTGGGGAGCTTCTTGAAACAGAGAGAGTCTCCCTTCTCATGCCCAGGCTTTTGGGAGACCAGACATACCCCAGCCTTAGAGGCATCAAAGGATTTCTTTCCCCTAAACCCATCCCATCTAGATTTAGGAAAGGTATGTGACTCCCCCCCCACCTCCTGGTTAGAAGTTTGTGGCCCTTGTGAGAAAACCTTCTTTTGATCTGTTTTTCTTCTCTCTTTTTGCTGCAAGATGGTTGACCCCCTTTTCTTGGGATCACCCCCCGGGAACTTTTTGGACTCAGCGAAGCACACGGACACATTAACTGACTTACCAAGTTGCCTGGGGTTAGACAGTTTAAAATCCACTAGATGCTGGTGTAACCCTGGATGACAAATACTTAAGATGGGTTCCTTCATGATCAAGTTATCCAGCCCATATAAGTATCCACTATATTGCCCTTCACCCAGCCTACCAGTGCCGATATCTACAATATCAGCCCGGGAATGTTGTGATTCTTTGTGTGTATCACAGAACTTCTTTAGGTATTCCTCAGGTGTAAGGCTAAATTAGGACATCCTTGATGTGTGTGTATGAGACATCCACCCCATCCTCTAGAGTCAGGAGCATATCCCTCCCAGTGTAGGTACCAACTCCCTCAAAAAGCTCCCAGTGCTGCTTGTCTACCTATGATTATTAATGCTCTCTCCTAGGAGACAAACAATTTCTCCATGCCATCCCCATCACAAAGGTAGGCTTTATACTGTCTGGAAAACAAGGGGTGTGAGGGTCCCCTGTAATCTCCAAACCATTGCTGCCACAAGCCCCTGGACTGCACAAGTCCCAATCTGCCCTTTTTCTCCATTAAGGCTCACTTCTTTGTCTCTGGTTTGAGTTTCATTTCCTTCAGGGCTATCGCTGCCATTTTGGCCAGAGGCCCCCTTGGTGACTGCTGGTCACTGTACACTTTCTGGTGGATGGCAATTTCAGAAGGGCTTACGCTGTCAGAGTCCGCATCCCTTCCAGCCCTGGAAAGTGCACTAGAGAGTTCATTTTGGGACATGTTATCCCATACTCCATCTTCTTCCTGGGTTTCCTCAATCTCTCCATCATCCTCTGAAGTGGTCTATAGCAGGTGGAGCTTTTTCCAGGCCTTATAGTCTTTGCAGAAATCATCCTTCTAAGATTCCCTGCTAAACTTTAACCCGCTTTGTATGCACATTTCTCAGCTCTGAGACACATTCATCGGCATGTTCTCACAAAGGTAGGGTACAGAAATTGGAATCACAAATGAATTTGAAAAATAAAAAATAGTCAATAATACAAACCTTATGCCAAATAAAAATCAAAAATCTATTTTTGCTGTCAATTTAGTACAGGGAGTTTAATCTTGACTTTTAAAACTGTGCAGCAAAACATATGTTCTGAATCACACTGCTGAACACCAATTTAAGAAAGTGAATTATTATTTGGATTAAATGGCAGTCTATCACACGTAATAAGTCACTAACTTGTTAGGTCCAGGCAAAGGGTTCAATGTTTTAAACAGAAGTTCAACCCCTGGTAGCTACGCACAGAGGAGACAGGTATAACTTAGAGAAAATGTGCAAAGCATGAGGCAACACCAAAACAATACAGCACAATAAAATCCAACTCAAATTTATCAAAGAATAGAGTAAAATGTATTAAACAAAATGACACCAAAATGAAAAAATTCCAATAAGGGAAAACGGAGATACAAATGTTGAAAGACATAAGAACAAAACATCAAGGAAAAGTAAAGTGTGGATGTAGGATTCTGCCAGGACACCAGAAAAGTTGTGAGATATTACTGCCCTTAAGAACATCATAGGTAAACCCAGATGTTGGGTTGGGAAGACAAGCAAATTACCTTGTGAAAAAAAGGAGGTAAATGAAGCCACAAACAGGAGAAATTCACTCTTTCAGGAACTCTTACAGCTTTCAGACAAAGTAATGAAACTCAGCAAGCTAAATTGCACTGTAAACATAAAATGAGCACACAAAAAAACACACCACTCACAACAGGTGATAAATCAACATACTTCAGAAATATGGTCTCAGTGGAAACCGTCACCGCTGCTTTGACAGATCCAGCTAAGAGTAATCCTCTGTGTTCATTTAATACTGGTCGATGACAGATGCAAAGACGCAAGCGTGTGGCTAGCACAGTGGCAACAAAAAATAGGTGCAGGTTGTGTGCAGCGAGATCATGACTGGGACCCTTTTGAGTCTTGGCTGGGCCAATTGGGGCCAGTTTCTGGGGGTCGAGTTCTCCTCCATCTGCCTTTGTCCTACCCACAGCAGGTCAGCACACCTGGCAGCTTTTCAAGTACCATGCCACCCCTGCCCCTGCTCCCAGCAGCGCCACAGCAAGATACGAACAAGTTACAAGAGGCCATGATAGCGGAGCAGGTCCGGAAACCACATGCCTTGAGAGCATACCTGCAGACTTGAGGCAGACAGTGAGAGAAAGGCAACCAGCAGCAAGGTGGCAAGGCAAGCACACAGTGCAGAAGCAGTGAGTTTTTGGGAGGCAACATGCACACCATTGACAGGGAATAGGCTGCAGGGCCATATTTGTGCAAAGGTGGCTGGCAGAGGGGGATGACGGGCCCACACCCCTCAAACAATCCTCACAACTCAGGCACAATCCTGGCACAGCAGTATCCCTCATTGCAGTTCTAGATTAAGATCAACAACATGCAACAATATCGATTTATCAACAATATTTAACAATTCAACCTGCCTTTCTTTGGAATCAGCCCTCTCCTGCCCCACCTGCGCTCCGCCATCCGACCAGAGACTGGAACCAGTCTCTTTATCATATCTGGGACAAATAAGGATTGTGACAATCAACCCAGGAACTCCACAGCACCACCAAAATTGAATTTTACAATCACACTTATTTGAGCTACAAAAGTGGCCTAAAGTGGTCTAAGGGGGTTCAAAGCACAAGATTGCAGCTGGCTCGCACAAGGCTTGCATCAAGAATGGCCTCCCATAATAGGAAGTGACTCTTAGCCACAAGGGGCAACACTTCAAACTTTGGCAAGGTGCATCATGTGTGCCAGAAAAACCAGTGGCGGTTCAGAAGCGCAGGAAAAAGGGAATCCCTCACAGCGCTGGAGCCCGCAGACCTGACCTCGTCATTAATTTCTGTTGCTCCCCAGCATTCCACTATGGAAGTCCTACTGGTGTTAGCACAGCCAATGTTGGAACTAAGGAGGTCATTATGACCCTGGCGGTAGGAGATAATGTGGCGGTGGTATCGCCAACAGGCTGGCGGTACTTACCGCCACATTATGACATTGGCGGGTTGGCTAAGGCCAACCCGGCAATGTACCACTCCGACCGCCATGGTGGTAGCAGCCGCCGGGCTGGAGATCTCCAGTCCGGTAGCCGCTATTGTCCTGCCGACGGTATCATGACCCTGCCTACTGCCATGGTTTCTGTGGCGTTCATTACGCCACAAAAACCATGACAGTAGGCCATATCAGGGACAGGGAATTCCTTCCCTGTTGCTGATAGAAGGCCCCCTCCCCCCAACACACCCCAGACCCCCACATCCCCCCTTCATCTAGGCTCCCCCTCCCTTCCAACCTACCCCCTATATATACACACACACGAGACACACACACTCAGTCACACATACAGGCATACATACATGCATGCATTCATTTACTCACGCACACATCCGCACACACACAATCACACATACACGGAGACACGCATTCTCATTTCCATTCATACACGCAATCACACACATACATACATGCACGCAAACACTAAACACACACTCACATTCACACACACACTCACACATACATGCACACACCCCCACAACACTCCCCACCCCCATTGGAAATCCGACTTACCTGTATCCAGTGGAGTCTTCCGGCAGGGGGCGGGATGGGCGCTGCTACCACCAGCAGAACACCGCCAGGCCGTATTATTTTTCATAATATGGCTGGCAGCAGTCTACTGGCGTGGCGCTACCACCACCCCACCATCTGCCAGTATGGCCACAGCCGGATTTCCGCCCTTCTTGTGACAGAAATCCAGCTGTGGTCATAACTGGGCGAACTGATGGTAGCCGTGGCGATGGTCTTTTGGTGGTCGTTGCCATGGCAGTAGGCGGCATTTACCGCCAATGTTAAAATGAGGGCCTAAGTCTATTGCAACCTATAATAACTAAATTTAAGTACTTGAAGGATGCAGGGGCCGCAATTTTCTCAAGCAATTATAACTAGGCTCCCACCTCCAATAAGTCCTATACTTATTGTACAACAACAACCACGAGTGCCAGACATCCATCCACCAGCCGAAGCACCTGAAGGAAGAAGTGGCACGGCAGCTTTTGAAGCAACCCCTGGGGACCTCAACAACTCAGACTTCGCAGGCCGAGCTGACACAGTCAACAAGGCTGCTCCTACCAACATCACAATAATCAGTCCTCTATCTCAAGATTTTCAGCTTGGCTCAGCTCCCTAGATCCACCATATGTCAAAGATATTACACAGGATAGAGAAGGACAATTCCATGGTCTTGCTCAGCTCCATGCTAGGTGGGGACAATTTGTCTTGTCTAATAAATTGACTGGAAGAGAAAAAAGTCAGGCGGCAACTGACTGGCAAAATCGGGGCCTTAAGTGGAGGGAGAGAAATCCACAGTGGGGCACTCCATTATCAGGAACGACAGCTAAGAGTGAGAAAAGGCAAGCATGACTGAGCAGAACGTGCACAGCGAGAGTAAAAACTACCCATTTAATTGAATCGGCGCAAAATAGGAAATGCACAGACTGCCCCCCCCCTCACGCCATATCAGGCAAAGGATTTCTTATACTTCAGTACTAAGGAACAGGAAAACATGCTAGCCTCATTTGCCAATGATGTCCCACCAAACTCCAGACCCATAGCAGGTAAAAATGAACTAAGGGGTGGCCACTGGTCACTTCTCCTCAGAGTACTACAGAGCTCTGTAGAGGCAATGAACTACCATGCAAATAAAATGGGCATACAGATCAGTCTCTTAAACACATTTGCTATATACTCTTCAGGGACTGACAAGAACATTGCAAGCCGGAATGATCTGATAAGAAGTGTGCAATCTGCCATGCTGGCCACTAGACAAGGCTGCAACTGCTCACCTGTTCTAGATAAACTGTCAACTCTCCCTGAGACCATGTCTCAGCTACTTAATGACCTAAGAGAAACTGCCAAACAAAGTGCACCATGTGGTCCAGGATCTACTCCAGTTAATGCGCCACAGCCATACATGGCTCCTAGGGAACCTGGGGCCCAAAGTGGGGGAGATGGAGTCAGCTAGTCTTGTCATAGCAGAGTCCCAGAGTGAGGAACCCAGGCCACCAACACAACAGAAGGAAACAGCACAGAGTGGCCTGGGTCTATGAACACAAAAAAACAAACTCAGAGCACCAAACGAGTCGGCCACATGGGAGTTTCAATACCCAAAGGGCATAAAGCTAAGAAATGGAAAGCACGCAATAAAAATACTCCAGCAGCAAGTTTGCTATCTACCTACCCTCTCAAAATCACAAAGAAATGTCCCATCTTTTAAAACCCTGGAATACCTAAACCGCACACCATTAGGCAACTGTAGTTTCACTAACTGTACAAAGGTAGAAACATGATATTGAATTGTGCAACCTCCACAGTGAAATTGCACAGGGACAAAACTCTATTAAAAAAATACATTGCCACTCTTTTCTCCCGATGTAGATGCTGAAATCTTAATGGAAACTCCTCACTGGAACACACCCCACTTTACAACAAAAAACAAATACAACAAATACAATAGTGTTCAATAGTATAGAATGGTTTGATGGTCAAGCCACACAAAAAATATTACAGGTAAGTAAACAATTGTCCAGAGAGCAACGGAGGAGTGACATGGTGGAGAAGAGCTTTAGGAGCCAGTGTAAGAAGGATGAAAAGGCAGAAGTCCAACAAATATACTGATCTAATCTCAGAAGAAAACAACAAATAAATGGCAAAATGAGGAAGCCCCCTGATTACGTCCCAAGTGCTGAGATTCCACGCCAGTGCAGAGACGCCACCATGAGTACTGAGACTCTGCACTCGTAACTTTACTACACATAAGTACGTTTGTGAATCGGCCCCCTAAGTCCATTTGGCAAAAGATGAGCAAAGCACTAGGGGCAGACAGAAGCATCAATGAGGTCAAGTTCTTTTTTGGAACTGGTAATAAGCATAACAACCCAAACTAACTCCTGAAAAACTGGTGCAGAACTATATTACAGAGACAAACCTTACCCACAAAAAGCAATTGCTTGAAGAAAGTTTTACAGAAGTCAAGTTGCTGACTACAATAAGGGATGTAGGAAAGGGCAAAACACCAGTCCCAAATTATCATACCAGCAGATACTTTTAAACATTTTCCAGAGTGGTGGGCATATCTCTAATTCCAACCTTTATGAAAACTGCTTTATTACTAAAGTGGCCATCCCCCGCCACCTCTGTAGAAACAGCATAATCATCTCCTTGTACAAAAAAGGAATGAAAAACGATCCAACTTCATACAGCCCAATGATATTGATTCAAAACATTTTCTCAAAGATTATACTAATTGGCTTAGAAGATTGGAACACAAAAGAAAGCACCCTCTGCCCTATTCAGGGGGAGGAGTTAAGAGAAACCTGCAAAAACAGAGACGAGATATTCAATTTTTTCCACATGATCCACAAGTACAGCACCCCCAAAAATGCCACTATATGTAGCCTTTTCAGACTTCATGGCTACTTTCAATCTTGTCCCTAGGCACGGACTCTTGGGAAAACTGTACAAGATGGGACTTGAGTCAATCCTACTATCCCTGATCAAAAATGCTGTACACAGGCCACTTTACAAGTAAGACTAGATTAGAGGACCTCTATGGCAAGCAATTTACCACAGCCAGCGGAGTAACACAAGGATTTTGAATTGCTTCCCTTCTATTCTCTCTCGATTTTCTGATAAGTCCTGAAAGCTCGCAAGATATCCCAGCAATCAAGGGTTTTTCTGTGCCAGCACTTTTATGTACAGATAATTCCATTTTAATAGCTAGAACCCCAAAAGACGTGCAAACCCAACTGACAGCCATGGAACCCTACTGCAAGAAAATAGCCTGAAAATCAACACACACAAAAGAAAATCTTTGTTTGTTTTTTAAAAGCTGTAAAGTCACTAATGTTTTTTGATGTTACCGACACAGACCTCAAAGAAACACATTCATTTACTTAGCTAGGATTCACCATTACAACAGGTTGGGAAAATATATTTTTTGCTGTTTGTTACCAGAAATTTGAAGACACTTTAAATAGGAAAAAGACAAATATGTTAATGCCACACAAACGTTAGGGCTGAAAATGTATATAGAAGCAGCTGCACCAATCCCTTGTAATGTAGTGCATGCACTCAGGGAGCAGAGTCAGAATAGCTCAGACAGTTTCTTCTTGAAAGACTGGCTAATAGTTTTATCGGATTTTCAGTCTCTAGTTTCTTCACCATTATTCTTTGTACACAGAAAAGTGGTGAGGTTGTTTACATATAACAGAGCTCTCAATAGATTGTTACCCTTTGCAATCTGTTTTATTAGATCAAATTAAGATTGACAAAATATCCACTAAACTGGATGTAAAAGCAGCTCATCACTTATCCAGGTAAGAGGGGGTGATATGTGGAAAACGTCTCTCTGTGCTAAGTTTTGTTGAATACCAGGTCATACCTTTTAGAGATTGCAATGCTTTTGCAACATTTTAGTATTTTAATGATGGGGTATTGAGGGGTTCTTGGAAGCATTATCTGTTGTTTATCTAGATTATATTTAAATTTACTCTGGCACTTTGAAAACTCACATAGCATATTTTGAAGCAGCGCTGTAATGCCTTTTGTTCAAGTATATTAATATCTTTTTCAAACCATCATGGGGAAGTTTTGTGGCACACCGTTACACCTGAGGGTTTCAAAAAGGGTGAAACGAAAGTAATAGCCCTAATGCAATGACCTACACCCACTTCAGTAAAGGAAAAGGCATTCCCTTGAGCTTTGCCAAGTTTTATAGGAAGTGTATTCATCAGATTCTTGAAACTTTAAAACGCATTACGAATTTACTAAAAAAAGGAGTAGGTTTTGTTTGGTAAACTGAAGTAGATCAAACATTTGGCTTTTTAAAGAATGTTTTCTACCGCTACAATTTTGCAACATCCAATTACAGAATGTCTTTACATTGTTGGGACAGATGCTTCCTATGAGATGGAAGGTATTTTGTCTCAGGGAGATACAAATACTGACCACGTTCTTCCCATAGTCTATTTCTCTGAGAAATGTTCACCAAATGGGTTGAATTATACTGCTACAGACAATGAAATTTTGACCTTTAGAAGATCTTTTGAACAATGGGGCATTTTATGTTGGGAACCAAACACACTATAAATGTATATACAGATCACAGAAATCTCACTATGTTTTGTGATTAACCTTTGACCTGGTCTTAAGAATGGGAAGGCTGATGCTTTATGAAAGCAAATTTAGGTGCAGAGTGAAAATCAAGTAACTGAGAATCTACATTGATCATGTCTGCAAAAAAACAGTGTGATCATTCTGTTGCACTGATTACTGTAGGCCCATGTTTGGTTAAAGTATGTGAAGAAAATCATTCTAGAGATAAAGAAGCTTGACTAACAGAACAAGAAGATAGACATGAAAAACATGGATTGTTAAATCATAAAAAAAGCTGTGTATTTACCATAAGATTAGTTAAGACAACCGGCTAAGAGTTGGCTTCATGATTCACGGCTTGGCATATAGAATTGCTAAAACTCTGTCTGCAGTATAAAGATTTTTTTAGAGACCAAATTTATATGATGCTGTTAAAATCTATGTACATACATGGCCAACGTGTGACCAAATGAGTTTACATAGTAAAGGATTACAGGGATTGCATAAATTTGATGAGGCCTTTGCCGGTTCCACCTAGAATCTTGCATACACAGCAAATGGATTTTATAGTAGTGTTGCCTAAGAGTCAAGGTTGTGCAGTGACTCTAGTGGCTGTGGACCATTTGAAGAAGATGGGCATTTTCCCACTCTGCCTATCTGCTTTTCCAAGCATGTTGTCTGTTTACATGGTGTTCCACAGATATAAATTACTGACAGAGGACCCTAGTTAGTTTCAAACTTTTGGTCTGCTTTGTGTGAAGAGTTAGATATGGAGGTGTGTCTGTCAACAAATTAGCAACCTCATTTAGACAGACATAATGAAAGACTAAATCAAAATACTAAGCCTTGGCACAAGAGGATGATTGGAGTAAAACATTGTGGTTGGCAGCGTTGGCATATAATAACACAGAGCATTTATCTATTGGTATGTCACCTTTCTTTTCTGTATATGGTAATCATCCTCATAAATTTCATTTGGTTCAGTCTTTATCAACCCCTGTTCCCTGTGCGTATGAATATTTAACTGGGTCAACTGAGATTCAGAAGTCTGACCTTGAAAAAAGCTAAAGATTAGATGTATCCTGATCAAAACAGAAGTCTTCCAGTCTGATATTTTGTAGGTGAAAAATTAGGGTTATTTACAAACAATTTGCATTTCTAAACGATTTCTAAGTTACATCTGAAGTCTGTGGAGCCATTTGTTATAGAAAAACATTGTGAGTCCTGTTATGTTATGATTGAAACTGCCTCAGTTTATGAAAATTCACCCAAGTGTTCATGTATGTTTGGTAAATCCTTGTACTACAACAACATGTTTTGGTTCAAGTCCTATTGCAGTTGACTTTAGTTCAGAAAATGAGTATGCAGTATAAAGGATTTTGAATGCAATAAATATTCAAGGACAATTGGAATAATTGGTGGATTATAACAGATTTGGCCATGAAGAAAACATAACCCACTACCAAACAACAGCCTTGTCGGGAGGGAGGTGGTGGTGTTAGGAACCTGCCTGCAGGTGCCAATTTCGTTCAATTCTGATACAAGTGCAAGAAAGCAGCATCTTGAGACCATCCATGCTGACTGCTGCTCGTGAAGGAAAGGATGGGTGTTGCTAGACCTGTCAGTCTTTGGGTGGTCCTCCCCAAATGTTTTGTCTTCTCCCTTCCTTTTTTTGCTGAATTTATTGTTGTTGGCCTTAGGACCCTGTGCACGTTTCCACTGCTAACCAGTGCTAAAGTGCTTGGACTTACTCCCTAAAACATGGCAAAATTGGCTTACACCTTATTGGCACGTTTAAATTACCGACAGGGCCCTAATAAAGTGGTATACCATATACCCAGGACTGGTATATTAAATGCTAGTAGTGGGGCTGCAGTGCTTAATGTGCCATCCACTTAGGTAGCCCTTAAAACATGTCCCAGGCTGGCCATTGCAGCCTGTGAGCAGTTTTAAACTGCCAATTGAACTTGGCAAAGTAAACCTTCTGCCAAGCCTAAAATTCCCTTCTAATTACATATGTCACCCCTAAGGTAGGCCCTAAATGGCCCATAGGGCAGGGTGCATTGTATTTAAAAAGTTGAACATATACTTTTAAATTTTACAGGACATGCTAGTGAAACACTCACAAATTAGTTTTTCACTACAGTGAATCCTGCCTCTCCCATAGGTTAGCATTGGGTTACCCTATTACATTTAATAAGTGATAAGATTTGTTTTGGAGCAAGTAGCAATGACATGTTTGGTGTTTAATAAATTGTTATTTTAAATCCCTTTTAATGGTAAAGTCAGATTTTAAGTCACAATTCTGAAGATTCTACTCATTTGGTTCCTGAAGCCCGATTCCTGGATCACATGACTAGGTGTAGTTGGCCTTTGAGTATTCCTCCATGACTGTCACACAGAAGAGGGACTGGGTGTTAGTAGGATGGACCATTCAACCAAGGTGGGGGGGAGCAGCTGTGTACAGCCCCCCTTCCACTTCAAAGATGCTGCCTAAGCACACGCACAAAGAACTTCACGGCAGTCTACTGTGGCTCCAGAAAGACTGAGGCCAGGGCAGGAATGCAGGAAATTACAGACACTTCTGTAGAGGTAAAACTCCAGAAGTTTCCTCCACTTCAAAGCTGGCAGCGGGTATAACACTAGGACCCTCATATCCACTCTTCAGTTCACTTCTAGACCTGCTGAAATACTCTCCCTGCTGCATGTGGCCTGCTGTTTAATTCAGAGGACTGCCCTACTAAATGAAGAGGACTGCCCTGCTGCCTGAAGCCTGTCCTGTGCCCTCAGAGGACTGCCCTTCTCTTTTAAACCTGATTTTCTGCTTGAACCCAAGTCTTCTATAGTGACTCCATGGGCTAGTTTGATGGCCTCCTAATTAGAGCTGCAGTTACAGAAAATGCTCAAACCATTTTGAACCGGAACCTGGACACAGCCTGAGTAAGTTATGAACCTCTAAGTGGTGCCCCTCAGGTCCTGGACCCTTGAAGGTGGTTCTAATGGTGCCCGGATAGCCAAATCCAAAACGTGGAATTTAGAACATTTTCTGCCAAAAAGTGCTCTCAATACCAAGAGGCGACCACAACCTACCTGCTTGCTGAGCTGCTAAGATGCATTGCTGGTCAGCCTTACTGTGTGGCAACTCTCTCTACATTCTTCTCTTCAGCTGCTAATCCTGTTTTTGTACAGAAGGGGTATCTGGCCTTGTGGAGCCCTCGTTGGCCACAGCCTGCAGCTTCATCCCGCTTAAGATTTTTGACTTCTATAAAAGAGATTAAGCCTGAATGTAGAAATCTTCACTGCAAATTCATCCAACAGCTCCCCGGAAATGACGCCTCCTCCTTAGACAGTGCCGGCTGCCTTGCCCCACTGAACTTTACTTTCTCAGACAATTTTCTTCAAAAATTCTTCTGAGTCCAAAGGTAAGCGGAGAGCAAGCCCAATCCACTTCATGTACATGAACCCCACTCCATCGTCAATGGCAATAATGCTCGTCTTTGCTCAGGTCTCAAGCAAATAGATGTCCGTGGTTGGCGCTTTCATCTTTTAGGCATTAATTTTCACTTTAAATATTCATACTTCTGGTTCTTCTAATTGGATTTTTGTTGTTTGGTTGTGAATACTTTATTAATTGTACTCTATTTTTCTAAACTGGTGTGGGATTTTTCATGCATTGTGTGTTCACTTTATTTCTGTTTAAGTGTTGCATAAATAATGTATACATTGTCTCTAAATTAGGCCTGACTGCTTTTGTGCCAATCTACCAGAGTATTAAGCAAAGGTTAATTTAGTGAGTCACCCTAGCAAGGTTTGTGGCTGTTACTTGAGAAGGGCTCAGACCCTCCCCCAAACAACAACCCCATTTTCTCACAGGTGTTGTCTCAGACTACAGGTGCTAAAGGCATCTCTTTGTCTGGTATAGAGCTACTATAGCCAGCATATCTCCTTGACCCCAGAAATGATGAGTCATAGAGTAGAGTCCCATGTCTCAGTTTTCTCTCTAGTCCCATTCACCTCTACCACTGACCTCATGTTTTAGCATATGTGGTCAACGGCAGGGATGGTGATGGACGGAAAAGGACATCACTTCCATTGGCTCATGTGTACAAGGTTAGTGCACGCTTGACAGGAAGCAGCAGGTACTTTCTACTGTTGCACCCACAATCATACCAGAGTTTGAGAGGCTATGTCTAATGAACTATTGAAACTGTTTGTATGCAGATTGACATTTTAGGACATTGTTCTTATATGAGTTGGGAAAGGGTGTTGTGGGCCACCCAGCACTCAGGACATAGGTCAAAAACATGGATGCACCCATATGTCAGACACAGCATCAGAAAATGAATAAAACAGTGCACAAGCTCAGGCATGACCCAGTAAGCAGTGTGGCATTATCATTTAGGCCTCATGTCTCCTTTGCACTTCACCACATACTCAGGGGGTCAGAAACAGAAGATGAGAGGGACAGACAGAGGAGGAAGAGAGAGAGAGAGAGAGAGAAAGAGACAGAGGAGAGAGTGAGGCCAAGTCAGGGAAAGAGTCACACAGAGAGAGAAACATGAGAGGTAGAGAGAAACATGAGAGGGAGAGGGAGAGAGAGAGGGAGAGATCGAGTCAGGGGAAGAGTCACACAGAGAGAGAAACAGAAAAAGAATGGCAGAGAAAGTGACAAAGATGCAGGAGGGAGAAACTGTCAACATCAGGACAGTGCGCGCTCTACGGGCGACGTAAATGCAAAAACCCAGTCCTTATGCAAAGGCATATTTCATGCATTATGCTTCTATGCAGTATGTTAACCTTTTGCATTGCAGAGCTTTTACCTTGAGAAGTCATTAATGCTGTTTGTAATTCATTGTTCATTTGCAAGGCTTGTTTGCAGGACTACAGGGTGTGGTCCTTTATTCTAAGACTTTCTAGAAGCCTTTCTTGCAGCATGGTTGGGTGTGGCTCGTGGGCGGGGCTTGGCTCTATATAAAGGAGCCAGCCCAGCTCCACGTGCTCACTATTCAGAGGTCGCAGAGCAGCAGTATTTTCCAGAGCTCCTGTCCCAGAGGCCTATCCAGGCATTTCCAGGCCTGCCCTCGTTTATTTGGTGATCTTCAACCAGGGCGGTAAGGCGGAGGTCGGGTTAGGCCCCCAACTCAGTTTTCCAGTGAAATCGCGTATGCAATTGTTTTCATGGCATTTGTATTGTGAATTCCAAATCGGCAACAGTGTGCGCAATTCTTTCCAGCCATTTATTTCTTGGCATTCAGATTGGCAGTGTGCGCGATCATTTCATGGCATTTGTATTGTGAATTCCGAATCGGCAACAGTGTGCGCGATTCTTTCCAGGCATTTATTTCTTGGCATTCAGATTGGCAGTGTGCGTGATCATTTCATGGCATTTGTATCGTGAATTTCAAATCGGCAACAGAGCACGCGATTCATTCCTGATGTTTAACTTTTGAAATATAGATCGGCGGAGTGCGCGATCATTTCTAGACATTGAAACCTAGATGTGCAGTTTGATTAAGGTGCATAATATTCCCTGAGCATTTGAGTCTTGAAAACTCTTAATCAGAGAGTGACGTATCAGTGTTATTCATGGTACTTGTACAGTTCATTCATGCAGACAAAAAAAACATGTGTTCTTTGATTCTTGCTACAATGCAGAGATTATTCTAAGAAGTATTTTGGAGAGAGTTTATTGTTAAAAATATAATATGTTAATTCTGTAATGTTCATGAGAAAACCTTGCATAACCTTTCTTGATTTCCAGGTACCTAGATTCTTGAGGCCTAGTTATAGTGAAGCCTTAGGCCATTCATGTTCTCAGCATAAGAGTTTATTTGAAACAAAACTTATTTGAAAGTCATTGTGATTAATCTTGCAATTGTGTTGTTTAACTCTTGCTTCCACAGGTCTCCTTCCCCGCTGTTCCCAACCCAAAACCCATTCCCCCACTTGGCCATTCTTTAACTCTGTGCTATATAACTAGTGGAGTTTGGAGCTGCCAAGAGGTGGACATGTTGGGAACATGCGCAAGCCCAGAGGATCTGGTCTCCTTGACACAAACCGATAGATAACGAGAGAGGCATACATTCAAATGTCTCACTCACAAATTATTTTGTCAGGAACCTCATGGGTATGTGCTCCATACATTTTGTATGATGTTATCTAACAGACAGTGGAGAACCAAATGTGAATCTGTGAAGTTGGAATGACATCATGAATATAGAAACCAATCTTGATAGTTAATTATATTTGATGACCTTTTCAAACTTAACATTAATGTCTGTATGAGGTGGCCAGCACATGTCACAGATTGAGCGCAGTCTCACAGATTCTATACTTTCTGTACCAAAAACTTCAAGTGATCAGTTGGATCATGAAGGACATCATCCACGTGACGAGCAACAACAACCACTTGCACCCCTCTTCATATTGCTTGAAATATAGCACAGTGGCAAAAGCATCGATTCTTAACTACCACAGTTAACAATTCTGATGTCACCAATACGTAAATTCTAAGGGAAAATGTGACGGTGAACAATAACCCTTAAAGACTCACCAAATCTGTTTACATAAATTGAAAGAACCAAAACTGATTGGTATTGCTACACTCAAACATCTAAAACTCACTGATGGGCCACTGTGAGCAGCAAATAAGTCTCCATATCATATATTATCTATCAACTCAAAAATCTTGTTTGTGAATAGAGATGAAAGTAGGTATGTAAAGAACTTACCTGCCTCCAGATATCATCACGGACATCAAAAGGGGTGGAACGGAATCACCTAAAAAGATTTAATCATATATTTGTAAGTTATGTTTGAAGGGACCAGTTTTCTTGATGTCACTTCAGAAACTGGATGAATCCTAGCTTTTGTAATCCATCTGTTACTGATTACTCATCCCTGGGTAAGTTCCATTATCGGTTATGGCCAGGAAGCCTTGATTAGTTCTATTAGACAGTACGAGGAAGCTCTTTCAGAGAGCATTAGAAACCCTAGGCATCATCACCATCCACAAGTTCATTTGGACTCAATAATTTCTCAAGGGAGTTCATGGACCATATCAGTCAGGATGTCAGCTCCCTCCAAAACACTTGTATCCAAATAAAAGAGTGGCGATTGACTTTCTTTGGGGTATCTAATACTCTTACGCAGGTACAGCGTAATGGAAACACTTAAGTCAACAAACCATACTGTAATTAGGTAATAAAGGAGTGTACGAAGATAGGAGTCACCAGTAGAAAATGGATTGCAAAGCCAAGTCTGTTATTAATAGATTAAATCCCTTTCCTTAAAGTTCTTTTTGAAATTCAGTCAACTACACTGGATTGCCCTGAAAATGGCCATTAAATTCACCATTATCCTTGAGAAATGTGTTTAATGTTTAATATTAAACCAATGTGTAGTCAATTTTTCGGCTACCTTGATAAATAATTTAGTTACTTTTGATAATGCTCTTTAACTGCAGATTCCTCACCTTTAGAATATTCCCCAGGTGCCAGACTGGATCCAAAAGTTTTTCATGGCAGTATTCCCCAGCACTGCTAGGTGGTTCCATACAGCTCACCACTGGCTTCATTCTATCCCAGAAGTAACGGGGCGGCAGTGCTTAATTTGTGCTTGTTGTTTCTGGTGCTGAGCACCGGCACTTATTTGTGAGGGTTGGGGCTTATTCTTATGCCTCAAGCATTTGCTGCGAGCACAAGACACATATGTGAAAGACGGAAGAAGGAAAAACTAAAAAGCGTCATAAAAGGAGAAAGTAGAAAGTTGCAGGATGAGCTGAAGGGGCAGGATTGGCCGTAAATGGGTTGAAGAGGCCTGAGATGGCTTCAGAATTACGCTGCCTCAGTATTCAGTGCTGGCAGATTTAATTACAGCACCCTTGTGTTTAAGAGAAGGGCTTTGAGCACCGGCACCTCTTAATTTACAAATTAAGCACTGAGGGGCAGAGCTGTATACAAGTGCCACTCCTGCATGCTAATGTCAGTTTCTTGCTCGACTCTTACCATTCCCTTCAGACATGGAGCGTGAAACAATTGGAGGTACAATTATGCAGATTACTAACTTAAGAGCTTTTTTTGGAGGACAAAAAGATCACCCTACAGAACAGGGAGGGTGGAGGTCATTAAGGAATCTGTATTTAGATACACTATCCATCAGAAAGACCAATACTGAAGCAAGTAACTTGTTCTTCTGATGAATACTTCTAACTCCAGATTCCTCACCGTTAGAATAGATACCAAAACAGTACTTCCAAAGGTGGAGCATCTGTGGAGACCAAACGTTCCTGCCAGACCGAACAGGTGAGATGCTCTTCTCGTCGGACCTGGCTGTCAAAGCAGTACTGCTTTGGCAATGTGTGCACCATCGCCCACGTTGCATCCTCACAGATGTCTAAGACAGGTACCCTGCGTGCCAATGCAATGGTGGCAGACGTAGGTCTGGTGGACCTTCCCTTGGGCTGCATTTTTGGCTAATGTGTAGCCGCTCTTAATGCAGAGGGCTATCCACCTCAAGAGAGTCCTTTTCTGCATAGCCTGTCCTTTCATTGCCCCAGAGTACATCACAAAAATGTCCACCTGATGGTCCTTGGTGCAATCCATGTAAAAGTCTAAAGCTCTTTTAGGATGCAGCTGATCAAGCTTCTCCAATTTTGAGTGGTGAGGTGGAGAAAAGAATGTTGAGAGGGTGATAGATTGCCCAATATGAAAAGCAGTCATCGCTTTTGGCAAGAAGGCAGCCCTGGTCATCAGCACCAGTTTGTTCAGAAAAATAGTGGGTTAGGGCAGTTGTCCCAAGATAGCCTGGAGTTAACTTAGTTGATGAACTGAAGTGCTCACAACAAGGGAAACAGTCTATATTATCAGAAGACACAATGTGCAGCTGTGCATGGGCTCGACAGTAGTAAACATGAGAATGTCAGGGCCAAATTAAAGTCTCCTTGACACATCACAAATGATTTGAGAGAGATCATGTGTGTTAAACCTTCAAGAAACCCCACCACAACTATTAATTTAAACAAGGATGACTGGCCAACAAAACACCACATTTTGAAAGGGCTGACAAATAACATTTAATAGAGCTCACTACAAGGCCTTGCTAAGCCAAAGACAAAACAAACAATAAAACACCCAATAGTTTGGCTTACTAAGGATCTGTTTTGCAGACTCCATACTAGTTCACAAACTTGTTTCTGCACCCAGTATAAATGGACTTCTTAGACGGACACCTGGCAGCAAAGATAACATCCACAACTTCAGGTGGCAAATCAAATGCAGTCAACTGCTTCAACTCAGTCTCCACGCGTGGAGGTGTAGATTGCTCAAGTTTGGGTGGAGAACCCTGCCCAGCTGCAGTGACAGAAAATCCTCCCAAAGTGGCTGCTTGATCAGAGGACAGGCACACATACATAAAATTTCAGAGTACCACCCTCTCCTGGCCCAATCTGTGGCCAATAGGGTGACTTGGGTCCAATTGTTCCCGGTTTTCTTCAGAAATCTGGGCAAGAGACGCAGAGTTGGCACAGAATACAAGAGTTTAGTGTACCACCCCAGTTGAAATGCATCTCCTAAAGAGGACTTTCGTGGGATCTCTAAAGTGCAAAAGTGTTGACGGCTCATTCCTGAAGGTGGCGAAAAGTCAGTCAGGGTTCACCCCATTGTCAGAACATGCCCTGTGCCACCTCAGGTTACAGCCACCATTTGTGATCCACTACAAACCACCAGCTGAGCTTATCCACTCTGGGTTTTAATGACCCCTCCAGCTGGTTCACCATCAGGGAGATGCCCTGATGGTCAAACTCACAGAGCCTCCTGGGACAGGATCCAAGATCCCTCTCTGCCCTGCTTGTTGCATTACCACATGGCAGTTGTGTTGTCCTTGGGACCCTATACCAGCATCTTCTTGGTAGATCAAAGGGGGATCTTCAGTGCCACTTCAATGGCCAGCAACTTCAACTGATTGATATAAAGTACAGTTTCAGCCAGAGACCTGAGTCCTCTGATCTCCACCTCTCCCAGATGAGCTCCCCAACCCATCAGGTACACATTTATCACCACCTTCAGGTCTGGGTGTGGAAGGGAGAGGGGCCTGCCACTGGTCAGGATGTGGTCAATCAACCACCACTGCAGATCTTGTGCAGTCTCCTCCGACACTTGGATGACATCAAACAGGTTTCCACTGGTGCTGGGCCAACTGAGGCTTAAAATCCCAATGCACAGCCTGCAAAAGCCACTGGCAAAGTGGACCCGCAGGATGCATGAAGCTAATAGGCCAAGAAGCATCAGAGATGCTTTCACCTAGATCCAGGGTCAAGGCTGAAACATCAGGATCAAAGCCTGAATGTCCTGCCTGAACTACACTATCACCAAGACAGTTCTGATAAAAAGAAGCCTCTACGAGAGAGTCAGATGTATCTTCGGTTTGTTGGTAAAGAAATAGGGGGTTCACAGTTGTCTAGAGATGGTCTCTAAATGTCAACTTCAACTGCCAGTCATAAATGTAGGAGAACACTGGTATCCCCAACATCTGAAGATGTACAGCAACCATTAGCATCACTTTTGTGAACACCCAAAGGTGCTGGTAAGGTTGAAGGGGTGCATGGCAAACTGAAAATAATGGTGGCTAACCTTGGGCTGCAGGAAATTTCTGTGGGACTGTAGCATGGGCACATGAAACTAAACATCTTGTAGATGCAGGGCTACCATCCAGTCATAACCTACAAAGAAACACTTGGGTCTCACACCAACACGGCTGTGTGCCATTAAACTAACCTAACTGTAAAGAAAATTCCTTTCTTAAGGACGAATTCCCTCATCCACCTCAAGGTGGCATGCTTCATAATTGGTAGTCTCCTAACACTGTGACGGGTAGTCACGTTCCGGGCTACAACTCCCCAACTAACGAGGAGGAGTTCAGCAGATGTTTTCAGAGATAAAGGTGATAAACAATGATGAACTAACGTGTGGGAAGGTGAGCAGTGTGTGTGAATAGTAATCCAGGGGCTGCCTCCAAGCTGAGCATTTGCTGTGACTTGGCGGAGCAGCCAGCTCCCACCAAGTCACAGCAAACAGCTATGTCCCGGGGTGGGCATCCCGGGACATAGCAGGAGCTGGCCCTGGGGGATGGTGATCCCCAGGGACATCAGTGGGCCTCAGCCATCAGTAGCCCCCCTCAACCATCAGTAGCCCTGGGGAAGTGGTGGTCCCAGGGGGTCCGCAAAGGACCCCCTATTTTTAAATTAGCCTAGGGTAGGTGGGAGCAGGGCAGACCCTGCATTAGTTTTTTTTTTTAAAGCCCTGGGGAGCTGGCAGTCTCTGGGGAAGTGGGGGGGGGGGGGGCGTGTGCCCCCCGCATTCAAATGGCAATGCCCCCGGGACTTAGTCCACCCGGTGGCTTCAGAATTAACAAGGTGGGGGGCTGTGCTTGTTTTTTTTTTTTTTTTTTATTCTCAGCAGATCTGCCGTGGTTTCTGCCCAAAAATGTTTTTTTTTTTTTTAATGCTTTTATGCTCTGGGAGGGGGGAGTTTCTCTGGGACCCCAGCACCAGAGCTAAGGGGTCAGGGTGTCCTGACCCTGGCCCTTTTTGTTTTTTTTCTATCTTTTTTTCTGGGACTCGACTATATATATCAATCTATATAATAAAAGAACTTACAAAGCACACAAATGCCAAATGGTGTCTTTGCGCTAGCGTCCTCAAGAGAAACCATCAAGTGCAATCCTATTTCGTGAGGGATGAAAAAAAACAGGTTTTAAGCATTTTCCTAAATTGAGTCAGATTAGGTTAATAGCATAAATGGAAGGTAATCGAGTTCCATAGTTTACAGGTAGAATAGGAAATGCTCTGGCCTCCCCATCTTGTCTTATTCATTTTGGGGGTGGCTACCAGCTTGGCTGCACTGGATCGAAGTGCATAGTTAGGCTCATGCCAGCAAAACATTTTTTGAAAGTATAGAGGGCCAGTCTTGTAAAGCACCTTATGAGCCTTGCCGAGGGCCTTAAATTTGATCCTTTCACCAACTGGCAACCAATGAAAGCCAAGAATGCTCTGAGAAACAGAGTTAAATTTCAGAATATTCAAAAGCAGCCATGCTGCTGTATTCTGCAGAGTTTGAATCCTATGCCCCACACCATTCTGTAAGCCCATGTACAACGTGTCACAATAATACACTCTGGACAGGACAAGAGCCACAATGACCTTTTCTGCAAGTCTAGGGGAATGTAGGGAAAGGCATTTTTCAAAATCCTGAGCAAGTAGAAACAGAACACTGTAACCTGATTAATTTGATATGAGGAACATAGCTTTCCGTCAAACAGCACCCCTAAGTTCTTGACTTTCTGTACAGGTGTGGGAAGTGGGCCAAGATTGCAAGGCCACCAGGAGGTGTTCCGAAATGTGGCATTATTCCCAAGAAGTAACACCTCTGTCTTCTCAGAGTTCAGTTTCAGACAATTCTCATGCATTCATGTCACAATTTGTGCCAGACAGATGTTAAATTCACTGGCTACCTCGTTGATGCGGGAAGACATAGACACTACTGTCGGAGTGTTGTCAGCTTAGGAGACAACCGAGAAGCCATGACATCATTATTTAAAAGTGGTGGGCTTATTGAAGAGCCCCGAGGCACATATATATATTTTTTTATTTATGGTTGCCAGTAGGTAGTTATAGTTAGGACCCTGTTTCCATAGAAAAAGCACTTTTGACTTGCCTATACCTTTGGCACCGTTTGATGAATCTTCACGAACGTCTTTTTTTAAAACTGTTACGATGATTCTTTTTGCGCATGGAAAGTTTCCGGATAATCCGTCAAGCGGGGATTGAGAAAAAGGAGAGGGAAAAAAACATGCATTTCTCATGTTAATTCCCATAGGACTTTTGAACACGACTACAGCCCGAATCACTGGTCAGAATTTCACCAAATTTGGCAGAAAGCTAGCTTTCAGTACACAGATTGTGCTTTTGCTTATCTGGTGTAAATCCGTTCAGTAGTTTTGGGGGAATTAAAAGGAAAACAAATTTGTATATCTCTGCCTGTGGTGACATCACAATTATTTCATGAATAAATCTAAAAAAATTGTGAATTTTTACAAATGTGCGTGCAAAAACAAGCACTGTAATTGGCTGACCGCAACCCGACTAGAAAGTTGCGGCCACCATTTTATTTCATGGGGCACGGTCCCCTGGGGTGAAAATCCTCATTGAAAGTGACAGAAGGGTCAGGGTGAAGGTACCCTGATCCATGGGGTGTGATATATGCATGTTTTAGGGGCAAAATATTGGTTTAACACAATTTTGAGTCACTTATGCACGGTACGCGGTAAAGTTTGCGAATGTTTGCAAATTATTCATGAATGTGAAACAAATCATACACTAATTCATTCTTTCAAACATGCACTCAGACTCATGCGCCTACTCACACACCCACTCAGACACTCATAGAGTCACACACCCACTTTCAGACCCACTTAGATACTCACCCTCCCACTCATAGATCCACTGACAGAGACAGGCCCTGTGGCCAACCTGCGCTACACATGGCCAAATGAGTGGTGATAAGGGCTTGGCTGCAAGACCAGGCTGCAGGCCAGGCCTTTCGACCAACCCCCTCCACGCACAAAGGCCGTGCGCGGTGGGAGTTGGAACAACGTATAGTAATTAAAATAACTTTACACGGAAAAAACATGGAAATTCACTGAAAAAATAAAAATAATTACAGGGACGTTATAGTTAGGTTCTGAATTTACTCATACAAAACCATGGAAATTCAGCAGTTACAGTTAGAGTTCTTTCAAGTAACTATAACTTGCACCCCAAGGTAACTATAACCCGCGCCTTCGCCATGCATAGCTAATTTCTCCACATATTATATCATTGATGAGATCTTGTATGGCATCTTTGATATTATCACTGCAACATTGGCAAATTATTGATAAGAAAACTGCATGGCAAGGCGTGAGTTATAGTTACCTTAGGGCACGAGTTATAGTTACTTGAAAGAAGTATAACTATAATTGCTGAATATCTAGGGTTTTTTACGAGTTGTATGTACTGTATTGTTTTACACATGGTCCAAATAAACTAATTTATGACTGAGTGATAACTAGAAAGTGTGCTTATATATTTTATTTTAAGTAATGTCTTCCTAACAATCAAGCACAAACATCTAAGATGCACAAGGTCCATATAGCACATTTTAAATTTAAATACGCTCACTGCAAAATTGGCTCACTTTATCCTTTCACATCTATTTCTCCTTGTTGATGCAGTCAGATGTCTGAGAATCTCTACCTCATGTCCCCGAAAACTAGTGAAGTCTCGAAGCCTCTCTGTTACTTCTTTGTCATCCCCTTCAGGTTCCTTATGGGGTAGCATTCGGGCATCACACAACTATAGTTGCGTTTAACTCTGTGGCAGTTCTCTATTTGAAGTGTGCTGATCCTTTGCCAAAGCTCCAGTAAACTCAAAAAAATTATGTTCCAGTTTCAAATGAACTGATTTCTCCTCAGTGACACATCCTTAGCATTCTACTTTGCCATACCCTTCTTATCCAATCAGAACTCTTACACTGAAGTTACTATTAATACCTTCAACAAGTGCTCATCTCAGTTTGCAGAACCTTCCAATGCAGAAATCTACTTTAAACCAGAATATTTAGATTAATAGCCACATTGAAGGAGGAATCATTCAAAACGCTCTTTTCAAAGGAAGTGACCTATAATATTGTACATCGAGCTCTCCTATGTACAAATAGCCAGAGGCAATTTAATTGCATCATCAATCAAGCTGGTTGTTAAAGGAGCAATAATTAGGAGCCAACAGAATGTTGTTGGTGAATGTATTGAATATACACAACAGCAAGAAGTACTACATATCTTGTTGGCAACAGCCCATTGGCGACAGATCTTTGTTAGCTGGGCCTGTACTACAGAAAGTGCCTGGAGGCGCAAAAGTCACGTGCGCCAGGTGTTTGCACTCTGGGGGCTATGGTCTTACAGATGGGGCTGCAGATGCTTGTGGTGGACCGTAGTACAGACTGCACCAGCACTATGGTTTACTGGGCTGGTTTTTACTGTTAATTTCCCTGACATTAAAACAAATATTGCTTGTAGCAAGCTCAAATACATACAGATTCCCTTATCTTGCAAAACACGTATGCAGTTTTCAAGTCTGTCCTAATTTGCAAACAATGGCCCTATTTTAGCTATCTAATTAACTAATGGGGCCCGCTGTTTTTGGGTGCCCGTACCCATTTCTTTACCCGATCCCACACTGGAAAAGTATGTTCTCCAGGTGAAATCGATGACAACGACATTCCAGATCAAATAACGTTTGCAACAATGCCTCTTTGCACCCAATGTATATGTCTTAATTAAACAATGGAGACTCTCTCGAGAAGCGGTTATTGTAGCCGCTCTGAACATGCTTTACCTTTTAGGGGCAGCCACCGCCCAGTAAAACTGCTGCTAACGTGCCTGGAGTAGAATGTGCGCTTACATTCTACGAGCCGCTATATATCATGTGGCATTTGTGCCGTTTGTAACACCTTCATCTGTGTCTAAGGAACTCCTTAATTTCTTACCTCTTGTGCAATCGCCGATATATGATCAACGCCCCTAGCTGAATATCCTCACATCAAATCGCATCTCCAGAACCGCGAGCGCGCGAGAGTACAAGGCCCGACTCTGCTGGGGGAGGTAACATTGGGGTACGCCTGCACATCCGATCAGTGTCAGCACACAGGTGTGGACCGCAGGCCGCCCCCACCTTCCACGAGATCCCAAATTCTTTGTAAAGAGAATGCACATGTGTGAAATATCGAAGTTTCCCGACTCCTCACTATATTCTGCTGGGGGGAGAGGTAGAGGAAGCCTTCATGTTGCATTAATCCTTAAGCAGACTGATTAACTATATTCAATGAAAAACACCCTGCATTCTGTACCTGGGCTGTCTCATGAATTTCCAATTTTCGCTGCTGCTCTGTGCCTTTGTCCCGCTCCTGCTGGGAGCGCTTTCTGCGCTCAATCACCGTAGCAGCTTGCGTTGAAAGTCGTCCTGTTCCTTTCTAGGTACTGCACAGAAACAATGGCGTAATTGGTCCTGCATATGTTTAGTGTGTGTACAAACAAGGCTCAGCCACTAGAGCGAAGAGCAATCACCCTGGAACTAATTAATAATAATCTAATTACCTTCTCTCTAATTAAAAACTTGACTTAATGAGGATTTTGCATGCCTTATTAAATCGGGGAGACTAAACTGCTGGCGCGTAACTTTATCTTCGCAGCGTTTGGTGTCTTGAAAACCCGTCTTCTTTTGAGCAGGCCACCTGCTGACTACGGGCTACACGTAGGAGATTGGCGGTCCAAACAAAATTGTGATAATGAGGCTAACTTTCTTAGACTCGGCTCTAGGGCTTCTGATTCGTGCAAGGAGCCTCAAATGCCCCCCTTTCCCGAATGTGATGTCATACAAACCTTTACATCAGTGATAACATAGTAATCAACACCAGTTAACTAATAAACCAATCAAAATGAATGTAAAATTTAGAGTAGCAAAAAGCTCACAAACGTAGAGTAACACTCTGATGTGTCCAAAGAAACTTCTCCCATCAGATGAAGGAGCCTGTAGGAGGCTGCCCCAGAGGTGGTGGTGTTTCCTGACACTTCTGCAGTTGCCAAGAGCCACTCTGCACAAAGCAGGACTTCGAATAGATGTGTATTTAGAGAGTAGGGTGGAGCCCGCACCCAGCGGGTGCACCGGTGCAAACAGAGAAAATGTGCCCTATTACATTAAATGTGCTGCCCCCAGGGCAGGTGCAAACCCACTCTGCGCTGGGGGCAGCATATTCAAGGGAAAAATAGAGCAACTGAGGCAGCCGCTCCATATTTCTTTGTGCAGGCGGCACCCCGCCTGCACTTTTAAGGGGGATTCGAGGTCCCCTTGCAGGCGGGTGCAGTGAGTGGCCACAACCCCATCCAAATGAGGGAACACCCTCTGTGAATAGCGCTGCAAAGGGCCACACAAACGCCTGCGGCCCTTTCCATAGTACCATAGTGCCTCCGGGGGTGTTCTAAAGTCTGCACACATGTCCCTTGCACCCCTGGGGCACTTTGTATAATACAGCCCCTGGTGTTCTGTCAAATCCAGGGGGGGAGGTGCCCTGTTGCTATCATGTTATGCCCCTCTGGCATAGATTAATAAGGGTCGATGGTCATGATGCAAGTGTTTTTAGCATTGCCCTAGTCACCCCTGTTTGTGCCACTTTTTATTTGCGAAGCGCCATTGCACCACTTCCTGCTCTGACAGGCCATATGCAAAGCAACAATAAATCTGGGGCCCTATTACACATAGGGTGCACTTTCTCTGGTTGTGAGCGGTGCACCTGTTTTAAGGTGCATCAAGCGCAAACAGAGAAAGTGTGCCTTATTACATTGAATGTTCTGCCCCCAGGGCAGCCGCCAACTTGCGCTGCCCTGGGGGCATTGCATTTAAGTGAAACACAGAGCAGCTTTGAAGCAGCTGCACTGTTTTTCACTGTGCAGGCAGCAACCCGTCTGCACTTTTAAGGGCGTAGTTATTAAAGATCCCTTTGCAGGCGGGTGCAGTGATTGACTACACCACAGAACAAGGGGAAGTCTGGTGCATCCTTAGGACCACCTTTTACCCTCCACAGGGATGCTATCATCAGCGCATTTAAAATGCATCACATTTTAGTTGGCGCACTGTCAGTACACCTCCTGACAGCTTATTTACCTCTGCACCCGCATCTACTATATGATGCAGGCACAAAGGCAAAGAGATTCCCTCATTTACATGGGGCCATATCCCGTGAAAATGAGGGAACACCCTCTGGTGATAACACTGGCACTATATGTGACATGTGCCAGCGCTATCTGCATTACAGAAAGGGCTGCACATGCATCTGCAGCCCTTTCTGAAACACCAAAGTGCACTGTGTGCGTGCAAACGAGCGCGAATAGCTGTGGCGCCCCCGGGGCACTTTGGCTAATACTGCCTCTCTGTATTTTCCTGTTTATAAGCAGCTCAATTTAGCAGGTGGCGAGCTATTTTTATTTGTGTCTCTTTTTTGTTTGCTGCATATCTGACCTACACTCTATATGATTGTTTTGGAGATGGAAACTTTCCTCCGCCTCTGCATTGGAAGGCTCTGGGGAAGTTCCCCTTCAAGGATCGTCAGTCCCTGGCTGTTGTAGGTGAGGCTGTTGTAAGAAACTGGATTATTATTTCTGCAGGATGTGAGTCCTGATTAATAGGTCCACAATTGTCTCCTTACTTGGTCCAAGTGCCACACTGCTGCACTCGACTATCTTAGGATAGCGAAGCAGAACAGTACAATAACTACTCAGAGGAGGAGGTGTGGGCTAGTAATCAAAATTTTCTGGCCTGCCACAACAATACTCAATAAATTGTTTTCAAGTCAGTGCTTTTCTTTGAAAAAGGAAATGTACATTGTTACAGACACCACTAACTACTATGCATTAAATTACAAATACAAACATCAGATAGCTGAAAATACATTTGATGACATTTTCGTATCACATTTGACCGCTAGTTGCTGATGACCCCCACAATCACAATACTCTTCCCTTATAGCAGATGCCAGATCACAATATTTGTGAGTGTCACTTTAAATAAAGCAGGCCTCATCAAGGAGTTACAACATTAAAATATATGAAGCAGGCACATTGGCTTTGTCAAATGGTCATCTCACTAATATAACAATAAGCACATTTTAAGATACCAGGGTCACTGGAATTGTGCAGCTGGGGGTGCAGAAATGTATGTGGCAATGTTGACTAAATTATGCGTCAAGAAAAGGTATATTGTGCAGCCACTGCGGCCTACTTTTTTGATGGTATTACTTCATTATATTGTAATTTTAACACATGCTAATACTGCCTGGTCAAATACTTCACCTCATTAGTACCAGTTTAACAACAAAAAATAGAAATAGGCAAGTGAAAGATGATCAGTTAACTTTTCAAAAGGGCCTTCACCTGTGCATGAGCACATGTTGCCATGTTTCAGAATTTGTGATTCGTTTGAGCTACAATTTTTTTTTTTTAATCTGCAGATTATGCAGCAGTTGATGGACTATGTGGCAAATGCCGAAAATCCATAATTATGCAAAAAACACCACATCGGGAGAATCATATAATTCTGGTGGTCCTGATTGAAATCCATATTCAATTGCCATATTCAATTGCATTAATTATTAAAATCAACATTATAATGTTTGTCAATAAATCTTCCAACAAAAACATTTATATTCAAAACAACAAGGTCAGAATCTGCAGCCACCCTGCACACTTAATAATCTTGTTCATGGTGCCATTGCCTCTCCTTGGGGTACCATGAAGGAGAGAATCTGCAGAAACTAGCCTTCGCAGGACATTATGGGGGTGCTCCCTCACTGGGAGCAATGCATATGTAAATAGCGACACCAGGTTGGGGTAAGCACCTTCATGCTGCATTTCTTTTCCTTTTGCTTGTTTTTTTTGTCTGAGTGTCCGGGTCCCTCCAAAACACCCACTACTGCCTGGGCTCGTTGGGGCCATGGGGGAGCTCTAAAGCCCCTGAGACCCTGCTAGATTCCTGCACTCAGCTACTGTGCTGTGCAGGAGCCAGCACTTCCACTTCAGCTCCCGCTGCACCATGAGCAAACTCCTTGTGGCTCCTGCCTGTGGACGGGAGCATGCACATGGCCCTGCCTGCAGAGAGTGCGACTAGGGAGGAAAGAGGTTGGGGCTTCCTGCTTCTATCCTGGAGGTTCAGGTCCCCAGGATGACATTTCCTTGAAGCTGGCCCCAGGAGATTGGTTCCCCAGGGATGGGGGCCATATGAATACCACCCCTCTCAAAATGTTTGCATCGACCCACTGGCAGTCGCTGCAGGGGGATTTAGAGGAGATCAGGCGAAGCGCTACATGCTCAGCGGCTCGTTTAACTTTTAAACTGAGAAAACCTTTCCAGTTGCATAGCTCTGGCCGTGATGGGCTGATTTCAGTGATCTTTGGGTAATTTTGCTCCTGGTGGCAAGCTCTAGCCACCTAGAGCCTTTTCAACAGGCCTCATAGAGTTCCCAATCAAACTATACCTGCAATTTATTTTTCCCTCACCGATACTCAGGCAGTCATTAAGTGTCCAAAATTAGGTAAAGTCCCTGGCCCTGATAAGATCCTGAGTTTCCTTTACTGCTCAGACATTGTGACCTAGCCCCCTCATTATCAATTGATTGATTAACTATTAACTATTGTTGCAGGAGCGGATATTCCAGCCATACAAAAAGGAGGACAGGGGAAGCCTACCAACTATACACCCATTAGCTTATTAGACACTCTACAAAAGACAGATCTTGAGAAAGCTTGAGCAATGGATGTAGAAGTTAAACATTTTCACCCTTCCAGGCTGGCTTTAAAGGTAATAGTAGTGCAGTCAAAAAAGGCTTTAGGTTGTCTCTCATTTTGTGGAAATACAACCAGTTGATGAAATATATTTAGTCTCTGTGGACCTGAAGGCAGTGTTCACTCTTGTCCCAAGAAGTCTCCTGTATGTATGAATTCTTCAGGGTCACAGGCATTCCAACCCCCAACTGCTTACATGGGTGGGACAGATATGCAAAGCTTACAAACCGGATTCTCGTTCGCAGAGGAGTGTGTCAAGAACACGTTCCAGCTCCTACACTGTTCTCTCTCTTTATTAATGAGGTCATTGACGTTCTCATGAATTGTACACACAATTCATCCAAATTAAATAGTATTTCTATCCCAGCCCTACTCTTCGCCGATCAGCCTCTGTTGTTATCGAGAACCCTAAAGGGTTTAGAGAACTTGCTAGCCAAGCTTAAAGCTTACTGTGACCCAAAGGGGCAACATAGAAAAGACAAAAGACAAAGTTTATTAGTCCACGCAGATCATTTAGGGGAAGATCCGGCGAGGGTTCACTTCCCTGTACAAGGTAGACATGTTTGAGCACTTTGATATTAAGATGAGTTATGGACTGCTGTGGCGTTCTCATTTGAGGATGAGTAGGGCCATCCTCCTTCACAGGACTGCTGTGGTCTTAAAATACAACAAGTAGCAACCTCTGGCTCTGGAGATCTACAGAGCCAAGGCACATTTTGCAGCCCCCTATGTATCTGAAATATGGGTTATTGTAATGCCAATGCTTTGTCAGTGCAAGAAAATAAATTTGCGAGGTCTTTATTCAATCTACCTCAGTTCAAACCCTCCCACTGTTTCTTGATACCTCACTCAAAATCATTAAAATTTCAGTCTTATTTTTTTTTATTCTGGAACAGATTATGGATGATGGTGGAGCTTGTCCAATATAGGGATGGCTTGCAGGAGATCATAGCCCTTGATATAGCAGTGTCCTTGCCTTGGTTGCGACATGTCTACTTTTGGCTGGGCATATTAGGCTGGAAAAACGTGGACAGATCTACAATCCATCTCACAGACCTCAAAGCGTTTCTTAAAACATTCGAGTCATATTGTGGGTTTTTGGCACTAGATTACTGCAAGTACAAGATTATCGAATAATTATGTACAACAAAAATTGTCACCTGTTTTTGAAGTGTACAGGGATGAAAATACAACCTTATTTTGCCAAAACGGTGTATATAAAAATTCCGGTTTGGCATATTGATAATACAAAGTTACACAATTAGGTGGAAACATGTTTCTGCTGCAACAGAAACTAATAAACATGTATTATTTTTTGACCAGTCTACCAACAAGCTAGATGTAAAAGATTCGACCCATATGTCTTAGCTTAGGCTCACACCAGCACTTGCCTCCTCTGAGAGTATTTCAATCAGATACTACAGCAAGTTTGGTGTTTTGTCTTAGGAGGTTTTTGAATTGCATGCGCTTCTGCGGGAAACGCTTAGGGATTGATTTTTTTAATCATTAAATGGATTATTCTTTTGATGATTTGTTTACTCTGTTGTAGAATAACGATGCACAAAATTTGTTTTAGAATGTACTTATTGCATTTTTATATGTTTTATTGGTTTTTACCCCCACAACAAATGTTTCGATTGATTGGTTGATTGAAATAAATCTATGGTGTGGGTATGTGTCACAGTCCGGAACCTAGAGAGAGTAGTAGTGGGGTTCAAAAGACACTATGGCCTGGAATACTCTCATGGAAAAATGTGTCAAAGCCCACATAGCCATCACATCATTTAAAAAATGCAAACCAGTCATAATAAACACAGTTAAAACATTAACCCTCAATGTCTTCATATGATATAATGTGTGTGCTGAGGCTCTCCTTTACTATATCCAGAGTTCACACAACCAAACATTTGAACCACTCTCAGAGCCTGGTGCTCAGATATGTGTGCATTAGTGCCTAGTTATATCCGGCAAAAGTGAAATGAACAAATGTTATTAGTGTGTGCCAGAAATGGATACAATTGATGCCAGTGCTGAACAGCAATGTAAGAAACTGGGTTATTATTTGTGCAGGATGTGATCCCTACACAATAGGTCCATATGTTTCTCCACACTGTGATCCAAGTCGCCAATTGTAGCATTTGACTCTCTCAGGGTAGAGCAGCAGAGCCACGTGGTGTGGGCTAGTAAACTCTATTTGCTGGCCCACAACAAAACTCAATTAATTATTGTTGGTCCTTGCGGGACTCCCAGATACTATTCTCTATTTTAATCAGTTTTTGCTCGGCCTACTCCTGGAGAAAAAGAGAAGCAGACCCCTTTGGAACAAAAACAGGTGCATATGATAACATTGTGTGGTAAATGATGTGATAGAAGAGGATTTCTAAAACTATATGCAAATTTATTTTTAATATTTCAGATACCAGGAACATGCAGCATGTTTTGGAGATACTTGATTCATCAAACTTATATGCTAAAGTGCATTTTATATGATTCACCTGTTTAGTCTAAATGCTTACTGAACTCACTCCACTCCCTAATCTACTTCCCTTCGTTTAATAGGTCTTTTGAGAAAAATTGTTGATGTCCTCTACCACGAAGCTCCAGCTGCTCTCTGCTAGGTACTGTTGAAAGATGTGTCATAAGTAATAGTAGGCCTGTCCAGAAGGAGAACCAAACACCCACAGTGTCTTCCTCCTAGACAGGTCTATCTTTTTATGTGCAGAGTTCTCTGCACCAACAGCGCAGTCTCTGTGGTCATAAACTTGCTATTAGCTTGTAGTTTGGAAATATCCAAACATATGTAAACTTATACAGAAATGTATGTTTACCTTTGTGAATTGGGTCCTTACACTGTTGGGTAGCAGTAGATTACAAAGTAGGTTGCCAATTGCACATCATTCAACGTTGACAGATTCATATATAAACATTTGTGTTTGGTTGGTGGGCTAGTGGTGGTCTCCCACTCAGCCGAACATGGGCTGCTCTCAATCACATTTTGGCTCCCCATTGAAAACTGTAGTTTCATACTGCAACCCACAAACATTTCAATCAGCTACGAATTCACATCTTACTTAAAGCAAACGCATAAGAATTAATAACATTTCTAGAGCCGTCAGAAAAACATGGTAAGTTTGGTAAGTATATGAAAATGTGGTTTCGGCTCACAAATCTTTTTTACCTCATGTTTAAGCACAGCCACAAGCTCCCCTCAAATGGAGCACGCCTCTGTACCTCAGAAAAGACATAAAATATACTGCTCAACGTGATCAATAGCCTTTCCATGCATACATCTGAGAGCACCTTACTAGTCCTCCCAGAGAGCACTTTTGGGCCTCAAGTGGATGTAAAGCATTATACAAACAATGAACTACAAACTAAAAAAGATGAAAGAAAATGTTTAATACACTATGTTTATTCACAAAACTCCCAAAATGACACCTTCATTTCACCACCTCATTCTAACCTGCCCATTATTAAACATCCCGCTGCCTGCCTCGGATCTCTAGAAACCTGGCAAGATGAGGGAAGCCTGAGGGGCCAAGTGTGTCCCTTGGCAAAGTCACGACAGTGAAACACAACTTTAGTTCTTTACGGTTGTGATGGAGTAAACGCCTCGATTAACAACCCAGCAACTACACTATTTGTTTCCAACCATACACATCCATATAAATCTATTAAATTAATTAGTTATATAATTTAAGAAGCATTAAACATGAATTTCCAGCTGGAGTCTAAGGATCATTCCCATGGTGCTGTATTAGGATTCCCTCCGGTGTTGCATCTGGCACTGGGAGCATGCAATGCTGGTTACTCTGTGCATGCCCTGAAGCACACACCCTCAGCAGACAGGCCTCTCTTGTAGAGGTTGGTCCCTCCCTGGTCAGCTGACAACACACAGCAGGAGGTGTTTGTGCAGTGAAAACAATTGTTGTTCTCTCAACCCCCATATAAAAGATATTTTGTGGCAGCTTCTCTTCTTGTTTGTGTCCAGGATGAAGGGTAAACTAAAACAACAGGTTGTCTAACGGGTAATATCAAGGAGTACTTTGGTGCTACCTGTCCCCTGTGTCCAAAATTCAATTTGCTAGGTTGCCCTACTAGTAAAGGGGATATTTGAAGGCAGCAAATTGTTCTGTTTAAATTCATGAGACACTTGAAACTGAAGGCATTCTTCAAAATAAGACAACACATGGGACAAGACGTGGGAACAATGAAAAAGGAGTTAAAATACAGTGACCTTTCAATACAAGATATTCATGATACAGCAGCTTTTTAAAAATAAATATTTTTATTGGTATTCTGTCAACAAATAAGCAATAAACAACTTATCCCGCATTATTCTCCCTTTGCCCCATTCCCCTGTGTCCGCTCCAGTTCCCTTTTGTTATTTTTATCTTCCCCTCTGGCCACTGTCGTTCACAATCCCACCCAGTCTTTGCATGGCACATTTTGAGTCTATGTATATGTCACTGGCGCTGTTCCTCTGCTACATCAGATTCTTCTGATGATGCACTCTGTTCCCTGGAGCCATTTTGTGAGTTTTTCAAGCGGTCAAGCAGGTGGTCCCATCGCCCAGTCCCATCCACGCTCCCTGCCCCCTTTGCCACTTCCTGGTGCAGGACCTCTCCCTCTGCCTCAGCCCATTTCACTAGTGTGCCTCTCCACCTTGGTGTCTGTGGGCCCCTTGGGTCTTTACAATGCATTATAATCTCCCTTTTCACGAGTATCAACGCTAGATCTATGTATTTATTTATGATTCTTTTCAGGTGGGGTCTGGGAAAAAAAAACAGTAATGTCACTGTTGGGGTGGGCAGGAGTCTTCTGCCCGATACTGTTGCAATGTTGTTTAATATCTCTTCCCAGTATTGTTTCACTACTCTGCACTTCCAGAGCATTTGGATTAGGTCGGCTTCTTGTTCCGTGCACCAAGGGCATGCACTGTTTGTATTATGATACATTGATGCTACTTTTACGGGGCTTGGGTATGCTCTGTGAAATATGTACAGATTAATCAGATTGAAACTGGCGTTTCTGGAGACTTTATAGATGTGTGTTGTGATTTTTCCCCATAGTAAATCATCTATATGTTCCTCAGTGTCGGCTTGCCATTGGGTCTTCAATTTATCTAGGGGGTGTAGTGTATCTCTTTGTAATGTTTTGTAAAGTGTTGATATCACTTTCTTGTCTCCATGATACAGCAGCTTTACTGTCTATTACAGATTATGAGGATTTGCCAACTACTACTCAAAAAGTGCTCAATGGTTTAAACATCTTATCAGATTTGCATAAAACAAGTGGTTTGAAGAACAAATCTAATTGGACACTTAGAATGGGGAGTGATAGCAATATTGAGGTTTTCTATAAATTGGTAAACAGAGAGGTTCCTAAACAAGTATCAAAAACAATGATTAGAAAGATTAGAAGCAATTTGAGTAGAAATGAGTGGCAAGCACTGAACTATTACAGGGTGAGGAGAATATTATTATTAGACAAGCTGATAAAGGAGGGACTATTGTAGTGATGAATAAGAGAGATTATAATGATGAGATTTACAGTCAATTAAGGGACGAGGAGTGCTACGAAAATCTCTCATTTAACCCCATTAGTAATCTTACTAATAAGATCAACAATTAATTGGCAGCATGGCATCAACAGGTACTATTGGATGATGAGGAGTATACCTATTTAAGAGTAGATCGTCCTAGATTTCCATGCTTTTATACTCCTCCAAAAATACATAATAATCTCCCCTTTCCTCCAGGTAGACCAATAGTTTCAGGGATTGGAGGACCTACAGAAAGACTTTCAGAATGTGTAGATATAATCCTACAGCTGTTGGTAGCAAATTTACAATTATATATTAAAGATACGAAACATATTCTAGGATTATTGGGAGATATGCAGTGGGAAGATGGCATGATGTTAGTGACATTGGATGCAGTAGCACTATATACAAGCATTAGACATGAAGTGGGTCTAGAAGCATTGAAATATATGCTACACCGTAGGTCAGTCAGCCTGTTAAAACACAGGGAGATGATTATTAGCATGGTGGATTTAATTTTGAATCATAATGTATTTCTCTTCGATAAGCAATGGTACAGACAAAAGCAAGGTGTAGCAATGGGCTCTAGATTCTCTCCTTCTTATGCTAATCTCTTTATGGGATGGTTTGAGGAGAAGTGGATTTGAAGACCCGGAGCAGCGAGTTGCCAGAATTATATTCTTTATTGGGGACGAGATATAGACGACTGTCTTATGATATGGGTAGGGAGTACAGAGCAGTTGATTGAATTTTGTGATTATTTGAATGGGAATGATGCCAATATTAGGTTTACTTATCAATATAGTACGAAGAGAATAGAATTTCTAGATATTAAACTATTCATTAGTGATGATAGGATCCAGAGCCGACTATACTGTATAGAAAACCTACCTCGTGCAATGCAATCTTACATGCCTCAAGTGCACACCCAAAGCATCAGATCTGTGCGATTCCATTTGGAGAAATGATAAGGGCAAGACGTAGTTGCAGTGGGGATGTAGACTTTGAAGAATGTTTACAAGATATGGAACACCATTTTAAACAAAGAGGTTATCAAAAAAGTTTAATTAAGGAAGCACAAAGGAGGGTGGTATGGATTAAGCAAATAGAGACCTTAATACCCCGCATGAAAACAAAAGATAGAGACAAAGGAAGGGTACGATTGATTACAGATTACACAGAGATTGCGAATATAATGAAGAAAACTGTGAGAATGTATTGCAATATTCTTAGACAGGATATGGGTCTAAATGACTGTATAACAAACAGCCCGGAAATTACCTATTGAAGAGGGATGTCTTTAAGAAACCTTTTATGCTATAGTTGCCCAAGGCCTAAGAGGAACGAGAATTGGCTTACGGAACAAAATTGAGGTTTTTTAGGTGTGGCCAATGTGGGGTTTGTAAGTGGGCGTGGCATGGCATAAAAGAATATGTTGATCGGAAGGGCAACAGCTTTGAAATAAGAACAAATATTACTTGTGGAACAAAGTATGTAATCTATATAATACTTTGCAAATGTGAACGCTTATATGTTGGCAGTACAATTCGCCCTCTCAGAATGAGAATTGGTGAACATTTAAGGGCAATTAAACAAAGGGATGACATATATCCGATTGTACAACACTTAAAAATATGTGAAACACAAAATGTTCATGATAGTGTGAAATTCTTTGGATTTGAACACATTCCTGCGGACCCGAGAGGAGGCAATAGGGGATGATATTTAAGACTAAGAGAGTCTCAATGGATCATGAAGCTACAAGCTGTCGAAGAGGGATTGAACACGGATCATGAATTGGAATATTTTTTAGGAACGTGAAAATAGTTAGCTGATCAGGCTGTGAAGTCGATGTTTTCTAATGTTTTGTATGAATAATGGTTTGATTCGACTAATTTGTACATAATTTTGACAAGAAGGATGAAAATGTGATGGGTAAGTTTTGTATAGGTACATGCACACACATGCTAATGACTCAACTATTGATATGTAGAACTCTAGAGGAGTTTGAATGGGGGCAGGAGTTATATTGATAATGATGACAATCAATTTAGTATGGATATAAAGCAAAGATTTTATTATGTGGTGTATTACCAGGATATCTTCTGTAATCTAATGTAAAATAATGGGTTATCCGAATACTGGGTGAACACAGTACAGTTAGAGATGTTATGGGAAGGAAGTTCCCTTTTTATTTCTATAGCTAAAGGAGCATTGAATAGACGTCATAGAAATAGGACTCATTACCGGGTGAGGAAGTGCGGTTAACGTCGTCTGGGATAAGGAGGATATTTAAACAGGAGAGGGTCAATACGGACTGGTTGGAAACCTGTAAGCGTACTCGCATCGTAACTGAGAAGCGTACTCGCGGATTTACACCAACAAGGCAGGTAAGCGGCTTGGGAGAATTGGGCAGGATAACTATTTTCCAGCACGGGACTGGCACTGGCGATAAGAGCGGCACGATATTTTGGGAAGTGACACATTACAATATGTGATACAAGTAATAAGCCACGGGGGAAGTTATATGTGGACAGGAACGTATATAATGGTAGCGAAAGAAGTGAAGATTACAATAAGGCACTTGGTGAATGAGGAAGTAAGATTAACAATATAGTGATTAAGATGAGCAGATGTAACTGTGAATATTGAGGGCAGAATATGGCACATTAAGATGAGATTGGGGAACCAAATAACGCAGGTACTTATTAACAAAATGAAATTGATAATTGTGATTTCAGGAAACCCGATTGTGAAAGGAATCAAATTGATATGTTAACGAGTATATCTATATTATAGACAAAGGTGTACATTTGTATAACTAGTGACCAATACTCTGGTGGAGTACAGATTGGATTACAGGCATTTAATGGGGATTAGGTCTATAATATACTTTATTGAGATATAAGAACGTTATTATATAGGGGATTCTCACCTGTGTGCATGTACACGGGGAGAATATGTTTAATTAATGGGTTAAATTGATGCAAGATTAGTGCAATTATGTATTAATAGCATGGGTGTAAATAGATACAGTTGTATGATCACTTAATTCACTGGGAGGATAAGGAAGTTGTTGTATAATATGTATTGATTTCCACAGGGTTCACAAAGGTGTATCAATTGGCACTAGGAATTAGGATGTATTATATCTTGTAATATTTTATATATAATTGTAGCCCTGATGAAGTCTATGGGTGATTTCCCAGACGAAACACGTGTTGGCAAGAGTGCCTGGTGAAAACAGCAGAGCTCAATTGGAAGCCATGTTGTGATAAGAAGAGCACCATGGAATAAAATTTGTAGATGGACTACTAATTTATAGTTTTGGGACATTTGCCTTCATTTATAAAAACAACAGGTTACTCAGTGGAACAAAACAGGCAAGATGATGCCAGGTAGCAGGAGAAGTATTCAGGAACATCATAAAATGGCTCACTCGCACTTCAAGTTTCAAGTGATGGTGCTTTGCAAGTTTTCTGTAAAAAAGCTCATATCGTATGTATGTTTGCCTTATGAACGAGAGCAGAGTGGACACATGTGTGAGAAAGGTATAAAAGGTCATTTTGGTAAGTAATGCCATTTGTAGTCCTGAACATGTGGTGAAAATGGGCATCTTGTAATGAAAAGTATTCAGAAATACCTGATTTTTAGATGGAGGGCCATCGTAGACTAACACGTATAAATCCATAATTCTCACAAGAACTACACGTTAGATAGGGAAAAATGACACGAGTGTCCAGTACTAGCCTAAAGGACTGGAGACTGAACAAGGTAAAAGCTCTGAGGTTGGGGTTGTCAGAAAAGGTTGTGGCAGCTGTAGAACTCTCAAAGTAAAATTTTGCCCATTCAAACTATGAAAAACACCCCACTAAAGATCCTTTTGCTGCTGGTGTGAGATTTGCCCTCTTTCTTCTTTAACTTTTGACCCTTTGCATATTTTCTTTGATCCATTTGGTGATTTGGCATCTGCTGATGATTGCACGTTTCCTTTGTTGTTAGGATTCAAGCTTGCACATGCTTACAATGCATCTAGTCGTGCCTTACGATCACTTGCACCAATGTGGAACCTTCTTGCTCTTCGTGAGTAGGTGGATGCTGCTTTCAAACCGTTGGAGGTGCTTCATCCCAAGGTCCTTCTGAGCAAAGGCAGCTTCTGTAGCTCTACTTTTGCTAAGCTTTTGGGGACTCTGCGGGCAATCTTGTGTACTGAACTATACCATATAGTCCTCCTGCAGGATTTGGTGCTTTCTTGCTTTGAGTCCCAGTCCCATAAGTCCTAGCCCTGGGCCAGGATAGCTGTAGTCATTTGTCAGTCCCTTGATATGGCCTGTGTAGCAAGATTAAATGTGGCTCATGCAGATACTTTGGAAATTGAACATCATGTTTGTTTTCTTTCGACAAGGTCATCTGGGAGATAAATCTTTGTTTTTCATTATCTGTGACTTGGTCTGTTTGACCATCTCATTGGCCTATGTAATTTTACAGGATAATTTTCTCTTTACTGTTCAGTTTAGTTCCACAAAGGGAATAGCGGCCTTTGCAGTAAGTCTCAGGGGGTCTCAGTATCGATATTTACCAAATTTCTGTGTGAAACTCTATGAATGCCTTTGTTTCCATTGCGCCACCGTTGGCCATGCAAGGGGTGTGGGGTGATATAAAACCTAAGTGAGATTAATTAAGCCATGCAAGGCAACCTTGCATTGCCCTGCATGGTGTGATAAATCTATAGTAAAGCAAGGTAGCGTAAATCGATATTCTGTGTCACTCTGCCACAGGGATGTGTTCCATAGGTGGAGCGTGAATGTTTCTATACATCCACCCATGGATTTTGGAGCATTTCCAGATTTGCCATTAATGGTAAACCTAGGAATACGTCAAAATGCTAATTGCTGCATTTTGCAGCACACAAAGAAAGAGGAAAAAGCCTCTCAGGATTGTTTGTGCAGGAAGGTGTCCCTTTCTGCACAAAAACAATCCCGCCTACAACACAGGCACCTGTGCACCATGGCACAAGTGTATCTGCATTGGCACTAGGAAGCAAAAAGTGCAACAGCACTAGGAAAGGACAGGAATGTGCTGTTAATGTTAAATACCGCACCTGCCCTGCTCTTTCTCTTTCATGCAGTGCAGCACAGCAAGGTGGCTTGCTGCATTGAGCTGGGTGAAAAATTATAAATAAGGACCATAGTGTATGCAGCTATGGCCTGCTATACCAATTTTCATGCAGTTGCATGCAGACAAAACAGAGCTAAATAGACGTGTTTTCACATTTTAGCTCCCCTATGAAATTTTGCTTACTGCAACAGCAAAATCGGCTTCTGATATTTATGCCAAACTTGGCACAAATTTAGAACTTCATTTAGAAAGCAAAAATGTCTTGGTTTGGTGCAAATTTGCCCAGTAGTCTTTGAGAAGCTAGAGTTATAAAATGTTTTTGGGGGGCTTGAAACGGTTAACACTCATGAGAGGGTGTGAGTTATGGTGTTATTGGGCATTGCATACCACAGATGATGAATTTTATTAGTTTTTGTGTTCACATACGTAATCTTTAACTATGGATTTTACAGTGAACACTGGCATAGAGTACCGCTTTTTGCCATAGCATTTTCTGTTTTGCTAATTTGGTGCTGTTTGATGAATCTTAACAAAACTTTAAAAACAAAAGTTCATCCACTTCAGCTGCTTCCTGGAAGATTTTGGGTTATCCCTCAAGTGAGGGCTGAGAAAAAGGACAGGGTCCCAAAACACTTTTTCCCAATACAATTTCCGTAGGGGAAACTAGAAAGCGATACAGAAAAAAATGAGGGAACAGAATTACACCAAATTTGGCCGAAAGCTAGATCTTTACTCAGATCAAATCAAATATGATTTATTTGACAGAAATTTCCCATAAAATCATACATCCAGAAAACAAAATCAATACATTAACCACAAACCAAACATATAAGTAAAGCAGTAAGACTCAAGTAGAGTGGATGTTGTTGAGACAAAATAAAACTGTAAAATATGTGCTTTTGTAATTAAAAACTGTGCAGAAAATATTAAAAAAGGAAAATAATATATATATATATGTGTGTATATATATATATTTATATATATATATATAAATATATATATATATATAAATATATATATATCAAAGATTGTCCCTGTTTTGGCATGTACTAGCGCACTTAATTCAGCGGTGGTGCTGGTGACGGCAGGACACTCCGTAATTTATCAACATCATTCATGAAATACTTCACGAACGACCGCACTCCGGGATCTCTTATTTCACAAAATTCATTTATTCAGGCTCCGTTAACTACGTTCACAGCTCAACAATCACCTGCTCTACGCGTTTCGGTCTGAGAGACCTTGATCACAGGCATTTCCGGTAGGGGGTTTCTGTTTCCACATTTATATCTACAGATAACAATTCATTAAGACTCAACATATTTCTATCATCAGTAATAAAAGGGTGGGGACGGGCTGGGAACCTATTTGGGGCAGGTTGTTACGATTGGCAGATAATACGTTACCCAGTCTATTAATGTATAGGGAGAAGAGAAAGGGTGCCATAACACACCCCTGCCTTATACCCCTCTCAATTCCAAATGGCTGGGTATATTCGTCCTTGAGTCCGTATTGCACTCTGGCGCTGCATCCATGATATGTTTCCCTGAGAAATTGTATGATCGGTAGTTCTACCCCATGTTCCCCATGATAGCTAACAATTTGCTATGAATTAGGCAGTCAAAGGCAGCAGTTAAAACAAAAAAAACTAGGTACAATCTCCCTTGTTTGATTATGGTGTATTTCTCGATCAGCATGCTTAGATTTAGACTCTGTTCCACAGTGCCTACTCCCTCCTGGAACCGGTACTGTAAGTCCAATAAAACATTCTTGTCCTGGGCCCATTCCTGAAGTCTTTTCAAGATACCTGATGACAAAAGCTGGAAAAAAAAAAAAAGGAGAGAGGGTTGAGTGGGGGTGGAATGGAGTCAGGACGTGTCCGGGGCCAGCACGCGCAGCGGGAGGGGGGGAGCCAGGTGAGAGGGCGCCACCAGGACCCCACAGAAGTTGAGCCCCCGGATGACATCAGGGCCACCCAACATGAGCTCTTATTGTGATCAGGAGTCAGGACAAGCGCGGGGGCCCCAGCAGCAGCTCCCACCCCGGGGGGGGCACGGGAGGGTGACCGCACAGGACGGGCGGGACCCGGATGTAGGGCCATCTGGGATAATCTTGGGCCAATGTGTGTTCTCTCCCTTGGACTGACTTGCTACCAGCGGGCACCTATTACACCTTCTGTATATGGCACACGTGCTTTTAACCACCAACGGTTTTATAGTTTCTAGCTAACATGCGATTATTTTGTGTTTACTGGGTTACTCTATTACGTCCATGTCTCAGACTTAATCTATCCTTTGCTAGATATTGCCTATCACTAACATTGATTATTTATTTATTTATTTATTCAGGGGGGACGATTATCGTCTTTGCTTCCGATGTTAATCACAAAGGTGTTCCATATGTCCACCCCTTTGATCCGGATCCCTTTATCTTGGAGTAACTGTAGTGTCTGGGCTTCTGCCTTGGCCCATCGCAACAACTCAGTGTGCCACTGAGTAATACTTGGCGCACTAGGCACTTTCCAGTGCATGGCTATTAGACGTCTATACATCACCAGTGCTAGAGCTATGCATCTGTTAGTCTGCCTTTGCCTCTTGGGTCTTGCCCCTACCCCGAGTAGGCACAGTTCGGGCTTGAGAGTTAGCGGGATGCCGGACCATTCGGTTAGCATAGTTAGTATATCATTCCATGCACGCACAATTGGGGGACAATCCCATGTCATATGGAAAAAGGTGGCCGCTGTGGTGCCGCATCTGGGGCAATTCTGTAGTGTCTGAGGGAACATATGCGCTAGACGGAGGGGTGATAGATATGCTTGATGTAAATAATTAAACTGTGTATAACGGAAGCGGGATTACGTGATACTTCATAGATCGTTTTCATGGCCTGGTTCCATGCGTTCTGTGAGAGCGGTTCCGGTAGTACCTGATCCCATCTATTTTTAGCTTGACGAGCAAGTCATGTAGTATGGGAGCCGTATTTGGCTCTCTATTACCACTATTCCAGATTGAACGTACCAAGTGTCGTATTGCGGCAAAAGCAATAAAACTTCCTTGTCCTGATTATATGTGTTTGCCAATGCCTCATAAGTTAAGAATTCTCTGGCCATATGCTCAAGCCTACCTCGGTTGCAATCTTAGCAATTTTTGGGATGGCCAGTAGTGGGATTTTGGGGGAGTAGTGTGGTTTTTTATCTCCTGGTAGAGCGTAACGTCCCCATGCCCAATGAGCTATGTTCAGTAAGATGTTCTGTGAGTGTTTAAAGCCTTCTCGATTCATCAGGTATTGCAAAATATCAGTGTGTCCGAGGTCCGAATGTATCATCTGAGTTTCTACGCCATTAGGGTTTCCAAGCCATTTTTATATCCATTGCAACTGGGCGGATGCATAATATAATTCAAATCTTGGTGCACCTAGCCCGCCTATTGTAAGTGGTTGACATATTTTGGATAGCGCCACCGGCCATTACCCCAGATTAGGTCTATTAATATGCTATTCAATGGACTGAAAAAGGAGGAGGGCAATGCTAGTGGGAGTGCCATGAAGAAGTATAATAGACGTGGTAGTATTAGCGTCTTTGCTATGGCCACTCTGCCCATGGGCGAGAGCGGAAGCGAGCACCAGAGGGGCAAAGAGCCCCTGATGGATCTGATCACTTTTCCCAGGTTACCGTCTTTGAGGTCCTGGGGGTCATGATACACATTTACTCCTAAATATTTAAAAGTGGTGTAACACCATTTCAGGTCCCCCGGACTAGAGGTCAAATGCAATGTTTCCGGAACCGGCTGCACGGGGAATAAGCTTGATTTAGAACAGTTCACTTTTAATCAGGATACTGAGCCGAATTGGTGCAGAAGTTTCAATAAGTCAGGCAGAGAGTCTGTATAATTTTGTAGGAATATTAGTGCATCATCCGCGTGTAGTGACACTATGCGGTGTGTGTGGCCGTCCGGGATGCCCCAAGCCAGGGCAAGTGTGCGGAGCCTGGCAGCCAACGGTTCTATAGCTAGAGCAAACAACAGGGGGGACAATGGGCAACCCTGCCTGGTGCCTCTTTTGATGCTGAACTTATCGGATATCACGTCACCTGTTTTGACTCTCGCTGTTGGATTAGAGTAAAGTACTCTCACCCAGTTGACATTTGTTATGCTAAAGCCCATGCGATTAAGAGTTTCTAACAGAAAGGACCAGCCTATCGTGTCAAACGCTTTTTCAATATCTAGTGATACTGCTACCCGATTGTGGTCGCCCACCAGGGAATTTGCCATAAGGTGTAGTAGATTTTGTATGTTTATGAAAGTGTTGCCGCCCGGTATGAAACCGGATTGGTCGTGGTGGACCAGGTCCGGCAACCATGGGAGCAGGCAATTCGCTAAAATGTTATCAAGCAGTTTGCAGTCACTATTTAACAGCGAAAGCGGTCTGTATGAACGAACATCTAGCGGGTCCCGGCCTGCTTTAGGCAGTACCGCTATCAGTGTCTCACGTAAGGTGTCCGGTAGTTGACCGCATTTTAGGGCTTTATGTAACATTACTAGGTAAGGTGTCAATGTTTGTTTCGGGAACGTGCTATAATACTCTGCAGGGATGCCGTCGCTTCCTGGTGCTTTGCCATGAGTTAATTGTTGTAGGGCTTGTTGTACCTCTGCTAACTCTATCTGTTTCTCCAAGTCCACCAACTGAGTAGCAGTTAGGCGGTTTAATTTGATTCCCGAGAAGAACTCATTTAACTGTTCTGTTGAGGGAGGGCCTTGTATAATGCGCTATAATACTCTCTAAAGGCGCTGTTTATTTCCACTTGAGTGTTCACGATTACCCCGGTATCCAAGCGGATGGCCCCAATAGGGGGATTCTGACATTCATTTTTTAGTAACCATGCCAGTAGTTTTCCTGATCTATCTCCTTCCGCATGTGTACGGGCCATGTAATGGCGGTAATCATAGTGCCTTAAGCGCCTATCTGCCTCACTCCATTGTATGCGTAATCTGTTGAGCTCTGCAACAGTAATGGTGCCCTCTATTTGTTTGCATTCAGCAGTACGGACTTCCTGTTCTAATTTGCGGAGCTCTTGCGACAGAGTATGCCGGACTCCCACTGTCATGGATATGCATGTGCCCCTTATAACGGCCTTGTGTAAATCCCATTCAATTGCTCTGGAGCTCGAGGTCCCGTTATTTAAGGTAAAGTACGAGGAAATGTGTGTGGCTATTTCTTTCCTGAACGGGGGCTCTTGTAGTAAACGGGGTTGCAGACGCCAGGTTGGGATGCAAGCACGTGGTCTCCCCCACCTGATATGGACAATAAGTGGGCTATGATCTGATATTACCTTAGCGGTGTATTCTGCTGCTGTGAATCTGTGTGTTAAATCCTGCGAGGCGAGAATAAGATCTATGCGGGTATGTAGTAAATGCACAGGGGAGTGGTAGGAATATTCCCTTTCTTGTGGGTGTAGGTGTCTCCATACATCTATCAGGCTGCGGTCTATTATCCATGTTTGTAGCATCTGTGAATTTTTCGCTACTGGAGCGGCCACCAATGGGGGGGGGTGATCTATCCATATCTATTTGCTGGACACACTTCATGTCCCTGCCCCAAATGCTGGGTAAAGTTAAATCGCTTGATAGGTGAGAGACCGTTTTTTGTAGGAATTCGCCATGCTTAACATTAGGAACATATAACCCGTTTATCACTAGTGTTACACCATCTAGTGAGCCTACTAACTGTAGGTACCTGCCTTCTTTGTCCGTAGTGCAGTGTTTTACTGGGTAGAGAACCCTTGAAGCGATCCAAATCAGTACTCCTCTGGCAAAAGTCGATGTTCCAGAGCTATATATTTGTCCCGCCCATCTACTCTCAATCTGTGTGATGTCTTCAGGTGTAACATGTGTTTCTTACAGTATGGCTATGTGTATATGATGGCGTTTTAAATGTGAATATACCCTATTACGCTTAGATGTTCCCGCCATGCCTTTCACATTCCATGTTAGTATGTTGTAAGTAGGTTCCTTATGCATTTTATCATATGGTTTTGTTTAAGACCATGGGGATTCCCTCAGCTTGGCGTAGCCCAACTTCCCGAATCGCCACCCAGTCCCCCCGAGAGCACGCCCCACCCATCCAACCCCCTGGCCCAAAGAACCTCGCCGCGCACCATCAACCCCGGAGAGAGAGGATATACCCCTGATACACAGAAACAAAAAAAAAAAATATATATATATGTGTAAGAAAGTCAACAGAAAAGGATATTTTGGGCCAAGCCCAATTTGAAATGGAGTGGCACAACCGGTGCCTAAACTGGGATCTGGGGAGTTCAGTTCCATTCGGGTACCGTTCAGGTGGAGGGGGATCTTCTAATGATGTCTTAGTGTCCATTATTGCTTGCAATAGTTTGTCAAATTGCAAGGAGTGTGTGCGCAGCGTTTCGCTCACCTGGCGAAGTGTTGTGGTTTTCGTGTCAGAATGACTTTGGGGGGGGGGATGCCACCGTCCATGTGGGACCCCGGCTTGGGGTGTTTTGGCTTAACCATTGTGCTTCAGGGCGATAAACACTGCCGGGGTGCTCACTGAGGCTGGTTACGGACTAAGTTGCCCAGGGGTGCAAGGCAGTCGCCCAAAATTTCTCGCGTATGAGCGGCACGGGGGCATATTCTGCCAAGAGTTCTACCTGAGCCACTGTTATTGTGTCCCACCCGTGGGACCCCCTGGGGTCTAGTATGTTGTTTTTTCGGGTGATTCACTTGGCGAGATTCCCGTGGGGGGACCCAATTTGCCACAGTGTTCCGGAGTACGCTAGTTTACTGCTTGGAGAAACTTCATCGAGATCTGGAGATTCTGGGTCGTAAAGTTCCGCCCTGCTCTCACTTTTGATTGTTTAGAAACAAGAGCAAACCAGGGCACTCCAAATATAAGTCCAAGATGAGTATAGTTACAGAAGAATAATTTTTAATTTTCTATACTGAGTGAAAACGCAATAATACTGAAAGATCAACATGTCCATATATGATAGCACAGCATAAGAGAGAACAGGAAAATACAGCAACACGTGTTTCGTCCTTTCGGACTTTTTCAAGGCTTAGAGAATGAGGTTACAGAAACTGTTCAACTATAACTTCTGTTAACCACTTGGAAATGGTACTAAATCAAAAATGGTGGACTAGTCTCGCAGACTAGTCTGGAAAAACTAGAGAGAAGGGAGATTTCCAGATTGAAAAAACTGTGCCCAGTACGAGCATCCGAAATACAGGGATATCAACAATAAGATTGAGGTGTATCGATACACTTCACCACGGCAGCGTTATCATGCGCTGCGTGGGATCGGTGATACCCGTTCCTGTTTCTCCCGAACGCCGAAACAAAACACTACAGGCTGGGTCCATTTAGACCTCAATCTTACTGTTGATATCCCTGTATTTCGGATGCTCGTACTGGGCACAGTTTTTTCAATCTGGAAATCTCCTCTCTACCATAAGAGTTTTTCCAGACTAGTCTGCGAGACTAGTCCACCATTTTTGATTTAGTACCATTTCCAAGTGGTTAACAGAAGTTATAGTTGAACAGTTTCTGTAACCTCATTCTCTAAGCCTTGAAAAAGTCCGAAAGGACGATACACGTGTTGGCTTTTTTTTCTGTTCTCTCTTATGCCGTGCTATCATATATGGACATGTTGATCTTTCAGTATTATTGCATTTTCACTCAGTATAGAAAATTAAAAATTATTTTTCTGTAACTATACTCATCTTGGACTTATATTTGTAGTGCCCTGGTTTGCTCTTGTTTATGCACATTGTACTTACAACACTTGACATAGGCGGCTCATTTTATATGTTCCGCCTGTTTTCTTGTGTAATTTTGAAACCCTTGGTGGTTGGATTTCCATACCAGGTCTGCATCCAGTGCATTACTGCACACACAATATGTTACTTTGGAACGCTTTGTCTCAGATGTGCATCGTTTAGCATCAACCACCTGTCTGTAGTAATGTTGACTTATGATTGTTGGGTGGGCAATTCAGCCTATCTCGTTGTTTAGGGGTGCTCAGTGAACACCTATGAGGCTTCTTGTCAATTGTTTCGTCTTTGCAGCCGTTCGTCACACTGCCTGCAACTTTCTGCGAGCGCCTGAGGGGGTTTTCAGGTAAGTCCTCACAATCCGGCGTGGTGCATTAATTGGGGTAAAGCTATTGATGAATAGCCCTTCGTGCTTGCGCCTTCCCACTGTGACTCCATGCTTGGTTCCCTATGTGGCGACACTGGAAGACCAAAGGTGCCCAGTTTACCTGTACTCCAGCGTAGATGTACTTTTTTTTTTAATTCACTTCCTTCCTGCTCATCTTTTTTTTTTTTCCTTTGTCTTCCACCTTTCTGATTGTTTTGTGTAGTTATTTCTTCTTTCGCATTATTTTATCCCCCTCAACTCGCGCTGGTTGGTAATCAGCTATGTGCACCGACTGTGCACTCACCGGTTCAAGGTCCCGCCGCAGGGTCCAGGGCTAAGGAGTAGCATGGGCAGGCCGCACCAAGCCTCTGATGCAGCCCACCCGCCGCGGCCCCGAAGGCCGATCCCAGGCACTTGGCCCGAAGCAGCGCATCGCGTTTTGCTGCAGTGGCCGGGGCCTCCCAGGTGGAGACCCAGAGGAAGTCTGTTCAGCTGCGACTGCGGCGGCACTCACTGCCCGGCGGGATTGCCTCGGGCACACACGGAGCCAGCCGAGCCCACTCGAGGGAAGGCCCAAACCCCACGGCCATACGGCGAGGTAAGGCGCAGCTCGCGGTCTGGAGAGGACGCGCTCGGCGTCCTGAGGCCAGCGGCTCCCGCCTCCCCCTACCTGAGCGCAGGGAGGCTCTCCAGGTCCAGACGCTTGCTGCGGACCCACCTCAAGGCCGGGGAGGCCGCGAACCGCCAGACTGCGCCCGGGTATTTTTCTCTTTTCTCCTCGTTCGCCGGCGTGCTCCAGGGGTCCCAGCAGGTCATTTGCTTAGTGTAAGGGACCGCAGGGAACAGGATGATTACTGCAATTGATGGGCCGAGAGCGGAGCTCCTGGATCAAGCGTCCGCTCCGGCCGCCATTTTAGCCACGCCCCCCCAGATTTTGGGATGTTGTTATAGAAGGTAATTAAGGCCAGCACCCATTTTGCTGATATTTCAACAACAGTGATGTGATGGTAGGGTTGCAGAGCCAGCATAGTTATATTAGCTGCTCTCAGGATGTTTGAAACGTAAGTACAGATCCCCCCTTTGCTCTCCCAGAGTTGGATGGTTCTGCCGGGGTATAATAGGTTCTGAAACCATTTAGGTGGATTGGGTTTACTGCCCATGTTAATTGTACACAGACTACGGTGAAGCTATTAACAAAATCACACCAGTCTGCTATAACAGCCTTAGATAATAGACCTGCCACGTTCCAGAATGCTATCCTTGTATTCCCCTCAGGAGCTGTACGTTCAGAATTACCCAAGTGGTCCTGAATCAATGGATTGGGTGTGTCCAGGTCGAGGGGGAGGATGTTTTTAGAGTCAGCAGTTGGAGAAGCAGTCGAACCAGGAGTAGTTATGTCGCATGGAAAGGGTAGAAGGTCAGAAGGGGTGTCGGGTGGTGCACTGAGTCAGTCATTCTTATCTATATTAGAAGTGCCTGCGAAGAGGTTGATGAACCCGGTCCTGTCATGCGGGGGGACTGGGATACTTAAACTGAATGTCTGAGTACCCTGGTGTGCTTGTCCTTGCATCTAAGGCCACCAAATTATCAACCAAGCTCCTATCCCGAAGTGTCAGCTCAATAGTGTCAAGACAGGTACCGGATCTGGCCTTCTAACTGCATCAATTATGTCCTCACGTATTATGGAGTAACAGCCCCTCACATGACGGATCCAGTGGATCGCCTTGTTTCTCACAAAATTCCTGTGGGCCGGTAGGCATAGTTTGGGGACATCAACCAGTAGGACAGTGTTGTTAGAATTAGCACGATTGGGGGCAGGCTGTCCAAAATAATTTGGAACTTTATCTTTAATCTAGGTAATTGATGACGAAGACTTGGTTTGTCACCCCTGTTTAGGTATTTGAACGTTGGGGCCTGGCTAGAATTCATGATCCCACCTGTCGATGTAGGGTGACCAGTGCTGGGCACCAGGTTTACAGCAACGGGGGGAGGAGCACAATTGCAAGTCTTGTTACTGGTGTTTGAGGGCAATTTGGTCCGAAGTGTTGAGGACCCTGTGAGATTCAGCGTAGTGCTACTGTTGTGATCCCTATTGGGTGCCACGTCTACGGATGTTGGCTGTTTGACCACTATAATGAAGGATTTAACCAAGGATTTGAGCTCAGATACCTAATCTTCTAAGTGTTTTATACACAAGATGTACTGAGCATTAGGCAGGTATAGCTTGTGTCTGTTGCTCCTGTGTCTGCTGTCCCATTCATTAAAACACTTAGGTCAGGATCGTCATGTGACGTTTCAATTAAGGGAATGAAACAGTTAGTGCAATGAAGGGCCTCACTTTCGGAAGGTGTAGGTGCACTCGCTGGTGACAATGGTGAATGCGTATTAGCCTTACTTCCTTTGCCCTGCCCTGTAGGAGTTAAAACAAGGGCCCCACATTTTTTTAACATCTCTGGGATTTTCCTTCCGCCCTCCCTTGGTCTTACAGGGGAACCTTCACTCTGAATACATTTCGGGACTCTGTCCCGAAAGGAGGTCAAAATATCCTTACAGTCAACTAGGAGGTTGTCTATCCTATCCATTACACAGTTACTTGCTGCATGCTTCTGCCATTTGTGTTTTTTACTGTGTGCCACCCCAGCCCCGCCCTGGTTCACCTTCCTTTTGCCCATCGCAGTTACTTACACCATATCGCGATCCCTTAGGGATAGAATAAGACAATATGGCCTATAAAAATGCGAAAGCACTTACAAAGTCTGCTTAAAAAATAAATGTCAGGGCGTGGCCCAGCGCGCATCCTCGCTGCGGTGTGCCCCCATGCGCTATATAGCGCCCGTTGGTCTGGTGGTGCAGAGGAAAATGTTTGCCTCCTGGGGCCACAAAGCAGTCTGGGATATGTAGTCCCACGTGAAAGTCTGTAGTGCTTCCGACGCTGCGGTGTGCCCCCACGCACTATAAATCGCTAGTTGGTCTGGTCAAGTGGGTGCAGGTGCAGAGGAAAATGGCCGCCTCCTGGGGCCACAAAGCAGTCTGGGATATGTAGTCCCACTTGGAAGTCTCTAGCGCGCCTGCGTTGCCGTGTGCCCCCACACGCTATATAGCGCTCATTGGTCTGGTCAAGTGAGTGCAGGTGCAGAGAAAAAATGGCTGCCTCTTGGGGCCACAAAGCAGTCTGGGATATGTAGTCCCACTTGGAAGTCTCTAGCGTGTCCCGCGCTGAAGTGTGCACCCACGCACTATAGCGCTCGTTGGTCTGGTCAAGTGGGTGCAGGTGCAGAGGAAAATGGCCACCTCTTGGGGCCACAAAGTAGTCTGGGATATGTAGTCCCACTTGGAAGTCTCTAGCATGTTTTGCGCTACGGGGTGTCCCCACGCGCTATATAGCGCTCGTTGGTCTGGTCAAGTGGTTGCAGGTGCAGCGGAAAGAGGCTGCCTCCTGGGGCCACAAAGAAGTCTGGGATATGTAGTCCCACTTGGAAGTCTCTAGCGTGTCTACTCAGCTACTCAGAAAGCAAGCTTTTTGTGATTTGGTGTAAATGTGTTCAGCTGTTTTCAAGAAGTTATGCTTTGAAAAAAGAAATATCTGAACGGTTATCACCAGAGGAGCACATGGAAGTCCTGTGTTACCACAAATTAATCAAATAGAGCAATCTGATTGGTTGCAAGGCCTTTTTTTCTATAGGCTGGTTTGGTCCTGTGGGACTCAGTTGTCGCACATTACTGAGTGATGTCATTGGCTGGCTACAACATGAAACAAAATTATGCTGCCACCATTACAGGACATGGTCCTTAAGTTCTGAAACTTAAAAAGAAAGGTGGCAGTAGAGGCCAGAGTAGGAGTACACTGGCCCTTATGGCTCCATCAGGCCAAATAGTGAAAAAAAACATTTTGACAGGGCTTGTGAGAGTCCTTTGGGACACAGCACAGCTCTTTGTGGTCCTGTGGGATTCTCACAAGACCGAGTGCAGAACAATGTGGGGTGGGACAGTCAAAGGCTGTTGACTACCAATGAGGGCTTGAATCCCTCAAGCAGGTAGGTAAAGGGCCTGGCTTATGCACAAATGGCATGCAGGGAGGGGATTGGGCCAACGCAGGGGTTTGGGCAAAGTTCCTAGCCACAGGCCAGCTCAGTGGGAAAATTGGTGGCAGACATATCGTAATAAGATATTACTTTATGTTCAAAAACATAGAAATTCACTGAAAAAATAAAGGTGAAAGTGGTGTTTTATATAGATAATGTAGTACGTTTTTAACATACGTCTTCTGATAATAAATAACCTACCCTTTTAAAACCAAAATACACTGAAATTGCATTGCTTATGACCTCACATGTTACATCACTAATGATATCTGAAATCTATGGTGGTGTAAGTTACACTTAGGTCAGTTACATATAGCGGGTGAATTTCAGTGTTTTTTTGGTTTTAAAATAATATTTTTTCATTATTAAAAGACCTACATATAACCTGACATTAACCTTTACACCTTTGTTTTTCCACTGAAAAAACAATATATATATATATATATATATATATATATATATATATATATATATATATATATATATATGTGTGTATATATATATATATGTGTGGGTATATATATATATATAGAAATTCACTTAAAATACTAAAGGTTACTGGGACGTTATAGTTAGGGTCACATTTTAAACATACAAAACAATAGAAATTCAGCGGTTATAGTTAGAGCTATTTCAAGTAACTATAATTTGTGTCCTAAATTAACCATAACTCATGCCCCAGAAGCACTAGATGTTTAGGTGGAGAGCAGCTCCTATATGGAGCAACGTACAACCCCAGTGACACTCTAAAGTCTGCTCACCTCAAAGGTCTGTTTTTCTAAAAAAGTTTTTAAGCTTAAGATTGGCACAGTGCCATCCACGCAGAGCTAGAAAGGGGCAAAGTCCTTTGCCATTTATGCAGCAAAGTCTTTAAGCATAGGATTAACTAGTGCAATCAATGCTGAGCTATAAAATGACAAAATCCTTTTATCACCTCAAGCACAGTATTACAGATTTGGATTGGTAATATACTATCCACACTAACCTGGTATGAATAAGCCTCTATTATGTGTTTCACTGTCATTGCAGCTCTTCGGAGAGGCTCAATTTGTCCAGATACAAGGGAACACCTATTATAAGTCAAAACAATACCTTTGCAGGCTTAGAATGCTGTATAAATTATGAAAAATGAAGCAGAGAACTGTGGGTACTTCCCAGGTTTAGGTGGAAAGCATCTCCTAAAAAGAGCACCCTACAACACCAGCAACACTATGAAATTGGCTCACCTCAAATGTCTGTTTTTCTAGCAAAGTTTTTAAGCATAGGATTAACACAGTCCCATGCATGCTGAGCTACAAAGGGACAAGGCCCTCATTACATCCCTGGTGGTTGGATGATAAAGTGTTGGTAATACTGCCAACAGGCTGGCGGTAACTACCGCCAAATTATGACCATGGCGGTGAGAACTCAGACATCCACTTTACCACACCGACCGCCAGGGCAGATACAAAAGCCGCCATGGCGGTAGCCGCCAACAGCCAGACGGAAGTCAATTTTGTGCTCAGCATATTAAGACACATCAATCCGCCACCTTTTCCGGGGCAGTACCAGTGACATCAAAAGCCTGGCGGAAACACGTCACAGAAGTTAAAGGACTCACCATTGGAGACACAGGGAAGAACCACGCCGCCATGGATCCTTAACTTCAAATATTTCCTATGATTTTCTATGTCCTGCTTCACCACGAACACCAACACCAGCGAAGACGACCACGGTGAGCACAGCTGCCTAGCACACAAGAGAGGGGGGAAGGAAAAAGAGAGTGACACACACACACGCACCCACCCCTACCCCAACACCATACACACAATCAGCTGCAGTAATAAAACATACTTACCCCGTACCCCTGAGGAATAATGCAAGGACAACACGAATATATTAAAGTGACTGTAATAATAACAACACAGTAGAAATACGAAAAGTCAGTCTCATAGTATATACATATGTACAGTTCAAAGAACACTGCTCAGTCCTCATTGTGCGTAGGCCACAGGGCCACAGGCCCAAAGTCCAAGGCCCTACTTGTCACCTGCACCTACACGGAGAGTACCCTGCAGGGGCATCAGTTGGAAAATAGGCAGGCACTCAGGGGGACGGGGAACGTGGGGGGGCACCTCAGCCGGCAGATGGAACAAAACCACTGGTTCTGGAGGTGGCAACATGCCTGTGCTTGATCCTGGGAGTGATAGGCCACAGTCTCTCAAGTGGGTGACTTGCCTACCTGCACTGGAGGGGGCAACATGCCTTGTGCTTGGTCCTGGGGAGTGCAAGGCCACCTTCTCTCAAGTGGGTGACTTGCCCACATGCTCTGGAGGGGGCAACATACCCTGTGCTTGGTCCTGGGGAGTGCAAGGCCACAGTCTCTCAAGTAGGTGACTTGCCCACATGCTCTGGAGGGGGCAACATGCCCTGTGCTTGATCCTGGGGATGCTGGGGTTGGTGGGGGTTTTACCCACTGGTTCTGAGGGGGCATCGTGCTCTGTGCTCTTGATCCTGGGTCAGCTGGGGTTGGTGGGTGTTTTACCCACTGGTTCTGGAGGGGGCATCGTGCTCTGTGCTCTTGATCCTGGGGATGCTGGGGTAGGTGGGTGACTTACCCACTGGTTCTGGAGGGGGCATCATGACCTGTGCTGTTGATCCTGGAGATGCTGGGGTTGGTGGGTGTTTTACCAACTGGTTCTGGAGGGGGCATCGTGCCCTGTGCTCTTAATCCTGGGGATGGTGCGGTTGGTGGGTGGCTTACCCACTGGTTCTGGAGGGGGTATTGTGCCCTGTGCTCTTGTTCCTGGGGATGCTGGGGTTGGTGGGTGTCTTACCCACTGGTTCTGGAGGGGGCATTGTGCCCTGAGCTCTTAATCCTGGGAATGCTGGGGTGGGTGGGTGGGGGCCCAACCCCTGCAGCCTTGGACGGCTGCACAACCATGGTTGGTGGTGGGGGCTCTATCTGAGTCCCTGCACCAGGCCCCTTGTCCTTCCTGCTGATGTCAGCCCCTTGCACTTCCAGGTAGCAGCTAGGGCAGGCTCCTTGCCCTTCTGGGCAGCAGCTGGGGCTGGGGCTGGCTCCTAGCCCTTCCGGGCAGCACCTGGGGCAGGCACCTTGCTCTTACGGGCAGCAGCTTGGGCAGGCACACTTACTTTGAGGCTGGCTGGTGCCCTGGATCCTTTCCCACCACGAGTGGGTGTGGAGACTACTGGTCCTGTGGACTCAGTGGCTAAGGTGCTTGCCTGGGTTTTTGGCACCCTGGCCAGACGTGAAGGTTGTGGGGGAGGGGGAGGGAAGAGGTCAATGGTGGAGAGGAAAAGCTTCTTAGGGACACTGGGGCGGGAAGAGAAGGTTTGGGAATAGAGGAAGAGGGAGTGCTTGTAGTAGGTGTCTGTCTGCTGTGTTTGAGTGCAGGTGCATGGGCTGGATGCTGTTGTGAGGTGGATGGTTGTTGGGTGTCTGAGTGCTTGCATTTGTGTACCTTGTGGAGGGAGACAGACACAGTAGGAGAGGACACAGGGACATGTGCATGGCTGTTGTAGAGGTGTCTGCAAGTGAGGTGTGTGTTCTGCTAGGTGTGGTGGTGATGCTGGTAGTGGATGAGGATGTAGAGCATGCAGGTGTGAGTGTAGACACAACTGAGAGGGAGAGGGAGGAGGAGGAGGAGGAGGAGGAGGGGGACACAGTGGAGGCAGTGGATGTTGGTATGTCAGCATCTGGATGGTGTTTGTGTGAGTGCCTGTGGGATGATATGTGGTGCTTAGGTTTGCCTGTGCCACTCTTGTGTGTTGTCCTGTGTGCATGCTCATCTGCCTTTGTACTTGGGATTGGTTGGGCTTGAGGGGAATGGGATTGGGAAGAGGAAGCTGGAGGGAGGACGGTAGAAAGAGAGACAATGGCTGCCATCAGAGAGGAGGCCAGATCCTAGATTGATTTCTGTTGGGCCGCTAAGCCAGTGTGAATGCCTTCCACAAATGCATTTGTCTGTTGCATTTGGGCTGCCAGCCTCTGGATGGCATTAACAATGGTTGACTGCCCAACAGAGATGGATCTCAGGAGGTCAATAGCCTCCTCACTCAGGGCAGGAGGGATAACTGGGGCAGGGCCTGAGGTGCCTGGGGCGAAGGAGATGCCCACCTTCCTGGGTGAGCGGGCACGGGCAACTCCATGAGGGGCTATTGGGAGGGCGGTGCTGGTACGGGGGGTGGTGGATGTACCTGTAGCTGGGGTGGGCACAGAAGTGTCCATCACCACCAGGGAGCTTCCATTGCAGGAGGTATCTTGTCCGAACTGTCCCCTCCAGTCTCTGCTGTGGTGCTCCACTCGCCCTCCGTCCCACTGGTGCCCTCAGCGTTGGTCGACTCTGCCTCCTGGGTCCTGTGGGATGCAGTTCCCTCCGTCCCCGGTGCCTCTGCTCCTCCGCCAGATGATGCTAATGCACATAAGGACAGGATCACAAAACAAACGGGGGGAGAGAGACAAAGGATGCACTTGGTCAATGGCTGCACCAACACCACCGTTGACGTACACACCACCCTCACACATAGGGAACAGCCCTACGCACTATGAAATGCACTACCTGTGATAATGCTAGCCACCAAAGCATGGGGAGGGGCACATACCACCAAAATCAGCACCTTGGACACACACAGCCCTGACCAGTTGTGGATACCTACAAGCTGGGTAGCAGGGTTATCACTTCAGAACTCTGCACACCATGGGACTTACTCTGCAATGTCAGGCCTAGCCTAGGGGCACCCACTGACACACATCCCCCACCCGGGTACCCCCCCTACCATGCGTAAGTAGTGATGATGGGCACTGTACTCACCCACTTGTGGCTGCTGAGATGCCCTCAAGTGCCCATCCAGCTCCGGATAGGCCACTGTCATTATGCAGGCCATCGGGGGTCAGGGTTCGACGGGCACCGCGTTCTCGTTGGGAGGCCATCCCCAGCTGAGCCTCTGCCGTCTTCCATGCCCAGCATCTCATGTCCTCCCACCGTTTCCGACAGTGGGTGCTCTACCTGCCGTAGACCCCCAGGGTCCGCACCTCCTTGGCAATGGCACGCCATATACCCTACTTTTGATGTGCGCTGACCTGCAGAGAAATACACACAGGAAATGGTATCAGTCAGACCGTCCTGCCTGTTATACTTATGGCCCACCATACCCCTTCACATCCCCATTTGCACACACAGGGCCCAGCACACAAGCTGCATGCCACGCAGGGGACACCCACCCACCCCCCCTACATGAGGCCTTCACACACACCACTCCATGCATTCATGCCACATGCATCGTGCTCACAATGTACTCACTTGTTGGTCTGCAGGCCCAAACAGCAGTCCGTACTTGTCTGGAGGCCCTTACAGCAGTCCGTACTGGGTTAGGACCCCATCCACCAGTCGCTCTAACTCCGCCGTGGTGAAGGCAGGGGCTCTTTTCCCAATCACACACGCAATGGTAGGTTCCAGACACAGGTCACAGCAGCACATGCAATGTAGGTCCTCTCCTGTTGAAGGTCAGGTAGCAAGTGAGTGATCAGATAGAATATGGTGGTCAAGTCCACGGTGGTGCATACCGTCACCACCGGCGTACATCACCATTGGCCACTGTACCCCATAGGGTCCAATGTTAGACAATGAGGAGTTACACGGCAGTTCACGACCGCCTCTCGCAACGGTGCAGAACGTCAGCGGAATTACGTTACTTCCACCTGTCACTCCACACAGGACAGGCGAACGCCATTTCGGGGGGGGGGGGGGCAGGCCCTGGTAATAACTGCGTCACAGTAAAAAATAGAAATACAGGCCAAATCCCACTTTCCCATTACTTGTTAACATCATGCAATGTACTGTTGTGTCTCCAATGTACAGTTTGTGACCCGCTCCTCACTCTTTTGTCCCTTAGACTGCAACCGCTGTGGATGAATAGGAGATAGAGACATACCCCCGTGTACAGACCCCTGGTGGACTTGGCAACAATGGAGGACAGGCACATTATCCTCCTATAGACTTGAAAGGGCCACAATCACGGAGCTGTGTGCCCAACTGGAGCCTGACCAGATATCTGCTATCCGTCACCCCACTGGGATCCCCCCTCTTGTGCAAGTCCTATCTGTGCTCCATTTCTTAGCAACTGGTTCTTTCCAAGTGACAGTGGGCTTGGCAGCAGGAATGTCACAGCCAATGTTCTCAACAGTGCTGACAAGAGTGTTGTCTGCCCTGATTAAACACATGTGTAGCTACATTGTTTTCCACCAGGTTAAAGATTTGGCCACAGTGAAAGCAGACTTCTATGCAATGGGACATATCCCAAACATAATTGAGGCAATTGATGGAACACATATTGCATTTATCCCTCTCCCCGTAAAAATAAACAGGTGTACAGAAATCGAAAGAGCTTTCACTCCATGAATGTGCTGATGGTGTGTTTGGCGGACTAGTACATCTCCCATGTCAATGCTAAGGATCCAGGGTTTGTGCATGATGCTTTTATCCTGAGGAATAGCAGCATCCCAAATGTGATGGCCCAACTATAGAGCCACCGGGTGTGGCTAATAGGTGAGCCCTGGGTCCCACCCAGTAGATGTTGGTGTATGGGTATAATGTGGGCCATATAGGATAGTGTGTGGCTACATGTTGTCCCTCGATATTTGCAGGTGACTCAGGTTACCGCACCCTATCATGGCTACTGACCCCTCTGAGGAATACCAGGACAAGGGCAGAAGAATGGTACAATGAGGCACATGGGCGAACATGAAGGATTATCAAACGTACCTTTAGCCTCCTGAAGGCCAGGTTCTGGTGCCTCCATGGTGGATCCCTGTGCTACTCACCCAAGAAGGTGTGCCAGATAATCATGCCATGCTGCATGTGCACAACCTTGCCTTGAGATGCCACGTGCCTTTTCTGCAGGAAGAGGAGGCTGGAGATGGCCGTGCGGCAGCAGTGGACCCTGTGGACAGTGAGGATGAGGAGGCAGAGGATGAGGACAACAGAACTGCAGTGATATGACAATATTTCCAATGACACACAGGTCAGACAGTGTTACTTCACGTCATTGTCATTTATTTGAATTATCTATGGCACTGGTATGCTATTAATTCCTACTTCTATGCCCAATCACTGTACCCTTTGGCAACTCATTTTGCAGATGTTGGTGCCCCACTATTGCTCCTGGTGTGATCACTGCAGCCAACTACAGGTTTTAACTATGTCAACATTACTGCAGAGTTGAATTGCAATGTTTGAACCTCGTTAAATGACTATGGCCCTCATTCTGACCTTGGCGGGCGGCGTAGGCCGCCCGCCAAAGTCCCGCCGTCAGATTACCGTTCCGCGGTCGAAAGACCGCGGCGGTAATTCTGACTTTCCCGCTGGGCTGGCGGGCGGTCGCCTTCAGACCGCCCGCCAGCCCAGCGGGAAAGAGGCTTCCACGATGAAGCCGGCTCGGAATCGAGCCGGCGGAGTGGAAGCTGTGCGACGGGTGCAGTTGCACCCGTCGCGTATTTCACTGTCTGCGCAGCAGACAGTGAAATACATGTAGGGGCCCTCTTACGGGGGCCCCTGCAATGCCCATGCCAGTGGCATGGGCACTGCAGGGGCCCCCAGGGGCCCCGCGACCCCCCCTACCGCCATCCGGATCCCAGCGGTCGGACCGCCGGGACCTGGATGGCGGTAGGGGGGGTCGGAATCCCCGCGGCGGTGCAGCAAGCTGCGCCGCCGTGGAGGATTCAATGGGGCGGCGGTACACTGGCGGGAGCCCGCCAGTGGTGCCGGTCCGACCGCGGCTTTACCGCCGCGGTCGGAATCCCCATTGGAGCACCGCCGGCCTGTCGGCGGTGCTCCCGCGGTCCTCCGCCCTGGCGGTCAAAGACCGCCAGGGTCAGAATGAGGGCCTATATACTTAAAACATTTGACATACTCCATACTTGTAGTTTTTTCAAAGTGTGTTTATTGAAGTGCTAAGAAGAAGAGGGGCAAGTGCAATCGGATGGAACTCCAATACCCTGGGTACCTAGGTACCATATATTAGGGAATTATAAGGGTGTTCCAGCGTGCCAATTAGAATTGGTAAAAATGGTCACTAGCCTATAGTGACAATTTTAAAGTCAGAGAGAGCATAAGGACTGAGGTTCTGGTTAGCAGAGCCTCAGTGACACAGTTAGTCACTACACAGGTACACACATTCAGGCCACAAACTATGAGCACTGGGGTCCTGGCTAGCAGGATCCAAGTGAGATAGGCAAAAACAAACGTACATACATGTAGAAATGGGGGTAACATGCCAGGCAAGATGGTACTTTCCTACAGTAGAGTGGAAGATAGTTGGTACGGTGGCCCCTAGAAGTGGGGTCTGGTCGGCCCTCACATGAGGAGGAACAAACAGTGTGGGCCCCCACGTGAGAACCCTCTGGAACACTATACCACACCAACGCCACGCACCAAGGTAGTGGTCAGGGAGATCTGGTTCTGGAATTGTTGGCGGAGGAGCCTTCAAGTTATCCAGGGATCCCAAGTGGCACTAGAGGGCAAGAATGAGACTGATACTCTTGAAGTGAGCCTCCTCTATACAGACATACAGAAGGTCTCTGACAAGGTCCAAGTGGCAGAGGGGTTCATTGCAGACCTACAATCAGAGGTTGCGGCACTAAGGAAGCAGTGGCCGATGTCACCTCTAAAGCTGCAATAATGGAGGCCAGGGCAGAGAATGCAGTGGGAGGTCCAGCTGCAACATCTACCTGTTTGAGTTACCTAAATGGGCAGAGGGGAATGAGATGGAGAGTTTTGTTGAATGCTGGATCAGTACAGCCCACAGGACTGTCGCCATTTTTTGCTATTGAGAGGGTGCACCAGACATTGGTGGCCATTCCCCGTCCGGGAGCACCACCATGAGCCATCGTAGCATATCTCCTAAATTATAAGGAGAGAGACAGTGTCCTGTGTGTGGCCTGTGAGACTGATAATGCCAGCTTTGAGACTCACACGATACCTGTTTATCCTGACTATACTCAGAAGGTGGAGACATGTAAGACTACAATTTTGAGTAACTTTACACTTGTAAATGGTAAACAACTTAAAGAAGTAACGTTATTAAAAGTTACTCAAAAGTGAGAGCAAACTTGCATGTGTAAATCACTCACATGTTACTTTTTAAATAGCCACATAAGTCATTTTTTTGTTTTCTTTTCCACCTCTACACTTTCCCCAACACATAATGGGGGTTATTCTAACTTTGGAGGAGGTGTTAATCCATCCCAAAAGTGACGGAAAAGTGACGGATTTACCACCAGACGTATTACGAGTCCATTATATCCTATGGAACTCGTAATACGGCTGGTGGTATATCCGTCACTTTACCGTCACTTTTGGGACGGATTAACACTCCTCCAAAGTTAGAATAACCCCCAATATGTCTTCTTCCTCATTTGAAGCAGCAAAAGATGGTGAGGGAATTTCTCCTTCAACTTTCTCAATCATAAGTTTTCACAAAGCCATTATAAGTACCAATAGCACCAGTTCATGCCTCCTAATCTTTACTGAATGGGTAATCTGCCTTCTGTTTCCAAGTAGAAGGCACTTTTCCATGTGGTGTAAGGTTGTCTTCTATGCTGGGTGTCCTGCCCTCTTTGCTAGGAGTTCCTGGGCTGCAGGCTCGATTTTGATATTGCGAACCCGGTGCATTTTGAAAAAGGTTAAATCCATTAAGAGACCTTCCTTACAATTGGATTGGAAGGCAATCTACATGTAAGTAGATATATTTATTAAGACAACATTTTGTTTTACATTTCAAAACAGCACCTAAATCTGTTAATAATCTGGGGACTATTTTTACAAGACTAGAGACTTGATACTCCTAAAGTGGAGCACTTATTCTGCTGCCTCTGTATCATCACATCATCACAGCATAAGTCTGCAAGCTTCACATTTCGTGGTCTTGCTGGTAAGGCCAGAACCTCAACGGACCCAAAAGGGTGCCCAAAGCCTGCAGTCGATTAAATGAGACCCAATGTGCACCCATGACTTTCATAGTATGTGGCTTTGGTGATGAGACCGAGGACTATAGTTTGCAATTGCATAGGGACTGTCATCTAGGCATCAGGTGTCTCCAGCCAGGGCTCCTGCAGGGTACAATCCACAGTGGGCAACTGAGCTTTTGTGGAGTTATCAGGAGTCCTCCTGTCACTTCTGTTCCAGTTATTGCAACAGGAGGCCAATCACTTGACCCTGGAAAGAGGGTACAGTTAATTAGTGCCACAGGAATCAGGAGTTCTTGGGTCTGCTTTCTCCCAGCTTTCAGGCAGAATATTTTTTTTCATGTGTTGTGATCCCATGCCCAGGAATGTTCTCAGGTGTCAGGCTTCTCTTGTATACGAATCATTGTTTGGAGAATTCCCTATAATCAATACTGGCATCTTTTTAATAGATTTCCTATGTCCTTTTTTAGCACATCCTTTTTTAGTTTACTGCAAACATTCTCAGAATCCCTCTCCAGGATGGCACTAGCCTTTCTCTATGAGCCTTGAAGACATCACCTATGGAGATGAGGTTTACTCCCCTCTGTTATCTCCAGAACTGATTTGCTGGGAGCACAGAGAGAAACTATAGGGTAGCTCTAGGCATGAAGGCCCTCAGTTCTCGACATCCTGATTTTTGATCTCTACTAAAATAAAAAAAGGATGTCAAAACTAGCCTTTGTGTTGCAAAATGTACCTGTCCCACTCTCAGATGACTGTACCTTATTGATGGCTACTATTAACATCACATGAGCCGTCCTCCTGCCAGAGGCCAAGCCACTGTCTTCCAGGAGGAGGATCATTAACAGTCAGTAGACTTGTGTATTCAGTGTCTGGAGCAGTGATGTGAACCAAATCAGTTCTAAACCAGTTTAGCCCCTGGCAGCACATAATACCCTTTTATAAAGTTACTTTCTCACTAAAATTATCGCAAATCTACTTTGACCTTTGAAATACATTTTATTAGCAGATGAAAAATGACTTTGATTGACCATTCTCTTATTTGTTGTTGCAGGTCTATACACTTAAAAGTGTATTTTATTGACAAGCAGGTTGTTCCTGAAAAATCTAGCTTACTTACACAGCGAGAAACAACTTCTTGTAACTTTTTACTGCAGGGACAGAATCAGAAGTTTACTTAAATAACTGTAATCCATAAAACCATACTTACAAACTAAACAATGCACATGTTAACAGTTGCAGGGATCATACCATTAGATACTCAGTTGTCAATGCTATCATACATGTTAAAAATTTAGATACAGATCACATGCAAACGGTATTCACCCGTCTTTGTATTTCCAAAACAATTCAAAATATGGTCACTTATGAATATGTTTTAAGACCAATTGAAAGCATACCAATTATCTGCTAACACAGTTAATAATCACCATAGAAAATCATTTGTCAGTATTTTTTCACAATGCTACATAATCCAAACAACAACATAGGCATAATTAGTTATACATAAACTTTAAAACCAATTCATAACATGTTAATAATCTACCAATAAAGTTCATTCTTAGGTCCAGTCACACGTCCTTCTTCATCATTCAACATTGTGTCCCAATCTATTTATTCACTGGGGCAACTGTTAGTTCCCTTGACCATATGCTGAATACAGGTATTCAGAGATGACAAAAATATAAGGCTGTGAAGTATCCAATGTGAACATCCTTGTTAGAAACCCAGTCTTTATTTGGCAGTGGTTTGCACCGCTTCTAAGTAGGGACCCTTACTCGGGTCAGGGGAAGGGAGTCACAAGGCTAAGATAACCCCTGCTCACCCCCTTGGTAGCTTTGCACGTGCAGTCTGGCTTATCTCAGAGGCAATGTGTAAAGTATGTGTACACACACACACAGTAACACTGTGAAAACACTAGAAAAGGACTCCACACCAGTTTAGAAAAATAGGCAATATTTATCTGAGTAAAACAACACACACAAAAAATAATCCAACATACACAAGTCAAAATATCTCTTTTTAAAAGTTTGAGCAAGTGTTAATCCATAGGAATCAATGGATGTATCTCTTTAGCACAAAGTACTGGGTTACTCACTGCAGTTCATTTGCACTTTACATTATACTCTTTCCACCACACACTGGAATCAGAATCTCATTTCACCACAATCTCAACTGCCTCAGCACTTCCCTACAAACTATTTCATCATAGACCTATGATCCGTTCATTGGACATCCTCAAGTGACACCCCAAGAGCTGCATACTTTTCCTAGGACTTTCACCATAATTACCCTCTGAGACCCACTAACATATGAGACTAGGATACGACCTCATCTTCAGCCTACCTCGGGCTGTCCACATACTAATTCAAACTGCATAATTCTCCATCCTTGACACAGCAACTAACTAGCACATCTTCTGATCCAATATCTTTTAGGAAAAAAAACTGAGTTTAAGATTGCTCCTCAATAACAATTTGCCCCAAAATCCTGCTATGGACACATAGCCTACTGGGTGAAATTTACCGCTACATTTTAGTACTAAAAGAAACTTTATTCAATTTCTTGATTTATCCCTTTAATGATCTCCTGCTAAGAGGGCTTAAAATCAAGAACATGGATACAAAGAACAGAGGTGGAGTGTCTCTAGTTCACAATATAAAGCTGCACACTGCACAATTAAGCAAAATAGCTCTCTCATTGTTGTAGTAATCGATCATCAACTTGGATTCTTTGAACTAACCCTACAGAGCAGACATTGGCCAAGAAACTTTTGATTGTGGGTGACTTCATAATGTGGGTTGAAGGACCATGGCAATTGTCTTCCTTGACAGCATGTAGGCTTCAGGTTTTATCTGAGTTGGCCTGCCTCATATTTCTAGGCAGACTTGGGAACTTATGTTTACAAACAGCTTAGCATCCAATGCTTTAATGTAACCGCAGTCCTGAATAAATTGCTTTTTAATCTCTCTTCTCCTGTATATTTAATTTATCTCCGAGGCACCACGCAAGCTATGCATCCCAAAGTTTTCCAAAAAGGATGCATAACAACAATGGGAGACTTTAAGGCAACCTTCATCTCTATCAATATTAACTTGATGAACAGGTCTGATGCCTTGCTATAAAACTTCAAAACTTCAACCAAAATATATCAACCGCTTTGGACAAGTGTGCACCCTTTAAATAAGGAAACAAAAAACAGGCCACAGTACCACAAATGGCTGGTTCATAAGATGTTGCAGAGGTGAAATGGCCTAGCTGCAGTCTTGAAGACTAATAGAGCAAATCCATGGCAAAGGAAGACCTAAACATCTGCAAAAAGCACCTAAGATGCTCACCTAGTACCATCAAAAGAAGCAAAAAGGTGTACTTAGGTCAAAGGTTTAGGAGAGGACATAAAACAAACAAGACAGATCTTGCACACCTACTAGGAGATGGTTATCTCAGATGCTATTAAAAACAACATTAGGAATCCAAGTAACTTTGAGAACCTTCTGGTATTCTTCGAGTCCAAAATTATGAACATACAAGACTCAATCTTGTGCAGCACAGAAGCTTTGCATTACCCCTTCCGTCTTTCCACTACATCTACGCTCTCCATTGCCCATATTGTTCCCAGGAATGTAGGAGGACCTCCCCTACCTTGTAAACAAAACTAATGATTTCGGTCTGTTTGTGGAGCTATGTCCAGCTACTTATCTGAAGCTCTTACCATCATCGTTGATATCGGAATTGAAATCTATCATTAATGCCTCCTTTCTGTGAGGGAATATTGTATGTGTCGCTTAAACATGTTATATTCAGGCCTCTCCTGAGGAATGCAAGAGCTGACCCTAGGGAACTAGTTAAATATTGCCCTATACCTCACCTCCCTTCACCAAAAAAAGTGCTTGAAAAAGGAGGTAACAAGACAACTCTAATAATATGCTGAACTGAATCTTGTCATCAATTAACACAGTAACAAAGGATGCTTTAACAAAGCCCAAAAGTCACACCTTAATGAAGACAGCAGCCCATTTGACCTCAACACACACATTGCTGCTGCCAGCCAGAAGCAGGACACATACAGCAATTATCAGTCCGCTGTTACACTTGTGAGGGAATTAAGTCAGCCCTGACATACATAAGAGAAAAACGTCTTCTTGGAGGAAAAAAAATAGAATTTCGCCCTCATTCTCCTTGACCTCCCAGCAGCATATGACACCGTCGACCACTATGTACTCTTGCAAAGGCTCGTGGAAGCAGCTGAATTGTCCTAGAATGGAGCAAATACTTCCTATCCAACTGCAGCCAACAAGTCCCAATAGGAATATTCGACTCAATACTTCACAATATACACTGCACAGTTTAAGAAGGCTCCCCCAAATGGCCTACTTCTCTCCATGAATAAGTGTACTTTGTCTCTGCATTTTGATCAATACAATGTTAATCTCCAGTTGAACACGGATGACACCCAAATCTAGTTTAATCTGGTAACAATGGAATAGAACCAGGATAATATCATGACTTTCCTGAACAGCATGTATTTCGCTACTTCCATTGGATAAATTAAGACACGACTGAGGTCATATTACTAAGAGGAAGTGCCAGGCCGATTTGGTCCACTTCCTTCCATTACTAGGAAAGTGAGAAAGCTGGAAATTTTGTTTGACTATGAGCTCTTTATTTCAAGATAATGTTATGGCCAAGAGCGTCAATTTGCAGCTTTCTGTGCTTCAAAAACTTCATCCACTCCTCCAAAAGGACCACAGAGTCAGGCTGGTGAGATCCCTGGTGCTGGCACACCTAGACTATTGCAACATTACTTACAAGGGATTTTTGTAGAAGCTCATTAATAGGCAGTGCACACTCCAAAAACAGGTCTCAAGAATGTACTTCAATCTATGAAAGACAGGCCACATTGAACATTTCCTGAAATCACTCTAATAGTAGCCAGCGGAGGTTAAATTACATCATGGTTCTTTGTACAATACACAAACCATATGTTGGAAAGAAGCCAAAGAATCCATATGATCCGCCCAGGCACCTATGTTGAACTGTGGTCTGCATGGACACCCAAAAAGTCTTCAAATGACTGAAGTATGGAGGGAAGACCTTTGAAGTCCAGGGCCAAGGATTGTGAACGATCTAAACCCAAGTCTGAGAAATATGCACTTCAAGAGGAAGATGACAATGGAACTGATCTTGCTCGATTACTATTGAAGTTAACGTGCCAAGGGCTGTGATGAAGAAACTCACAACGTGGTCTTCCCTTCCTAATTGGACTCTCAACTTCCACTTCCATGTCAAGTCTATTTTCCTGGTTCCAACTCCAGCGCTCTGAAATACCTTCGAATAAATAAACGAAGTGCTGCTCTCCAAGCTAGGTACCAGTTGTAAAAACAGGGAATAAAATAAAAATAACAAAAATGCCATTTCAGGATTAGGCACACAAATCAGATTCTCCACTCCGTCTGTGCCGCACTTGAACTCATCCTGTTTCTTGCTCCCGCCGTATACCGTTAAATGTGTGCATGTGCCCGAGGACCTTAGGCTATCTGTGTGGATAGCAGACTCTTCTACTAAGTATTCATATATTTTGAGCAAGTAGATTATCCTATAATGAACATCCCATGGTGCAGTTTCTTAATTAAGTATTCGTGCACCTAATTAAGGCTATAGAGATTATGAAGAACAGCAAAACGTATCTCCATAACCGAAAGGTTTTAATTGTTGTAATAAAGATAAACATTATTTCGCTGTGATAAATAAATAAGAACTATAATTAAAAGCGGTCTTTAGGGTCTCTAAATCCGTCAATAATGATTCACAATCTGTTTAGGTTTAACAACTCCGTTTAATAAAATGATAGCATTCGAGTCACAAAGCCCAATACCAGGAAGAATATGGCAGCTGTCAGTACTTAAAAAAAGGTTCTCTGACTTTTAAAGATAAATCTCCAGGTTAGATTTAGACGCGATTTTATTAAAATCGCTTCATTCTCATGTCTGTCAGATGTACTTAGTTTTCATAGACACATATATTTTATTATTTAATTGAACATATATTTACTTTAGAATAAATACACTCCAGTACTCTGTTGGCTGGGAGAAATAACAGACTCTGAAAGTGAGAATACTTTTATCAAACTACTGGAAGTTTTATATCAAAATATATCAAAAAGAGGTATACAGACATACAGATAGATAGACAGATATTTAGATAGATAGACAGACAGAGAGATAGATAGATAGATAGATAGATAGATAGATAGATAGATAGATAGATAGATAGATAGATAGATAGAATTACATTAATTAGATAAAACATAGATGTTATTCTTCCAAAAGGATGCAAGTCAAGGATTGGGGAACAAAATTTGGCAGACTGCGGCGTGGTCTATGTAGGAGGCTGGACTGGCTTGTAGTGAGTACCAAGGGGTACTTGCACCTTGCACCAGGCCCAGTTATCCCTTATTAGTGTATAGGGTGTCTAGCAGCTTAGGCTGATAGATAATGGTAGCTTAGCAGAGCAGCTTAGGCTGAACTAGGAGACGTGTGAAGCTACTACAGTACCACTTAGTGTCATATGCACAATATCATAAGAAAACACAATACACAGTTATACTAAAAATAAAGGAACTTTATTTTTATGACAATATGCCAAAGTATCTTAGAGTGTACCCTCAGTGAGAGGATAGGAAATATACACAAGATATATATACACAATAGCAAAAATATGCAGTATAGTCTTAGAAAACAGTGCAAACAATGTATAGTTACAATAGGATGCAATGGGGAAACATAGGGATAGGGGCAACACAAACCATATACTCCAAAAGTGGAATGCGAACCACGAATGGACCCCCAACCTATGTGACCTTGTAGAGGGTCGCTGGGACTATTAGAAAATAGTGAGAGTTAGCAAAATAACCCTCCCCAAGACCCTGAAAAGTGAGTGCAAAGTGCACTAAAGTTCCCCTAAGGACAAAGTAGTCGTGTTAGAGGAATAATGCAGGAAAGACACAAACCAACAATGCAACAACTGTGGATTTCCAATCTAGGGTACCTGTGGAACAAGGGGACCAAGTCCAAAAGTCACAAGCAAGTCGGAGATGGGCAGATGCCCAGGAAATGCCAGCTGCGGGTGCAAAGAAGCTTCGACTGGACAGAAGAAGCTGAGGTTTCTGCAGAAACGAAAAGGGCTAGAGACTTCCCCTTTGGTGGACGGATCCCTCTCGCCTTGGAGAGTCGTGCAGAAGTGTTTTCCCGCTGAAAAGACGCCAACAAGCCTTGCTAGTTGCAAATCGTGCGTTTGGCGTTTTTGGACGCTGCCGGGGCCCAGGAAGGACCAGGAGGTCGCAAATTGGGCCTGAAGAGAGAGGGGACGTCGTGCAAGACAAAGAGCCCTCACTGCAGCAGGTAGCACCCGGAGAAGTGCCAGAAACAGGCACTACAAGAATGCGTGAAACAGTGCTCGCCGAAGTTGCACAAAGGAGTCCCACGTCGCCGGAGACCAACTTAGAAAGTCGTGCAATGCAGGTTAGAGTGCCGTGGACCCAGGCTTGGCTGTGCACAAAGGATTACCGCCGGAAGTGCACAGGGGCCGGAGTAGCTGCAAAGTCGCGGTTCCCAGCAATGCAGCCCAGCGAGGTGAGGCAAGGACTTACCTCCACCAAACTTGGGCTGAAGAGTCACTGGACTGTGGGGGTCACTTGGACAGAGTCGCTGGATTCGAGGGACCTCGCTCGTCGTGCTGAGAGGAGACCCAAGGGACCGGTGATGCAGCTTTTTGGTGCCTGCGGTTGCAGGGGGAAGATTCCGTCGACCCACGGGAGATTTCTTCTGAGCTTCTGGTGCAGAGAGGAGGCAGGCTACCCCCACAGCATGCACAAGCAGGAAAACAGTCTAGAAGGCGGCAGGATCAGCGTTACAGAGTTGCAGTAGTCGTCTTTGCTACTATGTTGCAGGTTTGCAGGCTTCCAGCGCGGTCAGCAGTCGTTTCCTTATCAGAAGGTGAAGAGAGAGATGCAGAGGAACTCGGATGAGCTCTTGCATTCGTTATCTAAAGTTTCCCCAGAGACAGAGACCCTAAATAGCCAGAAAAGAGGGTTTGGCTACTTAGGAGAGAGGATAGGCTACTAACACCTGAAGGAGCCTATCAGCAGGAGTCTCTGACGTCACCTGGTGGCACTGGCCACTCAGAGCAGTCCAGTGTGCCAGCAGCACCTCTGTTTCCAAGATGGCAGAGGTCTGGAGCACACTGGAGGAGCTCTGGACACCTCCCAGGGGAGGTGCAGGTCAGGGGAGTGGTCACTCCCCTTTCCTTTGTCCAGTTTCGCGCCAGAGCAGGGGCTAAGGGGTCCCTGAACCGGTGTAGACTGGCTTATGCAGAATTGGGCACATCTGTGCCCAAGAAAGCATTTCCAGAGGCTGGGGGAGGCTACTCCTCCCCTGCCTTCACACCATTTTCCAAAGGGAGAGGGTGTCACACCCTCTCTCAGAGGAAGTTCTTTGTTCTGCCATCCTGGGCCAGGCCTGGCTGGACCCCAGGAGGGCAGATGCCTGTCTGAGGGGTTGGCAGCAGCAGCAGCTGCAGTGAAACCCCAGGAAGGGCAGTTTGGTAGTACCAGGGTCTGTGCTACAGACCACTAGGATCATGGGATTGTGCCAACTATGCCAGGATGGCATAGAGGGGGCAATTCCATGATCATAGACATGTTACATGGCCATATTCGGAGTTACCATGGTGAAGCTACATATAGGTAGTGACCTATATGTAGTGCACGCGTGTAATGGTGTCCCCGCACTCACAAAGTTCAGGGAATTGGCTCTGAACAATGTGGGGGCACCTTGGCTAGTGCCAGGGTGCCCTCACACTAAGTAACTTTGCACCTAACCTTTACCAGGTAAAGGTTAGACATATAGGTGACTTATAAGTTACTTAAGTGCAGTGTAAAATGGCTGTGAAATAACGTGGACGTTATTTCACTCAGGCTGCAGTGGCAGGCCTGTGTAAGAATTGTCAGAGCTCCCTATGGGTGGCAAAAGAAATGCTGCAGCCCATAGGGATCTCCTGGAACCCCAATACCCTGGGTACCTCAGTACCATATACTAGGGAATTATAAGGGTGTTCCAGTAAGCCAATGTAAATTGGTAAAATTGGTCACTAGCCTGTTAGTGACAATTTGAAAGTAATGAGAGAGCATAACCACTGAGGTTCTGGTTAGCAGAGCCTCAGTGAGACAGTTAGGCACCACACAGGGAACATATACATGCACACCTATGAGCACTGGGGCCCTGTGTGACAGGGTCCCAGTGACACATACATATAGGCCACAAACCTATGAGCACTGGGGTCCTGACCAGCAGGATCCCAGTGACACATAACAACCATACTGAAAACATAGGCCCTCATTCTGACCTTGGCGGTCGGCGGAGAGGCGGCGGTCGGACCGCGAACAGACCGGCGGTATTAAAAATGGCATTCTGACCGCGGCGGTCACCGCCGCGACCGACCGCCACTTCCCCACTCCGACAGCCACGGCGGTCATGACCGAGGGGCTGGAGTCTGCGCACTCCGGTCCGGCGGTCGACCCAAGACCGCCAACGGTATCATGACCCTGCTTACCGCCGCGGTTTCTGGCGTTCGGGAACCGCCATGCGAACCATGGCGGTAGGCACTATCAGGGCCAGGGAATTCCTTCCCTGGCACTGATAGGGGTCTCCCCCACCCCCCACTGCCCCCCCGAGTCCTCCCCCCACACCCTCCACCCCCCTGCCACCCCCCAGAGGTGGTACGAACCCCCTCCCCACCCCACCCCGACATGCACATACACGCACCCCGACATGCACACACCCCCAACATGCACATATACACACCCCCTACACACACACATACACAACGGGGACACATACCCGCACACATACATGCCGACATGCGCACCCGCCGAACTACACACATTGCCCATAGGCACAGCAGCACTCCCCGCCCGCATGCACGCACTCACACACCCCCTCTACACACTCACACGCACACCCCCATGCACGCACACATCACACAACACCCCCCCACCCCCTCCCCTCACGGACGATCAACTTACCTTGTGCGTTGGTCCTCCGGGAGGTGACAGGAGCCATGGGGAGGTGACCGCCAACAGAAGACTGCCAACAGAAGACCGCCACACAGAAATGTGGGTCGTAATTCTGTGGGCGGTGTTCTGCTGGCGTGGCGGTGGAGGTTGACCAGTCTCCACTTTCCCGCCGACCGCCAGTGTGGCTGCTGGCGGTTTTCCGGCGGAACGCTCCCAGCGGTCAGAATGCGCACAGCGGCATACCGCCGCGGTCGGCGGTCTTCACCGCGGCGGTAACTCGGCGGTCTCGCGAAAAGACCGCCAAGGTCAGAATGAGGGCCATAGTGTTTTCACTATGAGCACTGAGGCCTGGCTATCAGGATCCCAGTGAGACAGTGAAAACAGTGACAAACACCCTGACATACACTCACAAACAGGCCAAAAGTGGGGGTAACAAGGCTAGAAAGAGGCTACTTTCTCACACAACCCCCCCCCAAACGAAGGACAATAAGGCTAACCTTGGCCAGTTGAGACTTTATTGTCTAAGTGGTGATAAGTAGAGAGTAGCTCTGCAATAGACTGGTTACTCCCTTTATCATCCACTATATGGTTACTTCCCTGTGGGGATGTAAACCACCCTGTTTGAAGTTTTTTAGCTAAGCAACAATGTGAAGATGTATTTTCAGAGTTTCTATCAGTAAGTTTTAGTTTAGAGCAGTGGGAATTGTCCACTGAACCTATTTGTAGTGATGGAAATGCCAGACAGGGATGCTGTCTCAGAAAAGCCATAGCTGGGCAAAAACTTTGTCCATCTGGCTGGAAGAGAGAACAGGGATGCTGTTTCTCTTGAGTTGGAGCAGGGCAGGGATGCTGTCCTATGAGCTCCACACTAGGGCAGGGATGCTGTCCTAAGTGTTGTGAGGTAGTGCAGGGTTTCTGCACTAAAGTTTCTCTGGGAGGGTTGGAGGGATGCTCCATGTTAACTAAAATGGTGCTGTTTTTCTCACCAATGTTAGTTATCCCACAGAGAGGTACTTCCACCTCAGGGAGTCCAGCTTTGCCAGCTGATGATTCCCTTGGAACAGGTGCCACCCCAGGAGAGGTTTCTCCCACCACAGGAATAGTATCCTGAATGGTAGGGTGGTTAGGGGATACTGTGATACCCGTTTTACCTGTTGATGGAGAGGGATCCTGAGTTTTCAGGCCTTCTCTCCTTTGCTTTTTCATTTCACTTGAAATGAGAGGGAACAATTCCTCAGGGATGCCCAGCATGGCTGCATGGGCATAAAACTCTACATCAGCCCAACCTGAGGCCTCTAGGTCATTACCTAAGAGACAGTCTACAGGTAAGCTAGGTGATACCACCACCTGCTTAGGGCCAGTAACTCCACCCCAACTAAACTGAATTATAGCTAAGGGAAGAAACTTAGTGGAGTTATGGACATCAATAATCTTATACTGTTGTCCAATGATGTGTTGATCAGGGTGCACTAGGTTTTCAGTCACCAAAGTGAAACTGGCACCTGTGTCCCTGTAGGCCAAGGCCTCAACACCATTTATTGAAACTGTCTGCCTGTACTTATCCATTGTAAGGGGACAAGCAGCCAGTGTGGCAAGGCCAATGCCACTAGGTGTGACAGAAACTGTCTTGGGACTGACTACCCCAGTTTCTACTATGGACCCAAAAGTGAACCCAACTACACCCTTTGCTTGACTGTTGCCAGCAGTCCCACCACTAGTACCACTACTGCTAGGGGCACTAGAGCTTGATGTATTAGTGGTGGTAGGCTCAGGGGGTTTACCTGGACAGGACTTATCCCCTGGCCTATGGCCTCTATTTTTACACACAAAGCACCAAGGCTTTTTAATGTGTGCAGGTTGGGAAGAAGAGGAAGAATTTGTTTTATCCCCACCCTCTGAAGAGTGTTTAAGATTTGAAGTGGGATCAACCTTATCCCCATGCTTATCTTGAGATTTTTCACTATCTTTCTTCTTATTGCCATCTTTGTCACCCCCTGTATGAACTTTTCTGTTCACCCTTGTTCTGACCCATTTGTCTGCCCTCTTTCCCAATTCTTGGGGAGAGGTCAGATCAGAGTCTACCAGGTACTGGTGCAACAAATCAGACACACAATTATTAAGAATATGCTCTCTCAGGATCAAGTTATACAGGCTGTCATAATCAGTAACTTTACTGCCATGTAACCACCCCTCCAAGGCCTTCACTGAATGGTCAATAAAATCAACCCAGTCTTGTGAAGACTCCTTTTTGGTCTCTCTGAACTTTATCCTGTACTGTTCAGTGGTTAAGCCATAACCATCCAGGAGTGCATTCTTAAGAACTTGGAAATTATTAGCATCATTTTCTTTCACAGTAAGGAGCCTATCCCTACCTTTTCCACTAAATGATAGCCATAGGATAGCAGCCCACTGCCTTTGAGGGACATCCTGTACAACACAGGCCCTCTCAAGTGCAGCAAACCACTTGTTAATGTCATCCCCCTCCTTATAAGGGGGAACTATCTTGTGCAGATTCCTGGAATCATGCTCTTTTGCAGGATGACTATGGGGAATACTGCTGCTGCCACCATGGGTATCTAAACCCAACTTCTGTCTTTCCTTCTCTAATTCAAAAGACTGTCTATCCAAATCCAGCTGTTGCTTTTTAAGCTTCAGTCTGGTTTGTTCCACCCTCAACTTATTGAGTTCTCTCTCTAACATTCTGTCATCAGGGTTGGTGGGAGGGACATTCCTAGAAACAGAGCTAGGATGGGAATGAACAGAAGGAGACCTGTCCCTTACAGAAGCCACCCTAACAGCTTGGTTAACAGAAACATTACTACCAGTATGGTGAGAATAAATGCTTTTGCTATGATGTGAGACAACACTATTTATATGGTGTGGCTCATCATCATTACCATCTATGCTAGACTGTCTAGTAATGGGCAGGCTAGGAAGTTTCTTTCCTGAATCTTTTCCTGGGGGAGTCCCTGAATCAGATTGAGAACTATTAGGTACTTTTTCAACAGATGGGGCACCTATGGCCTTATCCTGTTCTCTAAGCATGTTAAGTAACAGTTCCAAGGAAGGATTCTTCCCTACACTCAAACCTCTCTCTATACAGAGACTCCTTGCTCTTTTCCAGCTAAGGTTGTCATATGCAAGTTTGGACAGATCAACACTTTGGCCTGTGCCAGACATTTTTTAGAGAGAGTTAAAGTGATAGAAAAAGAGAAAAAAGTTTTCAGAACTTTTTGGAAAGACAGAAAAAAACTTTTTAAACTTTTAAGAACTTTTTGAAAGTTTAGAGGTACTTTTCAGCACTTAGAAAAGAGTGAAAAGAGAAATGCAAAACTTTTTGGCTATGTGTATATACACTGACCTTGTTTTGTATATTTTTCTCTTATGAAAAGTACAATGACAAGAGTGGTAAGTAGTCTCAAGCACTTATCCCACCACTGCACAACCAATGTAGGAGGCTGGACTGGCTTGTAGTGAGTACCAAGGGGTACTTGCACCTTGCACCAGGCCCAGTTATCCCTTATTAGTGTATAGGGTGTCTAGCAGCTTAGGCTGATAGATAATGGTAGCTTAGCAGAGCAGCTTAGGCTGAACTAGGAGACGTGTGAAGCTACTACAGTACCACTTAGTGTCATATGCACAATATCATAAGAAAACACAATACACAGTTATACTAAAAATAAAGGTACTTTATTTTTATGACAATATGCCAAAGTATCTTAGAGTGTACCCTCAGTGAGAGGATAGGAAATATACACAAGATATATATACACAATAGCAAAAATATGCAGTATAGTCTTAGAAAACAGTGCAAACAATGTATAGTTACAATAGGATGCAATGGGGAAACATAGGGATAGGGGCAACACAAACCATATACTCCAAAAGTGGAATGCGAACCACGAATGGACCCCCAACCTATGTGACCTTGTAGAGGGTCGCTGGGACTATTAGAAAATAGTGAGAGTTAGCAAAATAACCCTCCCCAAGACCCTGAAAAGTGAGTGCAAAGTGCACTAAAGTTCCCCTAAGGACAAAGTAGTCGTGTTAGAGGAATAATGCAGGAAAGACACAAACCAACAATGCAACAACTGTGGATTTCCAATCTAGGGTACCTGTGGAACAAGGGGACCAAGTCCAAAAGTCACAAGCAAGTCGGAGATGGGCAGATGCCCAGGAAATGCCAGCTGCGGGTGCAAAGAAGCTTCGACTGGACAGAAGAAGCTGAGGTTTCTGCAGGAACGAAAAGGGCTAGAGACTTCCCCTTTGGTGGACGGATTCCTCTCGCCTTGGAGAGTCGTGCAGAAGTATTTTCCCGCTGAAAAGACGCCAACAAGCCTTGCTAGTCGCAAATCATGAGTTTGGCATTTTTGGACGCTGCCGGGGCCCAGGAGGGACCAGGAGGTCGCAAATTGGACCTGAAGAGAGAGGGGACGTCGAGCAAGACAAAGAGCCCTCACTGAATCAGGTAGCACCCGGAGAAGTGCCAGAAACAGGCACTACGAGGATGCGTGAAACGGTGCTCGCCGAAGTTGCACAAAGGAGTCGCCGGAGACCAACTTAGAAAGTCGTGCAATGCAGGTTAGAGTGCCGTGGACCCAGGCTTGGCTGTGCACAAAGGATTACCGCCGGAAGTGCACAGGGGCCGGAGTAGCTGCAAAGTCGCGGTTCCCAGCAATGCAGCCCAGCGAGGTGAGGCAAGGACTTACCTCCACCAAACTTGGGCTGAAGAGTCACTGGACTGTGGGGGTCACTTGGACAGAGTCGCTGGATTCGAGGGACCTCGCTCGTCGTGCTGAGAGGAGACCCAAGGGACCGGTGATGCAGCTTTTTGGTGCCTGCGGTTGCAGGGGGAAGATTCCGTCGACCCACGGGAGATTTCTTCGGAGCTCCTGGTGCAGAGAGGAGGCAGGCTACCCCCACAGCATGCACAAGCAGGAAAACAGTCGAGAAGGCGGCAGGATCAGCGTTACAGAGTTGCAGTAGTCGTCTTTGCTACTATGTTGCAGGTTTGCAGGCTTCCAGCGCGGTCAGCAGTCGTTTCCTTATCAGAAGGTGAAGAGAGAGATGCAGAGGAACTCGGATGAGCTCTTGCATTCGTTATCTAAAGTTTCCCCAGAGACAGAGACCCTAAATAGCCAGAAAAGAGGGTTTGGCTACTTAGGAGAGAGGATAGGCTACTAACACCTGAAGGAGCCTATCAGCAGGAGTCTCTGACGTCACCTGGTGGCACTGGCCACTCAGAGCAGTCCAGTGTGCCAGCAGCACCTCTGTTTCCAAGATGGCAGAGGTCTGGAGCACACTGGAGGAGCTCTGGACACCTCCCAGGGGAGGTGCAGGTCAGGGGAGTGGTCACTCCCCTTTCCTTTGTCCAGTTTCGCGCCAGAGCAGGGGCTAAGGGGTCCCTGAACCGGTGTAGACTGGCTTATGCAGAATTGGGCACATCTGTGCCCAAGAAAGCATTTCCAGAGGCTGGGGGAGGCTACTCCTCCCCTGCCTTCACACCATTTTCCAAAGGGAGAGGGTGTCACACCCTCTCTCAGAGGAAGTTCTTTGTTCTGCCATCCTGGGCCAGGCCTGGCTGGACCCCAGGAGGGCAGATGCCTGTCTGAGGGGTTGGCAGCAGCTGCAGTGAAACCCCAGGAAGGGCAGTTTGGCAGTACCAGGGTCTGTGCTACAGACCACTGGGATCACAGGATTGTGCCAACTATGCCAGGATGGCATAGAGGGGGCAATTCCATGATCATAGACATGTTACATGGCCATATTCGGAGTTACCATGGTGAAGCTACATATAGGTAGTGACCTATATGTAGTGCACGCGTGTAATGGTGTCCCCGCACTCACAAAGTTCAGGGAATTGGCTCTGAACAATGTGGGGGCACCTTGGCTAGCGCCAGGGTGCCCTCACACTAAGTAACTTTGCACCTAACCTTTACCAGGTAAAGGTTAGACATATAGGTGACTTATAAGTTACTTAAGTGCAGTGTAAAATGGCTGTGAAATAACGTGGACGTTATTTCACTCAGGCTGCAGTGGCAGGCCTGTGTAAGAATTGTCAGAGCTCCCTATGGGTGGCAAAAGAAATGCTGCAGCCCATAGGGATCTCCTGGAACCCCAATACCCTGGGTACCTCAGTACCATATACTAGGGAATTATAAGGGTGTTCCAGTAAGCCAATGTAAATTGGTAAAATTGGTCACTAGCCTGTTAGTGACAATTTGAAAGTAATGAGAGAGCATAACCACTGAGGTTCTGGTTAGCAGAGCCTCAGTGAGACAGTTAGGCACCACACAGGGAACATATACATGCACACCTATGAGCACTGGGGCCCTGTGTGACAGGGTCCCAGTGACACATACATATAGGCCACAAACCTATGAGCACTGGGGTCCTGACCAGCAGGATCCCAGTGACACATAACAACCATACTGTAAACATAGGGCCTGATTCTAACTTTGGAGGACGGTGTTAAACCGTCCCAAAAGTGGCGGATATACCACCTACCGTATTACGAGTTCCATAGGATATAATGGACTCGTAATACGGTAGGTGGTATATCCGCCACTTTTGAGACGGTTTAACACCGTCCTCCAAAGTTAGAATCAGGCCCATAGCGGGTCATTCCGACCCTGGCGGTCGGTGGCCGCCAGGGCCACCGACCACGGGAGCACCGCCAACAGGCTGGCGGTGCTCCTACGAGCATTCTGACCGCGGCGGTTTAGCCGCGGTCAGACGCGGAAAGGCAGCGGTCTCCCGCTGACTTTCCGCCGCTCGTAGGAATCCTCCATGGCTGCGGAGCGCGCTCCGCAGCCATGGAGGATTCCGACTCCCCCTCCCGCCATCCAGTTCCTGGCGGTTCTCCCGCCGGGAACCGGATGGCGGGAGGGGGAGTCACGGGGCCCCTGGGGGCCCCTGCCGTGCCCATGCCTATGGCATGGGCACGGCAGGGGCCCCCGTAAGAGGGCCCCTAAAAGTATTTCAGTGTCTGCAAAGCAGACACTGAAATACGCGACGGGTGCAACTGCACCCGTCGCACCTTCCCACTCCGCCGGCTCTATTACGAGCCGGCGTCATCGTGGGAAGGGAGTTTTCCCCTGGGCTGGCGGGCGGTCTTGCGAAGACCGCCCGCCAGCCCAGGGGAAAACTCGGAATACCCTCCGCGGTCTTTCGACCGCGGAGCGGTATTTCGGAGGGGGGAAGTCTGGCGGGCGGCCTCCGCCGCCCGTCAGACTCAGAATTAGGCCCATAGTGTTTTCACTATGAGCACTGAGGCCTGGCTATCAGGATCCCAGTGAGACAGTGAAAACAGTGACAAACACCCTGACATACACTCACAAACAGGCCAAAAGTGGGGGTAACAAGGCTAGAAGGAGGCTACTTTCTCACAGTCTACAATTGGAAGAGTTCAACAGAAATGTTTATTTCTTCCCTTCCTCGTACTGTTTTAGAGAGGTTGTTGCATCAAACTAAGGTAAATACATTCTTGAATTTTACAGTGTTTATCGGCCTGGATCCCGTCATTTTAATTTTTATCGATTTTGGATTGTCTTTAAAATCGATCCTGCTGATTTTAAAAGAAGCCCTACACTTGGCCTGCTACAATCTTGAGCAGATAGGATCATTTAAATGAGCCTCTGCTGTACTGCCTTCGATCTATCAGATCTTGTCTTGGGAGTGAGTTCTATTCTGGGAAGGCCTAAAGCACCTCGGGCGCTGAGAAGGGGCAGAGGAATCATTCCCACGCCTCCAGCTCTGCACGCGGTGTGGTTTTCTTGAGGAGATTTTCATCTACTGAAAAGGGTACAGAAAAAGACAACCTTTTAAGAAAACATAAACAACAAATATCCAGCCCAAACTACAACCTATGATAACTATTTTTCTTTCCTCTCAATTTGAACCATACTACAAGGTAACAGGGACAATGCAGTCAAGGAGTCGGCGCTGAGGTGCGTCCCGCTAGATATATTTTACGATACAGGGCAGAGATGGCTCAGAAGTGGGCAGTGATAAAATAGAGACCATCAGTGAGGTGGATGTACAGAGAGTCTGGATGCATTTGCTATTTACTTTTTTTTTAAAGTATTTATCAACAGGAGCATACAAGTAAAGCAGACCATCGCGTAGACACTACTTCATTCACAGACACTGAATCAGCATAAGGCATCCGTTTGCAGATTGTGAGATTACAGTTGGCTTTTACGGTTCATCTTCTATTGAGGCTGGCTGCTCTTATTTACCTAAATAAATAAATAAATACATTCATAAACAGATTGGCTTTACTTCAAAAGTTCTGCCATGTATGACATTATATTAATCAACTGTACAGCGTGACAGTCAATGATATCCTCAGCAGATGTCCTTTAATGTTTACTGTGCGTATGAGGATGACTGATTTATACCTCAAAAATCATTACTACACAAAGTTGTGGAAGGAAACAGATATTGAAGGGGTTATTGGAAACGCCAATAGATGAGTGAGTGTATCTAATTCAAACGAAGTCCGGTAAATCTTTTCAGTGCTTTCTCACAGGCCAAACAGCGAACATAGAAGAAAGACTACAGACTGAGTAACTGTGGGGGGCAGTGCCACACGCACCTTGGTACAGCAAAGTTATACACTGCAAAACTACAGAAAACGTGTAACACAAGCCTGTGGGGAAATTAAACTGCAACATCTGTATGTTCTCTTTAATATAATTCGTGCTTTTGTTCTGTGCTACCCTCATTGAGGCCAGAGAGTGTGCATAGATGGAATACCTGTAGGCCTATCCTTAAGCCAATTTTGACCCTCCATCCTCCCACGTTGCATATATCGTACGTGATTTGATAGTTTGGGTCAAACACAAGATGTTGGTGCCCAAGAGGGAGGCATTTAAACAGCTAGCAATACAACATCTCATACCTAATCTTAAATAACGTACCACATCCTTATATGCCACTCTGGCTTCTTGCAGTACTAGTCTTTAGATTGGCCAATTCTCGTTTAATCCGATAATTCAGTCTCTTCACATTAAGGGTAATTATTTTACGTTGATGAATCAAGGCTGTTTGTTTTTCCAATTAACTGGAGGTTCTATACTTTGCTGCCTGTTCCCCCTCCACCCAGCCCCCATAACTTCCCATTCTCCCACCTCCCCTCCAACACTCCCTACCCACTACCAGTGCCCCTTGTCCTCCCACCCAGTCACTTCACAGATCCACTCTGCCAGTGGGTGGTATTTGCCCAACCTTCCTCAAACACCATTGAAAGGTGGTTAGACCTCCCTGCTGCTTCCCATACTGATGTAACATCTAGTAATACACTGATTCGCGTTACACATTTTTTTAACTTACATATTATTTCTCTGAAAAATGAACCGCTGAACTTGTTTTACCTCTGTGAAAACCTGGACGAAACCTTGCTAGTTGATTTCAAGCGATGAGCCGGCTACAATTACAGAAGGAACTGGAAAGGTCTGGAGCTCTGGGGTCAGTGCTTGCCTTCCACACTGGCAATCAGCCATCTCCTAGGCCTAGCGGCTACGGCTGCCACCTTTGGAACTTGGGAACCAGGTTTGAATTCAGGCATCTGATAAGTATTCTGTGATTTTGGGCAAACCACGTAATCAATGTGTGCATGAAAAATTGTAACATACGTTTCTCTAGTAAAGTGCTTTGATGCCGTCATGCCAAGATTGAGCTATATAAAACCGAAACAAATATGGAAACGGGGCATCCCTGTTTGGTGTTAGAAAGAATTGCTGTCTAGTTAGAGCTAGTATCTGCTCCTTCATGTTATAGTCTTGAAAGTCGGAAATCCTCATCCTAGATCTAGTTCTGCCCTAAGAGAAGAGGGAGGCTTGAACAATTGAGCCATCTGGAAACACAGAGATGACTCGTGTTTACTCAAAGAGGTTATCTTTTAGTTATCTTGTAGTAATGCGATAGCACACTTGACCATCTCTTTGGACTTGACTTCAAGACCTTCTTCAAGCCTTTGTGGATCTCCAACTATTTCTAATAAAGAGCAACAGGACTGGTTCTGCTGGGCTTTGCATTCCCAGGTCAGGGATTTAATCTGGGTAGTATTCTGGGACTCAGCTTCTTTCAGAGCATTTACTAAGGGCGTTTTGTAAGGGCCACTTGGGACTTGATTGCCTGATACACCTCCATAAACATGGCTAGTCTCTAATCCATGGCTCAACCTTTTCTCCAGTATTTTCATCATTGGCACTTGGTCATTGGAACATTTTAAATTGATTAATCCCTTTCACTATAAGTTAAAGCATAGTATAGTGAGATGGTGAATGAAGAGCCTGTGAACTACAGGACTCATTTTGATCGACAGTGTCAGTTAGGAGCCCTTTGAGAATGTCCCACGTAGGATAAGGGAGGCTCTGTTAATGGCGTAGCTGGTATGTCATTTGTACAATATCCCACTACTCCATCCCAGTCACTCAACTTTAGAGATTCAGAGCAAATGGCAAGGGGGCTACAGTGGCTTGAGCAAACTATTTTCAGACTCAGATCTAGTGTATAGGCAGCCGAAATCAATGTACATGCAGCATAGTGGAGCTGTGAGGCAGAATTAGGTAACACATTTAGGCATGCTTCTTCAGGTATCTTTTAAGGCCAATGTAAATTCATGTTGCCAGGCCTCTGACAATATAGCTTAGGCCCAAGAGTCCCCTTACTGCTGTCTCCCAGTTGCTTGATACCCCAGTGCATGCAGTGTAACTGCAGAGGTAAACAGGAAGGCTTTGTTATCTATTTGTTGCACCCATTTCAAACAACCTAAACATATCTCCCTGTGTAGGTCTCTGTGTAAGTGCTATTCCACCTGTGTTGCCAGGTTTAGACGATGATGAGGAGTGGGGGTATCAGAGGGTGGCAGGGCCTATGCACAGCAGGCTTGGCTAGAATAGTGTCAGCAGCTGGGGGCTCCTGAACAGCGCTTGTAAGTGTTGTGTGATCCACCTCTAGTGCTTCTTTCCTAGCATGGTTAGATGAAGCATTTAGAAGTGCTCCAGAGGGTAGGCTAGGTAAGCCTGGCATATGCAATGAGGTTGCGCTTATCCTCCTTGTCTTGGGGTCTATCGTACGGCTCCTAAGATTACTGGCATGGTTCTCATTTACTGCTCTGGCGCCATTTTGCCAGTCTAGCACCAACGCAGGCACCCTTGTACCATGGCACAAGGGGGCCATAGTTTTCAACAGGATTGTTTTGTGTAGGAAGGAGTACCTTCCTGCACAATAACAATTCTGAGAGGAGTTTTACTCTTTCTATGTGTGCTGACTGACCAATATTTAATCTCACTCCAGCCCAAAAAAGGTTCTTCTTCTCTGGGTTATGGCAGCACTAATAGCCCTCATCCTTGTACCTACTGTTTTGTAGGGAACAAAATAGTTATTGTGGAAGACGAAGCCCTCAACCTCTCCCGAAAAAGATGCAATTAACTTTTTGAGTTGTTTCAAAACTAAAAGCGTAACTACTGAAAGGTACTGGAAGCATTGCACCGATTCTGGTGGTTTGTCTGCACCAAACAGAAACAGCACATTTTAACCATCTATCTCATTTAATACTAGTGTTGTAAAGCAGAGACACTAGACTGTCTATATACATACCCACTTTTATATAGTTATATATGGGATAAACTACCCCCTCTTGTACATGATTTTACAAGTCACCAAGGAATTCCACGACAATATACAGAGGAAAGAGCTAAAGGCTAAGTTTCTTTTTAAGTTTATGGAACTCTGACGGGATACTTTTTTCCTTATAGTACATGGTCACAGCATCATCTTTCCGACAAACCACTTAAATTCTTGGCACATAGCTCTTTCTTATGAAAAAGAGAGCATGTTGGTAACCATGAAGAATAAAAATAGATTCACCAGTGCAAAATTAAACACATAAAAACACTGTTAGATATTTGTTGCAAAAAGATATTAGAATCAGTTTAATATGTCCCTTTCTTAAAAAATGGTGCAGTAGCTCAGAAGGTTTAGAAACATACAGAAACATTCCATCTTTTCTCTAATTAAAAAAGAAGTGCAGAAAATAAACACGTTGCTATAAAGTTCCCCCTGCATGTTTCTTGTGACTGTATGTTGTGAAGGAGCCCCACTACCATGACACTACCCATGTGTGGCCACTGCAGGAGGAGGTTCATGAGTTGAAAGGCAGTGAAGCTTGGGAAAGCAAAGCCAGGCTCTCTCCCAAGTTAGAACTGGAAGCCTGGCAGAGATGGGTGCCCTGCACTGTGACCCCCAGCTACACATGCTGCCTGCACCGGGGGTATCTGTGGCCTAAGTAGGCTGGGGACTAATGGGCATTGGGACACAGATGCATGGGCTTAGAAGAGCTGCCCTCCCTTCTCCCTCTCCGTGGCTTTCTTGCGACATAGGGTGTCGTTCTACTAGACCTGAGGGACTGAATCTGGGTATAACCTCTGAACTGCTGAGCATCAAGGGTGCTCCACAATCAGGATGAGTTAGGATATCTTAAACCATTGGTCGGGAGAAGCTCACTTTCTCCTAACCCCAAACTAAAATTGACAAATTCACTGGCCCAACATCAGGAGCCCATGATACGCCTGAGGGTAAAGACTGACCTGCCCAGGACCCGGGGACTCTAGCACCTCGTTCAAGCTTATTAGTCCTTCCGCTCTCGAAATCAGGATTGGTGAAGTGGTTGTTGAGTTTAATCTCCTTCAGCAAGATCATTGTAGTGAGGTCAGCAAAATCTGAGGAGCTGAGGGCCATATTTTGGAACCTGGAGGATGCAGTACGTGAGCTTAATTCTACAGTATGTCTCCTCTTGAAAATGTTGAAAACCCTGTAAGAACGCTTGGAAAATGTTAAGAACGGGGCACAAAGATACAATATCTATTTTGTGAGATTCCTGGAGGGAGCAGAGGGCTCGCCATCTGGAAAATTCCTGGAGACATGGATCACAACACGAATGCGTGCAGATAAGCTCTCCTAATAGTAAGAGCCCGTAGCTCCCTGGTGCAGAGACCCCAACAGGTATCCTTCCATGTCCTATGATTGCACATCTACTTAACTGCAGAGTCCGAGACCCAATTATCAACAGAGCACACAAATCTGGGGAACTCTTATTTCAATAGGGCTGTATTTGGATCTTTTCAAACTGTACACACTAGGTCCAACAAATGCAGAATTCCTATGACAATGTTAACCAGAAGCTCAGGGCACTGAAGCTCCAATACATGCTCCTGTACCAAGCAAAACTCAGGATGATTTATGATGCTACATCCATCTTCATTGAGACCCAAGAGGCGGCATGGAACTGGGTGATGGAACAGACACCCCTAAAATGTAATCCATTTTACTCAGGGTGGGGGGATGAATGATTTAATGGGCGCAATAGGAGATGGAGGACTAACTGGTAGACAACAGAAATCACGCAGGCAAAGAAGAATGACTTTAGTAGCACAGATCCCTTCGGACTCTGGAGAAGATCGGTCTGGTTCCGATTGTAATCACATGTGGGGCTTGCCATAGCACTCTCCATCGCCTAGAGCCCGGGGGTCATCAGCAGAACAGGAACCAAAGTCCACTTGACGACTGAGCCCTAAGAACCTCTATATAACTAAATTGCAAGTACCACTATATCCTAATTATGAAGCTCCTGTAAGGTTCAAATCGGAAACTCTAATTAGGCTCATACTTAGTTCTAGTTGAGGGGAGGTAACAGATGCTCCTGAGGTGTAAGTATGGATTAAGGCGTTGATAGGGGAAAAGGTTTTGTTTTGGTTACCTGTTTGTTGATTTTTTTTTGAGCAGCATAAGGTTGTACACACTGCTGCATTTCTTGCACGCAATTTGTTTCTTGAGGCAATCCATACGCATTCCACATACATGCCTAAAATGACCGCTAAAGAAAGTTGGCTACTTCAACATCAGACACTGCTCAATCTCTGATTTTCACTCTCTGCTACTATGTATGCTTTGGCACTAATGCAAAAAGAACAGATGATGGATGGAATGCTGAACAATGCAAACATTCACGGCCTGTCAAAAGATCTGGGTTTAATCCATCGTGTTTTTGTCCCTGTTTTTTTTACCCTGAAACCAGTCCCAGGATGCTTTTTTCCGGTCCAGGGAGGACCTGATTTGGCAGTTCGAGCTGCACTGCTCTTGGCGGCAGTGGAGCTTTGAATCGGCTCCCTTATGTCAACTGTTTTACTTTTTATTTTCAATTAATGTGGCAAGAAAAGTCCAGTTAAGAATTTAAAATGCTAATAGCTCTTACTCAAGCAAATGTGAGATCCATTGCTTTGCAAATGCTTGTTTTGCTTTTGTCACCCTAAGTGGGAAGGGTATGCCCAGACGTGTGTCCCTTGCTCACTGTGCCACTGGATTCAAGCTAGCCTGGCTGATATGGGGTGATACCCTGAAACCGGTTCCAGAATGCTTGTTTCCCGTCCTCAGAGGACCTGACTTGGCAGTTCAGGGTTGACTTCTCCCATGGGGAACAGGGTCAAGACTGATTTGCATATGGCTGGGTCCAATCTGGGGTGGCGTGGTGTGCAAAAAAACAGCGGATTTAATCAGGATCTTTGTCACTGGGTGTGAATGTTTGTTTCCATTGTTCAGCATCCCATCCATCATCTGTTCTTTTTGCTTTTGTCGCCCTAAGTGGGAGGGGTATGCCCAGACGTTGGTCCTGTGTTCACTGCGTCACTGGAATCAAGCTAGCCTGTCTGTTGACGGGTGATACCCTGAATCCGGTCCCAGGACGCTTGTTTCTGGTCCAGGGAGGACCTGTCTTGACAGTTCGGGCTGAAAGGTTCCCATGGGGAACAGGGTCAAGACTGATTTGCATATGGCTGGGTCCAATCTGGGGTGGTGTGGTGTGCAAAAAACAGTGGATTTAACCCAGATCTTTATGACTGGGGGTGAATGTGTGCATTGTTCAGCATTCCATCCATCATCTGTTCTTTTTGCTTTTGTCGCTCTAAGTGGGAAGGGTATGCCTAGACGTTGGTCCTGTGATCACTGCTACACTGGATTCAAGCTAGCCTAGCTGTTGAGGGGTGATACCCTGAATCCGGTCCCAGGGTGCTTGTTTCCGGTCCAGGGAGGACCTGTTTTGGCAATTCGGGCTGGAATGTTCCCATGGGGAACAGGGTCAAGACTGATTTGCACATGGCTGGATCCAAACTGGGGTGGCGTGGTGGACAAAAAATAATGGATTAAACCCAGATCTTTGTGACTGCGGTAAATGTTTGTATTGTTCAGCATTCCGTAAATTTTTGCTTTCACACAAATTACATGGAATATCAATGGTCTAAACAACTGTATCAAATGTCGAGCAGTTCTGGGATTTGAACGACATCATGCCCTGGCCATCTTGCTGCTGCAAGAGATCCATCCCATATGAGCAATATGTGCTCATTTTGTGTTTGCCATGGCTATAACATAATATACCACCCAAATCATCCAGGAGATTGGCGATCCTCTTACAAAAGGCAATTCTCCCTTGTAGTTCACCTGTGAAACTAGATAGACTTGGGAGATATGTCATGATTGATGGTTCCCTGCAGGGCCTCCATTCTAACTTGTTAAGTACCTATGTTACACTTCTACTCACCAGGTCCACCCTTGAGGTGCTTAAGGGAGAGGTGCTGCGGTTGCCACCATTATACAGTGAAATTTGAATAACATTGTGGCTCCTGATGTTAACTCTACTAGGTCTAGAGAGACTGGGGTCGCAGGAGAAGAGAAGGCTGAGGAAGTAGGTAGACAGATTAGGGTTCTGCAACATTTGGCAAATATGGCACCTAAAAACTGTTGATTATACTCACGTCTGCAGTGCACAAGACTATATCCAACATTGAGTTATTGCTACTCTCTGCCATTGATCTTATCCATATAACTGCCTCACTCATCCTGCCAGTCCTATATCACACCATGGCCCCGTTGTGCTGTGCTTTGTCCCCCAAGGGGAGAGCCTCTGCTCTATCTGGTGATTCAATACCTGTTGCCTAGTAGACAAACAATTTGCGTTAGTATATTGATGGTGGGTGGTGTTTGGCAAGATGAGCAAATGCAGTCCTTGAACAATCTCCAAATAGAATTTGAACTACACAAATCTATCTCAGTTTAGCACAGAAGCCACACCACTCAAAACAACTTTCATAATAAAGATGTCCTCCAGTTGAGTTGGTTGTAGTGGATTCCTTTAATTAGTAGCCAAGCACATCAAAAGAGATCGGCTGAGCATTGATCCATAAATACAGCCAAGTAGTCAGTTGAGCATAGTTCCATATACACAGCCAACATGTGTTTCGTCACAAGAGGCTGCAAAATATGCAAAGAGATGTAGTTGCCCAGTCCAAATATATCAAAATAGAGGATGGATTGCATAGTGGGTGACACCTCACCCTTGGTGTTGGGGCCCCCTGGGACCTCACCAGAGCAAAAAAGCATATTTGTAAAATATTTGCTGAAAATTATGGAGGATCTGCAAATCATATTTAGGGGGAAAGCGTGTTCTCCCACCCTTAGTAACACTTTAGCCCCTGCGTAGGCCAGGTTCTAGGAGCATGTGGTTTTTTTTTTTTTAAAAAGGGGGTGGGCAGGGCCTCCCTCCTAAGGCTCCTATTAGCCCCCACCTCCCTGGGGCTTTAAAAAAATATTTTATGAACACCAAGGACTACCACCTCCCCTGGCTTGAATACTAATATGGAGCGGGCTGTGCGTACCTCCTTCTGTGTCTGTTTCATGCCCTGGAGACCACCACCTCCCCAGGGTTAAATCTCAATGTGCGCAGGGGGTCGTGCCAAACCCTCTGGCCTCAGGGACCTCCACAGGGCCAGTAATATTTAAATTGGAAGGGAGGCTGTGCGGCCCGCTTACTGGGCCATGTACAGGCTCGGGGACCACCAGCCTCCTTGGGGCTGGCCCATGCAAATTAAAGGAGGGGGGCGTCCCTACTGGAGCCATCATGGTTCCTGCTATCTCACGAGGTGCCTGCCCTTGGGAGATAGCTGTTTGCTTTCACTTGATGGGAGTTATAACAGCAAACACTTACTCTGCTCCCAACAAGTGGCAGAGGAAAAATTACCCCTGCTTGCTGGGAGCAGAGTTTTTATCTGTTGCCGTGCCCGCTGTCACATGGGCAGGGAAACAGATGAAAGGATTGCTCCCGCAAGCAGGGAGCTACACTTCTTGCAGCTACATCCATGTGGGAGCAATGCCGGATCCCGCAGGAGGCAGAGAGTCGGCTAGATCCATGGGGGCATTCAGATTCCCTCCCCCCCAGCAGTCCCAAAAGAAGTGACAACAAGGGAAAAGCAAGGATACAGCGCAGAAAAAATGGATGAAAAAGCAGTGAAAACAAGGGAAAAGCAAGGAGAGGGCACACAAAATATAGTGAAAAAGCAAGGAGAAAGCAGCCAAAACAAGAGAAAAGCAAGGAGAGGGCACAAATACAGATAAAGAAAGGAGAGAGCAGTGACAATGAGGAAAAAGCAAGGAGAAGGCACTCAAACAACAGGTGAAAAAGCAAGAAGAAAGCAGTGAAAATGAGGGGAAAGCAAGGAGGGTGCACACAAAATATGGATCAAAAGTGAGGAGAAAGCAAGGAAAGAGCACACAAAATAAGGGGGAAAATAATGTTAAAGCAGTGAAAACGAGTGGAAAGCAAGGAGAAGGCACAAAAAATGGGCAAAAAAGCAAGGTGATAGCAGTGAGAATGAGGGAAAAGCAAGGAGAGTGCACACAAAAAACAGATGAAAAAGCAAGGTGAAAGCAGAGGGAGCGAGGGAAAAGGAAAGCAAAGGCACTCAAAAAAGGATGGAAAGAGCAAGGAGAAAGCATTGAGAAAGAAGGAAAAGCAAGGAGGAGGCACACAAAATACAGGGAAAAAAGCAAGGAGAAAGCAGTGAGAAGGAGAGGAAAGCAAGGAGAAGGCACACAAAATATTTGCAGTGTGGGGTTGGATGTCTGCATGTTTTGCAGAAGGGAATGGCCTATGTTGAGGGCTTCCGGCCAACCCCCTCAAAACACTCCCAAAGGCCATGTGCGGTGTGGGGTTGGATACCCGCAGGGAGTTGGTTGCAGAACCTGGCTACAGGCCAGTCCCTCCAGCCAATGCCCCACTGTGTTCAAAATAATATTGAAATTCACTGAAAAAACTAAAGGTTACAGGGCTGTTATAGTTAGGAAATAGCATTTAAAAAAACTTAAAAATTCTGTAAAAAGGGTTACAGGAATGCTATAGTTAAGTTCTGAATTAACATGCTAAAAAAACCACAGAAATTCAGCTGTTAGAGTTATTTCAAGTAACGATTACTTGTGCCCTAAGATAACTATAACTCACACTCTTGTTATGCACAGCTAACTACCCCACATATCACATCAATTATGACACCTTCTATGGCACCGTTGATATTATCACTGCAACATTTGCAATAAAATTATTGATGAGAAAGCTGTGCATGGCGAGAGCGAGAGTTATAGTCACCTTAGTGCATGAGTCATAGTTGCTTGAAATAACTCTAACTATAACAGCTGAATTTCTATGGTTTTGTGCAGGTAAATTCAGAAATTAACTATAACGTCCCTGTAAGCATTGTTTTTTTCAGTGAAAAAAAAATATATATATTAACAATCCTGCTCCAGAAACTCCTGAAGAGTAAGGGTGGCACTCCTGGGGATGTGAAACAATACGTTTATTCAAGAAGAATGGCAGAAATTCATCCTAAATAAACTTATTGTTTCACATCGCCAGGAGTGCTACCCTTGTTTTTCAGGAGTTTGTGGAACAGGATTGTTGGGTGCCAACACATCAGATAACATCCCTGGCATTCTGGTGCCGGCCGGCACATGCACTGTACTGTTGTAGTGTATATAGTTATAGTTAGGACCTAATTTCTATAGAAAAAGCGTTTTTTATTTTGCCTATAACTTTGGCACCGCTTGATGAATCTTCACAAAATATTCAAAATGTATACTATGCTAAGTTCAGCTTCTGTCTTGAAAGTTTCAGGGTGATCCGTCAAGTCGGGGCTGAGAAAAAGGGGGGTCCCAAAACGCATTTCAACATTAATTTTCCCATAGGACCTTTAGACATGCCTACAGCCCGAACTACTGAATGGAATTACACCAAATTTGTCACAAAGCTAGATTACATTCCACAGATCACGCTTTTTGTGATTTGGTGTGAATCCGTTCAGAAGTTTCAGAGAAATTCAAGGCCACAAAATATAGATGTATAGGGACGAAGATCTTCCGCAGGTCGAACTGTCCCCGTGCTGATATCTGATTGGCTGCCAACACTTCAGCAAGGAAGTGTTGGCAGCCATCTTGTGACTCGGCTTCAGTTGAGTCCCAGAAAAAAAAAGACAAAAAAAGAAAAGGTGCAAGGGTAGAGTCACCCTGAACGCTTAGCCCTGGAGCTGGGGTCCTTGAGGGACCCCACCAGGGCTAAAAAGCATTTTATTTAAAATAGAAAAACACGCAAATGGATCAGAGGATTTTTCTAATTTTTTAAAAAAGGTCTCTTGCGCTTTTTAAACATTTGCACCTGGGTGGGCCAGGTCTCAGGGGCATCATAGAGGATGGGAGTGCACAGGCCCCCCCTCCTTGCGCTTCAAAAAACCCTGGGGGCTGCCACCTCCCTTGGGTGAATGTGGACATATGAGCGGGGGCTGTGGCCCCTCACGTCCCGGGGACCAACAACCCAGAGCAAAAATGCTTTTAAGAATGTGGGGGAGGCCTGATGGCTTCTCCCATAGCCCCTGGTAATACCACCTCCCTGGGGTGATCAATTAAATTATGTGGGGAGTCTTGTGGTCACCCGCTCCCCAGGGACCAGAAGAGGGGGGCTGTGCAGCCCCCCTTTTGGAGCCACTGACGGCCCTGGGAACTGCCACTCCCCAGGGCCAGCTCAGCTCCTGCTATGTCCCTGGGTGCCCACTCCCAGGAAAAAACAAAGGTTACAGGGACGTTATAGTTAGGAAATAATATTTTTTTTAAAATAGAAAGTCACAGAAAAAAAAAGGTTACAGGGACGTTATGGTTAGGTTCACATTTCAAACCTACAAAACCACAGACATTAACCAATTATAGCTATGGTTATCTCAAGTAACTATAACTTGTGCCTTAAGGTAACTATAACTCGCGTCCTCATTCACACTGCTGTCTCCATGCTCTCAGCCCCATTTTGTGCATGCCTGATACTTGCCTTTCCCTTGTTCTCACTGATTTCTCATTGCTGTTAGCCTCATTTTGTGCATGCCTCCTCTTTGACTTTTCCGCTTCCTCACCGCTTTCTTCTTGCTCTCATCCCTGTTTTGTAGTGCATGTTGCTTGCCTTCTCCCATTCTCACTGCTTTCTCCTTGCATCTCTCCCTATTTTCTTGAATTCCGGCTCCCTGCCTTTCCCTCCTTTTTATTGCTTTCCCTGGGCTCTCAGCCCCATTTTGTGCGTGCATGCTGCCTGCTTGTCCCTCCTTCTCACTGCTTTCCCTGGACTCTCAGCCCCATTGTGTGTGTTTTTGCTGCCTGCCTGACCCTCCTTCTCACTGTTTTTCCCAGGCTCTCAGTCTCATTATTTGCATGACTGTTGCGTGCCTGTCACTCCTCACTGCTTTCCCTGGGCTCTCAGCCCTGTTGTGTGCCTGCTTGCTGGTCCCCTCTTCTCACTGCTTTCCCCAGGTTCTCAGCTCCAATCTGTGAGTGCCTTCTGCCTGCCTGTCCCCCGTCTCACTGATTTCCCCAGGCTCTTAGCCTCATTGGGTGCATGCCTGATGCCTGTCTGACCCTCCTTCTCACTGTTTTCCCTGAGCTCTCAGCCTCAATGTGTTCATGCCTGCTGCCTGCCTGTCCCTCCTTCTCACTGCTTTCTCCAGGCTCTCAGCTGTGTTGTGTGTGTGCCTGCTGCCTGAGTGTCCCTCCTTCTCACTGTTTTCCCCGGGCTCTCAGCCTTACTGTGTGCATGCCTGCTCCCTGCCTGTCCTTCCTTCTCACTACTTTTTCTTTGCTCTCAGCCCTGTTGTGTGCATGCCTGCTGCCTGCCTGTCCCTCCTTCTCATTGCTTTTCCCGGGCTCTTAGCCCTCTTGTGTGTGTGCCTGCTCCCTGCCTGTCCATCCTTCTCACTGCTTTGCCAAGGCTCTCAGTTCCACTGTGTGGGTGCCTGCTGCCTGCCTGTCCCTCCTTCTCACTGCTTTCCCCAGGCTCTCAGTCCTGTTGTGTTTATACCTGCTGTCTGCCTTTCTCTTATGAATGGTTCACTGCTTTCCTTGGGCTCTCAGCCCATCGTGTATGTGCTGCTCCCTGCCTGTCCCTCCTTCTCATTGCTTTCCCAGGCTCTCAGCCCCATTGTGTGCATGCCTGCCAACTGCCTGTCTCTCCTTCTCAGTGCTTTACCTGGGCTCTCAGCCCTGTTGTGTGCATGCCTGCTGCCTGCGTGTCCCTCCTTCTCTCTGCTTTCCCGGGATTCTCAACCACTTTGTCTGCTTTCCTGCTGCATGTTCCTCCTTCTCACTGAACTCCCCAGGTTCTCAGCCCCGTTGTGTACATGCCTGCTGCCTGTCTGTCTGTTATGAATGATTCAGTGCTTTCCCGGGGCTCTCAGTCCCATTGTGTGCGTGCCTGCTACCTTCCTTTCCCTCCTTGTCAATGCTTTTGCTGGGCTCTCAGCCCTGCCATGTTGTTGCCTGCTACCTGGCTGTCCCTTCTTTTCACTGCTTTCCCCGGGCTCTCAGTGCCATCATGTGCGTGCCTCCTGCCTGCCTTTCTGTTATGAATGATTGTCAGACCTCTTGTGTGCATGCCTGCTGCCTGCCTGTCCCTCCTTCTCACTGCTTTCCCAAAGCTTTCAGACTCATTATGTGCATGCCTGCTGCCTGCCTTTCCCTCCTTTTCACTTTTTTCCCTGGGCTATTAACCCTGTTGTGTATTGTGCCTGTCAGTCCCTCCTTCTCACTGGTTTCCCCGAGCTCTCAGCCCAGTGGTGTGCGTGCCTGCTGCCTGTCTGACCTTCCTTCTCACTGCTTTCCCCGGGCTCGCAGCCCCATTGGATGCATGCCTGCTGCCTTCCTGACCCTCCTTCTCAGTGTTTTCCCTGGGCTCTCAGCTGTGTTTTGTGTGTGCCTGCTGCCTGACTGTCCCTCCTTCTCACTGTTTTCCCTGGGTTCTCAGCCCAGTTGCGAGCATGCTTGCTGCCTACCTGTTGCTCCTTCTCACTGCTTTTCCAGGCTCTCAGCCCTGTTGTGCACCTGCCTGCTTTCTGCCTGTCCCTCCTCCTCACTGCTTTCACAAGGCTCTCAGTCCCACTGTGTGTGTGCCTGCTGCCTGCCTGTCCCTTCTTCTCACTGCTTTCACCCGGTTCTCAGGACTGTTGTGTGCATGTCTGCTGACTGCCTTTCTGTTATGAATGAATCACTGCTTTCCCAGGCTCTCAGCCCTGTTGTGTGCATGTCTGCCTGTCCCTCCTTCTCACTGCTTTTCCCAGACTGGCAGCATCTTATGTGCATGTATGCTGCCTGCCTGTCCCCCCTTCTGACTGCTTTTCCTGACTTCTCAGCCCCTTTGCGTGCATGCCTGCTTCATGTCTGTCCCTCCTTCTCATTGTACTCCCCGGGCTCTCAGCCCCATTGTGTACATGCCTGCTGCCTGCCTTTCAGTTATGAATGATCCACTGCTTTCCCCGGGCTCTCAGCCCTGTTGTGTGTGTGCCTGTGGTCTGGCTCTCCATTCATTTGACTGCTTCCCCCAGGCTCTCAGCAATGTCGTGTGAGTACCTCCAGCCTGCCTTTCTGTTATGAATGATTCTCAGCACCATTGTGTGTGTGCCTGCTGCCTGCCTGTCCCTCCTTCTTACTGCTTTCCCCAGGCACTCAGCCCCATCATGTGCGTGCCTGCTGCTTGCCTTTCTGTCATGAATGATTCACTGCTTTCCATGGGTTCTCACTCCTGCTATGTGTGTGTCTGTTGCCTGCCTGTCCTTCCTTCATTCTCACTGGTTTCCGTGGGCTCTTAGCCCTGTTGTGCACATGCTTACCGGTCCCTCCTCCTTACTGCTTTCCCAAGACTCTCAGCCCCATTGTGTGCGTGCCTGCTGCCTGCCTGACCCTCCTTCTCACTGTTTTCCCTGGGCTCTCAGCCTCATTGTGTGCATGCCTGCTGCCTACCTGTCCCTCCTTCTCACTGCTATCCCTAGGCTCTCAGTCTTCTTGTGTGTGTGCCTGCTGCCTGACTGTCCTTCCTTCTCACTGTTTTCCCTGGGTTCTCACCCTGTTGCGAGCATGCCTGCTGCCTACCTGTCTCTCCTCACTGCTTTTCCCGGGCTCTCAGCTCCGTTGTGCACATGCCTGCTGCCTACCTGTCCCTCCTTCTCACTGCATTCCCAAGGCTCCCAGTCCCACTATGTGTGTGCCTGCTCCTTGCCTGTCCCTCCTTCTCACTGCTTTCCCCGGGCTCTTAGTCCTGTTGTGTGCATGTCTGCTGTCTGCCTTTCTGTTATGAATGATTCACTGCTTTTCCCAGGTTCTCAGCCCATTTGCGTATGTGCCTCCTGTCTGTCTTTCTGTTATGACTATTTCTCAGCCCCATTGTGTGCGTGCCTGCTTCCTGCCTGTCCCTCCTTCACATTGCTTTCCCCAGGCTCTCAGCCTCATCATGTGATTGCCTGCCTTTCTGTTATGAATGATTCAATGCTTTCTGTGGGCTGTCACTCCATTTGTGTGAGTGCCTGCTGCCCACCTTACTGTGGTTTCTTCTCACTGGTTTCCGTGGGCTCTCAGCCCTGTGGTGTGTGTGTGCCTGCTGCCTACCTGCCCCACTTTCTCACTGGTTTCCACAGGCTCACAGCACTGTTGTGTGCGTTCCTGCCTGTCCCTCCTTCTCACTGCTCTCCGCAGGTTCTCAGCTTTGTTGTGTGTGTGCCTCCTGCCTGCCTGTCCCTCCTCACTACTTTCCCCAGGCACTCAGCCCCATTGTGGTGTGCCTGCTGAATGCCTGTCCCTCCTTCTCACTGTTTTCCTCATGCTCTCAGCTCCATTGTGTGCGTGCCTGCTGTTTTCCTGTCTCTCCTTCTCATAGCTTTCCCCAGGCTCTCAGCCCCATTGTGTGCATGCCTACTGCCTGCCTGTCCCTCCTTCTCACTACTTTCCGCAGGCTCTCAGCCCCGCTCTGTGCGTTCCTTCTGCCTGCGTGTCCGTCCTTCTCTCTACTTTCCCTGAGTTCTCAACCACTTTGTCTGCTTGCCTGCTGCCTGTCCCTTCATCTCACTACTTACCCTGGCCTCTCAACCCCATTGTGTGTATGCTTCCTGCCTGTCTTTCCCTCCTTCTCACTGCACTCCCTGGACTTTCAGCCCCATCATGTGTGTGCCTGCTCCCTGAGTTTTTTTCTCCTCCTCACTGCTATCCCAGGGCTTGCAGCCCTGTCGTTTGCATGCCCACTTCCTGACTTTCTATTCTTCTCACTGCTTTCTGTAGGCTATAAGCCCGGTTGTGTGCATGCCTGCCTTTCTGTTATGAATGATTCACTGCTATCTGTGGGCTCTCAGCCCCATTGTGTGTGTGCCTGTGGCATACCTGTCCCTCCTTCTCACTCCTTTCCACAGACTCTCAGCCCCATTGTGGCTGTACCTGCTGTTTTCATGTCCGATCTTCTCACTGCTTTCCATGGGCTCTCAGCCCCATTGTTTGCGTGCCTGCTGGCTGCCATTTTCTCCTCCTCACTGATTTCCCTGGGCTCTCAGCCCCGTCGTTTGCAAGCCCACGTCCTGACTTTTCCTACTTCTCACTGCTTTCTGTAGGCCCTCAGCCCTGTTATGTGCATGTGTGCTTTTCTGTTATGAATGATTCACTGATTTTTGTGAGATCTCAGCCCCATTGTGTGTGTTCCTGCTGTCTACCTGTCCCTCCTTCTCTCTGCTTTCCACAGACTCTCAGCCCCATTGTGGTTGTACCCGCTGCCTGTCTGTACCATCCTCTCACAGCTTTCCATGGTCTCTGGGCCCCACTGTGTGCATGCCTGCTGCCTGCCAGTCCCTGCTTCTCACTGCTTACTCAGGCTGTCAGCCCCTTTGTGTGCCTGTCTGCTGCCTGCTTGTTTGGGAATTAGAAAGGGAGCTTAAGAAAAGATGCACTACAGAATTAGAACAAAAGCTTAATCTAGCAAAACAAGGTTATAAAGCAACCCTAAGACAGAGGAAAAGGGAACATATAATTAGGAATTGGGAAGTAATGGTAGATGTGATAAGATCTCAACATTTTTGGGGATTTTGGCAGTTGATAAGGGAGGGAAAAGCTACAGGAACTGTGCGGTGTTTAGTTGGTGAAGATGATTGGAATAAACATTTGTGCAATATATATAGAGAATGGACGTTGAGGGAGAATGTGGTGTTAATTGGAAGATAGGTAGGGATATCAGATCAGCTTTTTTTCCTGCAAAAGATAAAATAAACCATTGCAGCGCTTAAACTAACTAAAGCGGCGGGCCCAGATAATCTCCCAGCAATGATAATAAAAAATAATTTCGACTGGTGGGCCAAATTCTTTTATGCTTCATTTTGAAGAATTTTAGATCACTGTAGTTTCCCTGAGAATTGGAAGGGTGTCATAATTAGGCCGATCTATAAAAAGGATGATCCAACACAACCAAAAAACTATTGTCTAATCAGATCAGTTTTTTAGATGTGGGCGAAAAAGTTTTCACAAATATATTGTTGAGGGAAATTCAATTCTGGGCAGAAATAAACTATCTGATACCGTTAGAGCAAGGCGGTTTCAAGGAAGGTGATTCGACAATAGATCATTGTTTCAGTCTTTGGTCACTAGCAAAAAAGTCAATTGAAATGCGAGGAAATCTATTCTGTTGTTTTGTCGATTTTCGTGCTGCGGTTTGATTTGATGGACAGAAAACTGTTATGGGATATGTTAAATCGGTTGGGGATTGATTCAGACCTATTATTTCTTTTTCAGGGTCTGCATTCACAAAATTGGACCCAAGTAATCTTAGATACAAGTGGTTAACTCTCAAAGAAGATCCCTACAAGGAGTGGGCTGCGCAAGGGTTGTGTCCTAGCCCCATTATTATTTGCTACATTTTTATTAGACTTACCAGGCTTGCTAAAGGAGGGTAAAGGCCTATCTCCAAAAATGGACGGAGTTCATATCTCCTGTTTATTATATGCGGATGACGTGGTGATAGTCGATGTGATGGAGCTAGGACTTCAAAGAAAATTAGATGTGTTTCATTCTTACTGTCAAAGGAAAAAAATGGTAGTAAATATGGATAAAATGAAAATAATGGTAATAGGGAATAAAAAGAGTGGCTACTCCTACTTTTTGGGAGGAGAAAAAAGTAGAAAAGGTTACAAAGTATAAATACTTAGTATGTGGTTTGACTCTGAATTAAGATGGCAAGAACATAGTCAAGCACTAAAGAACAGAGCTTTAACATCGGTATGGGGGTCAAAACAATTTAGCAGTAAATATGGCGGGCCGTCCCTCTGTCCGGTGGTGTCTGCTTTTAAAGCTATGGTACGCCCTCAATTCCAATATGGTGTAAACGTTCTAGCACTCTCTGGGAAGCAGAGCTGGGAGGCAGAAGAAAGTAAATGCGTAAAACACATGCTATCACTGCCACCTTCAATTATGATACAGGTTTTAAGGGCGGAATGTCAAATGACGACATGGACCTACCAGGGAATGCAGAATGAGTTGAAATTTTGGTGGAGTCTGCGAGAAGAGGGAATTTCTAAGATCGCAAGACTGTGTAAAACAGAAACAAAGAAAAGTGAGTTACACTGGGTATTACAAGTGAGAGGGTGGTTAGAAAAAAGTGTGTCCTCTTAGGCTTACCTGGAAACCAGTGGTACAGAGAACAAATTCCTAAGCAGGCACTGTGTACAATGGTATATGAAAGGGCAAGAGAGGCAGATTTAGAGTACCTGGAAAATCTCCACCCAGTTTATGGTAGGTCGGTGGAGGAATGCCGAAAATTTCTCTTCTATAGAGGCCCTACCCAATCCAAGATTAAGAGGTGCAGTGTTACAATTTAGAGTCGGGCTAGACCCCTGCTATATGGTCCCCAAAGCAAAAATCCATACTTAAGGATGACCAGGGTTTATGAACATGTGGCCTACAACAAAAATGCAGTGCCCAACATATTTTATTGGACTGTCATTGGTTTTTAGATGTAAATACGAAGTTTTTAAAACCAATTTTTAAAGAATATAATATCATAAATCGGGATGAAGCACTTAAGTTATTAACAGACATGAGATTTTTGGATGTAACGTGTGCATTAGGCCGATTTTTAATTGAAATACGAGGGGTTATAGTGGGGCTTACAGGGCCACCGTAAAATATAGTATGTGAAGCTTATAAACTGATTGTTTTTAAGTTATATTGAATGATTGTAATATAGAATATTCGTCTGGTCTTGTATAATATGTAGGTTTAAAGTAAAAGCACTGCCACTTTATTTAGAGTTGCGTCATATAGCAGAGGGCAGAGGGAGACACCCCAGTGCTCAACAACTCAATCTTGCAATCTGGCTCCCGAGGTCCTAATTTGTGTATCTAGATTTACCTCAGGAGTGCATCAACATTTTAAAAGAAGCCAGAAGGCCAACCACAAACCCATTTTATACAGCTAAATGGAAACATTTTGTCCACTACTGTGCTGCAAACATAAACCCATCCTCACCATCTTAACAACAACTTGTATGTTATTTACTACATTTAGCATGCACATCTATACACTTGCATTTAGCAGCAATTGACAGTTATCCACAAAACAGAAAACATCAATATTATTCCTATACCTGCCATAAGAGCATTCATGATGGGACTGGAGTTATTCCACCACGTACATCTCTTGTACCAATGTGGAACCTAAACATTTTGTTAATGAGGCTAATGTCTACATCTCTTGAACCAATGAATAAATGCAAACTACAGTTCTTATCATCGAAAGTGGGCTCCCTCGTAGCCATGACATAACTGCAAAGCCAGTGAAATACATGCACCCACTATTGTGGAACTTTTTTGATTCAAGTATTTTAAGTCCTTTTGCCTTAGCACAAACCAAAGGTTTCACTTTTCCATTTAAATCAAACACTAGATTTACTTTCTAGTTTAAAAAAAAAAAAAAAGTCAGCACTACATACACTGGATGTAAAACGTGTTTTTATGTACTATGTAAAATGTTTACCGAAAGCAAAGCTAACACTACCTATGATACCAAGACCACACAACACGGTAAAAGGGCAGCATCATTGGCATTTTAGGAAATATCTCTTTAACTGACATCTGTGAAGATATACATGGACAAACCACACTTACTAAACTGTATTGTGTAGATGTGCAAGCCAGACAACAGGATCTAATAGGACAAACAGTTCTATGCACATTATTTTAATCAAGTGCAACATCTGATGCCTAAGCCAACGCTAGAGGATTATTGCTGTACAGTCTATGTATAGTATGTGTATCCACAGCAAACATGCTATGAATGGAGTATGTTACCCCGTAAGCATCTGTCCGTAGCTTATAGTGCTACAGATTAGCATGGATCTTCCCGGCAGGTATTAGATGGTGACACACATATGCAGAACTTTCAGCATGTTCAATGGCAAACGCTAACTCAGACTATATCCTCACTTCTTGTATGGCAGGGGAAAAAAACATTACAATCTTAACAGGGGAGCGCCGTGCACATGTACGGTACCTCGGAGAGGAAATGCCATGTACAATGTCTACCACAAAACCTCTCAGAGAAACATCTTGCGGAGTCAGGGATAAACACTAGATAGAGTGCATAGCATGTGTATTTGTAGAACTACACGCTGTGAATAGATGCTTACAGTGTAAGTAGCAGTGTAAGATGCTCCGGTTGGGTGGGCCACGGTGCTCATTTTGCAGAAACTAGACCTCAAAGGAAGCACTTACAATTATAATCGTAGCAGGTGCCGCAGTTGAAGCTCAGCTTCTGGAGGTGAACTGATGATGTACTGGAGCGTAATCTGTATCTGACTGTGACGCGCGGGTTCTATCTTCCTCTCCGGGAGACACAGAGTAGAAGGTTCTCCCTTCATAAAGCACCTGTAAGCTCCGCCTGCTGAGCCACGCCCCGTCCACCCTCGAAGTAGGTAAAGGAATTCCCGCCTCTTACCAGGATGATGGACAGCTTTTCCAAAACGACCCCACTGCGTTTACCGCCGATTCACGTGGTGCGTTGTTGATGCGCAGAAGCACGAGACATCTCCACAAAGACGCACTAGTAACAATAACATTGCCAAAGGCACACAAGGTTGCTGGAGACGTTTACCCCATGGCCCATCACGTACCCCTAGTGTACAATATAAACGCAGCAGATGCCGCAGTTGAGGCTCACCTTTCTGGAGGGGGCAGGCCACCCTGACTCTTGGGCTTGGCAAAGATGGGGCGGGGCTGTGCGCTCAGAGATCCCATGGCAGAGGGGATCTGGAATCCTTCCTGGAGGTGGGCTGGTGATGTACTGGAGCGTAGTCTGTGTCTGACTGAGACGCGCGGGTTCTGTCTTCCTCTGCTGGAGACGCAGAGTGGAAGGTTCTCCCTTTATAAAGCACCTGTAAGCTCCGCCCGCTGAGCCACACCCCATCCACCCTCGAAGTAGGTAAAGGAATTCCCACCTTTTACCAGGATGATGGATGGATGACTAGGTATTTTTTACCCATGATTCTAATTATGTATTGTATGTGCATATGTGTGTGTATTCACGTGTGTGTGTGTATAAATATATATATATATGTGTATGTATGTGTATATGTTGTTTCTGTGCCTGGCATGTTTGTGGATCATTGCATGGCTCCTACTAATCACTCTTATGTCATGTCTCTATCAAACTATCCTCCATTCTCACTCGGACTCATCCCAAATCCCCTCGACCACTTTCATCTCCTAAATATCTCTGCCTAAGCTCTTCCCTCCACCTCCACATCTAACTCACCAAACCTCACTCTACCTCTGTGACCTCCCACACAACCCTACTAAATTCTCCTGCATTCATCTCACCCTGCTACTATGCTCTCCCTAACCCTTCCACATCCTCTTTCCCCTCCGCTCCCCTTTTATTAATCTCAAGCCTTTGGATTGAGTAAATGAAGGATAAACTCCCAATTAACACTTCTGGATTTCTTTCCTCCTCCACCCCTCCATTACTCCAGTCAATCTAACTAACAAACTCTAATATCCGCATCTCAAATTAACTCATAATAATACTAAAACTGTACTCCTTATTAAATTATACTAATCCATCACTAATTCTTGTTGGGTACCGGAGTAGCGTGCTACTCATCGAAAAGCGCTTCGACGCCTCTTCAGGGGTAGTAAGCGCTATATAAATACGATTACAATTACAATTACAGTATAAATCATAAGAATTATGGGTTTATTAGAAACATAAATGGATTAAGCGGGTATGCACAATGTACTTGGAAATCAGCAGGGAAATTAAATTAGTATGCAGGGTTAGGAAAATGTACTGATCCATGTTAGGAGGGCATTATAAATTTGAAATGTTATGAATTAAGAATATTGTGTGGGGATACATTATGTAACAGACTAACTCTATGAATTATTGTGTAGATACCCATATTTTATACTTTTAAGGTTATAAGCTAAATAAAGAATTTATATGATGATGCATGTCTGCTGCTTGCCTGTTCCTCCTTTTCACTGCTTTCCCTGGGTTCTTAGTCCCATTGTGTGCATGCCTGCTGCCTGCCATCCCTCCTTCTCACAGCTTTCCCCGGGCTCTCAGCCGCTGTGTGCATGCTTGCTGCCTGCCTGTCCCTCCTTTTCACTGCTTTCTGCAGGCTCTCAGCCTCATTGTGTGCATGCCTGCTGCCGGCCTGACTCTCCTCACTGCATTCCGCGGGCTGTCAGCCCCATTGTGTGCATGCTTGCTGCCTGCCTGTTCCTCCTTCTTACAGCTTTCCCTTAGCTGTCAACCCTGTAGTGTGCATGCCTGCTCCCTGCCTTTCCCTCCTTCTCACTGCTTTCTCCGGGCTCTCAGCCCTGTGTGTCTGTCTGTCCCTCATTCTCACTGCTTTCCCCAGGCTCTCAGCCCGTCGTGTATGTGCCTGCTGCTTGCCTGAAGTCAAAACGTCTGCCAACACTTCCTGATTGAAGAGTTGGCAGCCAATCAGATCTCAGCGCTAGATTTCCGGGATCCGTGGCTCTAAATGTCTATATTTATTTTCCCTTTAATATCTCAAAAACTATTGAATGGATGTTCGCCAAATAACAAAAAGCATACTTTCAGGACTAACAGCTACCTCGCTGCCACATTTGGTGTAATTACGTCCAGCGATTCGGGCTGTAGTCCTGAATGAAATCCCTGTGTGAATTAAACTGCTTTTTTAAACTCCCCCCCCTTTTCGCGGACCTCGCTTGACATTGCACCCTGAAACTTTTCATGTACAAAAAGTCTCTTGGGCATATTTTTTGGGAAAATTCAATAAATATTCATCAAACAACACCAAAGATATAGCCAAGCCAAAAATTGCTTTTTCAATGGAAACTAGGTCCTATCTATAACTACCTACTTGCGACCTCCAGAAGGTAATACATTCACATATATAATTATATATATACTTATGTATATATACATTTATATAATATTCATTGACGAAAACAAAGGTTACAGGGATGTTATAGTTAGGAAATAGAATAAAAAAAAAGAAATTCACTGAAAAAAACAAAGATTAGAGAGATGTTATAGTTAGGCTCACATTTCAAGCGTACAAAACCATAGAAATGCAGCAGTTATAGTTAGAGTTACCTCAAGTAACTCTAACTCGTGCCCTATGGTAAGTATAACTCACGCCCACGCCATGAAAAGTTATCTGATCAATAACTTTACTGCAGATGTTACAGTGACATTATCAATGATGTTATCAAAGATGCCATGAGTGCTGTAATTTGTGGAGTAATTAGCAGTGCATGGCGAGGGTGCGAGTTATAGTTACCTTAAGACACAAGTCTCTGTAACCTTTGGTTTTTTAAGTGAATTTCTGTGTTTTTTTTTTTAACGTAAAGTAAGTTTTATTACTATATATTAATCCAACCACCACAGTGCATGGCCTTCGGCCAGTCCCTGCGGCCAATCCCTCTAACCACCCAATCCCTCGCTGCGCCCAGCGGTAGTTGGCCACAGCCTGTCTCTCTGGGTGTGAGAATAAGTGTGACAGGGTGTATCTGGGTGTGACAGTGGCTTTAAGAGTGTCTGTGTGGGTGTGACAATGGGTGTGTGAGAACCTGAAAGGGTCTGTGAGTCGGCGCATCAATGTCTGTGTGGGTCTGTGAGTGGTTGCATGAGGGTTTCTGTAGGTCTGTGAATGGCTGCGCTAGGGTCTGAGTGGGTCTGTGAGTGGGTGCATGAGCGTCTGAGTGGGTCTGTGAGTGGGGGCATAAGGGTCTGAGTGGGTGTGTGAGTGGTTAGAAACAGATTGAAAGAGAGAGAGAAAGAGAGTGAGAGGGAGAGAGAGAGTTTTAGGCTTTGATGAATATTATATTTATACTGAGATATTTCTGGACAAATTGAAAATAAAAATGTATTTGTCAATTAAAAGAGTGAGATCACCTTTTGTTATGAACCTCAAACTTTTGAACTAGAAAATAAATTAAAATAGGGAAAATGACCACAGACACACCTGGACTAGAACCCTCAACTTTCAGGGTGAGAGTATGTGACCTTAACCATTATGCCACAGGTAAATCTTTCTTGTATTGAAACTCATTGCATGGAGGGATCATTGCAGTGACTCTCTCCCTCTCTTCCATCCCAATATGGGATGAAAGAGAGACAGAGAGAGAGAGTGAAAGGGCTACAGGGGGAGCCTCAAGGCCCCTGTGGTCCTAGTCAGCTCCCCATGTCCTGCAGGAGCAGGCATTGCACCCATAAGCAAGGAGCTGCTCTTAATAGCAGCTCCCTGCTTGCAGAAGCAATATTTTCATCTGTCTTTCCCGCACGCATATTTGCATGCAGTGAAGACAGATAAAAGCTCCACTTTCTGCAAGGGAGAGCTGTTTGACAGTTCTCATTTGCAGAAAGTTGACTTTGTTTACTTTTGCTACAAGGAAGCTGTCAGCTCTCACCAAGCAAAAGCAAACAGGAGCCGGGCTGCAAGGGTTTAGCAGGCAGCCCCAACTCATTATATTTGGTGAAAGCCCCATGGAGGTGATGGTCCCTGTGGTTGCAGGGGGGCCTGGTGGCTGCCCCCATTATTTTACTAAAAGCCCAAGGGATGTGGTGGTCCCTGGGGCTGCAGGGGGGGCTGGGCAGCCTGTTATATTTACTAAAAGCCCCAGGGAGGTGGTTGCCCCTGGGGCTGCAGGGGGGCCTGACGCCCCTGGCTGTATTTACTAAAAGCCCCGGGGAGGTGGTGGTCCCCAGGGTTACAGGGGGACAGGCAGCCCACCCCATTATAGCTGCTGAAAGCCCAGGGGAAATGGTGATTCCCAGGGTTGCAGGGTGGGGCCCGACAGCCCCGCATGAAAATGACAATGCCCCTGGGACTAAGTGGGAGACCTCACTTAAAAAAAAAAAATGCCAGATTGTGGTGAAAATGTTTTGAAAAAATGCTTATTAGCTATGGGGGGGGTGAGTGATCTCTCTGGGATCCCAGCACAGGAGCTAAGGTGTCAGAGTGTCGCTACCATGGCCCCTTCTGATTTTTAATTCTTCTTTTCTGGGACTCGGTTGAAGCCAAGTCCCAAGATAACTTTTTTGTTGAAGTGTTGGCAGCCAATCAGATCTCAGCACGAGATCAGGAGGGCTTGAGATGCCTTTGCGTCCCTATATATACAAATTTGGATTTACTTATAGTTCTCAACAACTACTGAAAAGATTTACACCAAATAACAAAAAGGTTGCTTTCTGGACCAAGAGTTACCTTTCTGACAAATTTGGTGTAATTGACGGAGCACCCCGACACTTTCCAGACTACAGCTGAAGGGAGTGTCATATTTTTGTGGAAAGGTTTGTGAAGATTCATCAAAAGGTACCAAAGTTATTAGCAAGATTAAAAATGCTTTTTCTATAGAAACTCGGTCCTAACTATAACTACCTAGTGTCTACCACCACTATCATATATATATATATATATATATGTACATATATAAAATCATCTCCTGTTTCAGACGAGCCACCACTCTCCGAAATCCAAACCCAGGCTCAAGCAGGAAATGGCACAATCTGGTGAGTTCCTACAAAGCTTATTTATTTGTATTTTTCATAGCCAAAGTGGATGTGCTGGACAAAAACAATAGCCTACTGGTTTCGGGCAGGAGCCTTCAACTGGCCCATAGAGTCGGGGAAAACAGAGTGTCTTTTTAAAGGGACACATCCCTTATTACCTCCAACCATTATAAAATGAAGTCTAGACCATCAACGTTATTTCCTTTTTGAAGAATTGAATCACCCTTCCTCAATTAATGTAATTACTTTCTAAGCACATTGTTACATTTTTGTCAAGCAACCGGGTCTCCAACATTCACAAAAGTCTTAAAAGAATATCATACATCATTGCTCATCTTAAGGTTGGTCTTAAGGTCATCTTAAGCTTGCGCCAATCCTAAACACACATAATTGCTACCCCAAAAGAATTCATGTAACAATTCAAGATTATGTTACCAATTGTCCTTGTTCAAACAGTCAGTTAAAAAGAAGACATTTCCATAGTAAAATACTCAATCAAAAACATGTTAATGGATTCAACCCCCAAAAACATGTTGACATTTCAAATTTTGCATTTCTTAAAGCCCCCAAACAAAGTGCAAATTTCTAAATCATCTATACCCAAAGCCACATCAGAAAATAATATTTCCAACCATCACATTATACCCTCTAATCATGATATACCCCTGTAACAGTATTATTATTCTTTCGTTGTTCTGGCTAGAAAGAATGTGTGGACCCCAGAAACAATAGGTTCCCATGAAAATAATTTAAAATTCCAAGGATTCTACAGTGAAATGCCTTGGGGTTCCTCAAGGTGCGAGTCAGATGAGCCCTCATCAACAATCCTCATTCTCTACTCTCTTGAGCAGAAAACTATTCGAGAATATAGTATAGAAAGACTATTAGATATTTTAAAACCATTTGAGAAAACTACAAAAACTCTAATCCCTCTCTTATTTTCTCTATTCAAATGACTAATTTGCAGTGCATCAAAAAGATATTTGTAGGACAATGTCACTGTTGGCATGGTTGCCACCCACCTTTTGCTTAGTATTGATGCAAACTTTGATTGAAAGTGGGCTGGGATCCTGCTAACCAGGCCCCAGCACCAGTGTTCTTTCCCTAAAACTGTACCTTTGTTCCCACAATTGCCACAGCCCTGGCAGACAATTAAGTCCCTTGTAAAAAGGTACCTATGGTACCAAGGGCTCCATGTCCAGGGAAGGTCCCCAAGGGCTGCAGCATGTATTATGCAACCCTGGGGGACCCCTCACTCAGCCCATGCACACTGCCTTGCAGCTTGTGTGTGCTGGTGGGGAGAAAAAGGCAAAGTTGACATGGCACCCCTCTCAGGGAGCCATGCCCACAAACCACTGCCTGTGGCATAGTTAAGTCACCCCTCTAGCAGGCCTTACAGCCCTAAGGCAGGGTGCACTATACCACAGATGAGGGTATAGCTGCAGGAGCAATATGCCCTTACAGTGTCTAAGTCCATTCTTAGACATTGTAAGTGCAATGTAGCCATATTAAGTATATGGTCTGGGAATTTGTCATTACGAACTCCGCAGCACCATGATGGCTACACTGAGTACTGGGAGGTTTGGTATCAAGCTTCTCAGCACAATAAACCCACACTGATGCCTGTGTGGGGTTTATTGAAAAATGCACACAGAGAGCATCTTAGAGAGCCAACCTGGTAGTGTAAGACTGGTCTGCACCAGCCTGCCACCTCCAGACAAGTTTCTGAACACACGGGGTGAGTGCCTTTGTGCACTCTTTGGTCAGAAACAAAGCCTGCCCTGGGTGGAGGTGCTACACACCTCCCCCCTGCAGGAACTGTAACACTGGTGGTGAGCCTCAAAGGCTCAAGCCTCGAGTTACAGTGCCCAGGGCACTCCAGCTAGTGGAGATGCCTGCCCCCCAGACAAAGCCCCACTTTTGGCGGCAAGTCCGGCAGGAAAATTAGGCAAAACAGGGAGGAGTGACCACCTCAGCCAGGACCACCCCTAAGGTGTCCAGAACTGAGGAGACTCCCTCCCTGCAGAATCCTCAATCTTGGTTTGGAGGATCAGGGCCAAAAAGATTAGGAATGTAGCCACCCTCCGGGACAGTAGCCATTGGCTACTGCCCTCTGACCCCTAAAACACCCCAAAATTTAGCATTTAAGGGCTTCCCTGAACCCAAGTCATCAGATTCCTTGTGACCTGGCAAGAAAGAAGAAGGATTGCTAAGCTGAAAACCCTGCCAGAGAAGAAGGAAGACGGCAACTGCTTTGGCCCCAGCCCTACCGGTCTGTCTCCTGCTTCAGAGAACCTGCACCAGCCCAGCGACATATCCAGCGGGATCAGCAAACTCTGGCCGACTCCAGAGGACTGCCCTGTGACCCAAGAAGGACCAATCCTGAGGACAGCGGCCCTGTCCAGAAAAGAAGAAAAGAAACAGCAACTAAGGACTCCCACCTCACCCCAGAAGTGTGAGTCCTGACCACTCTGCACCCGACACCCACGGCCCGTGTCCAGGTGGCCCAACTATCCAGAGAGGATCCCCAGGCGATTCCGACCAAGTGTCCACCCTGGGCTGACCTCTCTATCCCTCCCCCAAGACACCTGCAGAGGGAATCCCTAGGACCCCCTGACCACAACTGCCCGGGATGAAGATATCCGATGCCTGGAGAAGCATTGCACCCGCAGCCCCCAGACTCGAGAGAAACCGACCAATGGTGCAGCAGTGGCCAGCAGGCAGCCCTCCTCCCTATCCAGTCAGTGGCTTGCCCAAGGAGCCCCTGTGCCTTACCTATAGCACCTTAGTAACCCCCGGGGTCGTTTCATAGAGTTCCATTAGGAACCCGATGCCCTGTTTGCACCCTGCACCCATGCCGCCCTTGCGCCGCTGAGGGTGTGGGATTGGTGCCTACTTGGGGCCACCCAAGTGCTCCTCTTAACCCCCCTGGTTTGCCTCTAACAACGTGGGTACTTAGCTGCAAGCAGACTGGAACCGGAGTACCCCCTGCCTCCATAGGAGCCCACGTTATTTTGGCTCCTGTTCTACCTCTGCACCCGACCTGCCCCGTGTTGCTGGCGCTGGGTGTTTGGGGTTATCCTTAGCCCCCAATGATGGGCTACCTATGCCCTGGAGACTAAAGTTGTAAGTTTGCTACCTACCTCAAAAACTGTACTTTATTTTCTTCCCCCAGGAACTCTTGAAAATTGCAGTGTCCACTTTTAAAATAGCTGTGTACATTGATGATTCCATTCAAAGTCCTGATTATACCTATGCAAAGTACCTTTTATTTAATGTACTTACCTGTAAACTGAATTTTGTGGTTCTAGAAATAAATTTACAAAAGAATGAATGAATGAATGATCTTTATTTGCATGATCATTTAAAAACTTTGCAAAAGCACAATAATAGAAAATTCATAAAACGATAACCAAATAAAGAGTACACTTCATAATAAAACGCTGTATCCTTTGCGACATCTATCGTCACGCCGTTACCTAAAATTGCCTTGGACTAGAGTGGACAGTAAGTCACAGAACTTGGTTGTAGGTATAGAATGCTAAATGGCACGAAGATCATCTTAAAAAATGTAACATACCAACATCTTGCGATACATATTAAGAACTTGCTACCTAAAAAGGATTCACTGCACCTATTGAAATTGTAGAGTCTGGGTGCGCTTACGAAAGCTTATTAGAGAGGAGTTTTGTAAGAGTAGCTGCAATGTGTATGGAGTGTGCAAGCCTGCATGACATAAATAAGCTAAAATTGTTTTAAGCATACAAGTAAAATGCTTACCTAAAAGGAGTGTAGTAAAGAAATCAAAGAGTGTGAAATAAGACAAGTCTACAGCAGTGTGTGTAAAAATTCGCTAAAATACTTTAAAACGGAGATACAGATACCCTACAATGCATAATCCACCTCCATGTGGCTCCTACCCCCTGTGGATCTCAGGGTCTATGTTGGATCTCATATGTGAGTGCCGGTGGAGTGAGAAATTGCCCTCTTTGAAACTACTCAAAGTCAACATTTGGGGGGGGGGTGCGTCAGCCACTTAGTTAACAACGTGGATTTAGGTGCTGCCTCCCCTTTTTTAGTTTTCGTACGTTCATGGGCATGTGCTAGCAGTAGGTTTTTCCTCATGATGGTGAAGAATTTTCCAAAACGGGCCAGCACCATGGGCATCTCTGCAGTGAATATGTATTTAACGGCTTCTTTACATGTCCATAAACCATATTTCAGAAAAAGAGGTTTTAAAAGTCGATGTCTCTCTGAGGCCAATCCCGGGCAGCAGCACATTAAATGACAAATGGATGCAGTGTGATAATTACATAGAATACATTCCTGAGAGTACCGCCACGTTGATTTCCAAGTTTATCTAAATTCCCAGGCCATTAATGTTAGAAGTCGTTTATGTAAGATGCTTTGAAAAGTTCGAGCTCCCAGGGCTGCTTTCATATACGGCTGGGGGTTAGTGACACTATACAACCCGGCTAACCCCTCTACCCCCTGATTTCCCTGATTGTGGCAATGTCCTTTTCTCTGGAGATTTGTGTGCCATGATCTTTCAGTATCTTTTTCAGGAGGGCCTTCGATATTAGGGTATCCGATGAGTACGTGGGGACTAGAAAAAAAAAACCTCCACGTGCCTGAGATAAATCGCCCAGCCGCTGAAAACATCTTCAAAAATTGCTTTCAGCGAACCCCTCAAACTGTCGATATTGGCCCTGGAGACAACATGAAATAACTGAATGATGTCCATTTTGCAATTCATTTCCATACTTGTTATATTAAATTCTAGACGTATCCCTGCATGTCTGTTATATTTAGGGATTTGAAAGATCCTTTTGAATGCTCTCATTTGACATTTCTCCAGAGTTTTTGTTATCCAGCCTGGGTATTCTAAATGGCTATAGGTAATAGTGGGTAGAAGTGTGCTTTAATAACTCTCCTAATTGATTCTGATGTAGGTGCTTGGAGCCGGAGATGGAGTTTAGCTAAAGCATAGGTAGTTCTTTCTGCCTTCGTTCTTAGTGCTGTTGCCTGATGTACTATTTTACTATTTTACCGGCATTTGATAGCCATACTCCAAAGTACCTGTATTTTTCTTCTGTGTCTATTGGTAAGGCACCGAGCTTCCATGTTCTTGGATATTTCTGCAACTGACATCTGAACATCAAAAACCTTGGTTTTCGTTGCATTAACCTTCAGAGCGTTTTTTTCATTGTAATCGTGCAGGATGGCCAAGCCCCTTTTCAAGCCCAGTTGAGTCTGGGCAAGCAGGACTAGATCATCTGCATATTGGATTGTAAGAAGCACTGTCTTTCCCAGTTTCAGAGGAAATGTATGAGGTGCCCGGTGTCATTTTAAAGGCAGGCCTGCCTACTGGCTGTTTTTAAACTAAAGATGTATGCAAACTCGACTTTGGAAGTAAAAGTACTTCCAAAGTCTTACACTACCTTATTGTTACACATAAGTCACCCCTAAGGTGTGTCCTATGTGCCCCTAGCGTTGGGTGCCATTTAGCTATAAGCAGAGACCTAATAAAATTGTTTTATAAGCCCGGGTGAGGTAAAATAGCCAAATCCATTTTTCCTCACTGTAGTGAATGGCCTCCATAAGCTAAAAGGGGGAGACTTTATTTTAATTAACAAAGTCCCCATCTCTGATTGGCCACCCTCTGGCAGCCTGGCCAGGCAGCCTTGATGAGGTGTGAAGTGGCCTGGGTTGAACACAAAGGATCTGCCTTAGCAGACAGTATAACAGGATTGGGGGATAGCAGCCAAACTGGTCTTCAAAGGCAGAAAAGGGCATTTGGAGCAGCCAAGGACCTCCCACACTTCCAGCAACCCTAGACAATTAGATGCCCTTTTGATTAGATTAGGAGAGGGAAGGAGAGGGGGATGTTTAGGATTTTTAGCCACACCAGTGGGTGGGCTCAGCCAGATCTAACCTTCAAAAATCACTTTCAGCCATGTTGTTTTTTTGCAAACGTTGATCCCTAGGATTGATTTGTGCCACACTTCACAGGAAGTGGTAGTCAAAGGGGGAGGAGCCTGTCTGTGATTGGACAGCCAGTCCCTCCTGCTTTCCATCCAGGAGCAAAGATAAACATGGCAGAGCTGCACCCAAACATCAGATCCCTGCAAGAAACAAGACAAAGAAGAACCTAAACCACTGACCTGCACCTGGACACTGCACTCTGAAGGACTGCAGCAGCTGCACTCTTGGGCTGCAGCAGCTGCACACTTGGGCTTCACCACTAAAAGGACTTTGCCTGTCTACTACTGCTTCAAGATGAGACTCCCTGTTTGCTACAGGTACAAAGGAACTGCCCAGAGTCTCCAGCATCAAGTCCTGCAAGCAGAGCCCTGATGACCAGCGTTTAGTGGCCATTTGAGGAGTCTGACCATATGCATTCTGGGAATTGTAGTACCAACACCCAAGGAACAACTCAGAGCTTCTGTAACCTTAGGTCAAGTTGTGGAAACTTCAAGGACCCAAAAAGGACCTCTGAAAGAAGATCCAGAAGTTGGAGACGTTTGGAGCAACTCCATAAGTTGAAGAGTTGCATTGTGGGAATTGTAGTCCCTGACCCCAAGAGGCAAACCAGAGCCTCTAAACTCTTGGCTGGTGCTGTGGACCACTTTCCTGAATCAAGGAACACTTCTGAAAGTAAGTGTGACAGTGCTACCTCGTGGATGGCCTGAACTCTGGACTTTTCCCGTGTGACCTTTTTTAACCCCTTGAACGCTAGTTGCTTCTGTGTGCTAGAAAACATTAATTTAATCATTTTGGTGTCATTTTAAAGATAAAAATATAATCTATTTTTAAAAAATTGGTGTTGGATTTTTATTGTGTTTTGTGTTTTACTTATTTACTATTTTGTGATTTTTAAATGCTTTACACACTTGTCTCCTAAGTTGTTTGTCGCTTGTTGCCAAGCTACCAAGGGTTGAGCTGGGTTTAATTTATCAAGACCTAACTGGACCTAAGTGGGGGTTAGTAGCCTATTGCTAGGTGAAGGTACTTACCTGTCCTTTCCAATAATCCAACAATTTTCCAGCACCCTATACTATGGCTTTACTATAAAGTTAAATTAGGAATTAGCCAATTTTGTTGTGTTTTCAGAGTCAATGCAAATATACTGAGATCTGGACAACAATGCCCCAGTGTGCAGGGCTCATAAACCAGCAGTGTCAGACCACATAAAATGGAGGTGATCAAGCATAAAGGGGTACTATCTCACATTACACATTAGGTTTTACAATCATTTGATTGTCCATGGTGAAAAAGTTACTTAGCTTTACTAATGCTCTTTCAGCTCAATTTTCTATCTAACCGTAGATTCCTCACCTTAAGACTGTACCCCCTGGTGACAGACTCAATGTGGAAACTCAAAACCAGTACACCTATGTGCCAGTGTGATCTCTAGTTTGGGACCTTTTTAGATGAAAGGAGTCCATTCCACAGATTGGGGAAGTGGGAGGTTGGTGAGGAATCTGTGGTTTGAGTATTCATCAGAAAGAGCACTACCAAAGTTAAGTGACTTTTTCTTCTGATGGACACTTCTAACTGCTGATTCCTCACCTTGTGAATTGATACCAAAGTAGTACCTCCCCAGGTGGGAGGTCTGTGGAATGACACACACCAAAAATCTGTGTTGGGAAGAAAAGTCTTCTGCATGGAAAAGACATGCACCCCTGCCTTGAGTGCCCAACTATCTTATTGTTTGGTCAGATATTAACAGGGATCATGTGTGTACACCATGACTGGAATACCTCACCTCTCTGAACTACGCAGTGCTCAAGGGTGCGTGCTTCAAGGCGGCCGCTGCATTGCTAAGCTCTTCTGTGCTGTGAGAGCGGGTAAGACGTGAACAAGGCCAGTTAGGCACTCAGAAAACTTGTGCTGCGGCACCATAGATACTTTTGAATAAGGACCTGATTTTGAACTTGGCGGATGGGTCACTATGTCACAACAGTGAATGATGTCCTGTCTGCTGAAATCTAAATCCCATATATTCAATGAGATTTAGATTACGTAGCTCAAGGAGAAGATCCAAGGCAACTAGCTGGAGATGCTCAATCACAATGTAAGGAGGTGCAAAGCGCAAAGGCTTGAGGGCAGTAGCCTGCCATGTTTCTGTGACAGTAGATCATCCTGAAGAGGCAGCTTGATCGGAGGACAGATGCTCATGCCCAGACGTTCTGAGTAGCACACACTCCTGGCCTAATCTGGAGCAACCAGGATGACTTTGACCCAGTCAGTCTTGATCTTGATCATAGCCTGAATATTATGCACTCTCCTTTCTAGTTAGATAGAACAAAACTGCATAGTACCCAGGATGGCTCAGATGAACATGGGCTTCTATGAAGGAGTCAGGTAGGACTTCAGAGCACGTTGATATTGAACCCTAACAATGTTAGAACATTTGCTATCAATTGGAGGGGGTCTATGAGTGCTTGTGGGAAGTCCGCCTTGAACAGTCAGTCGTTGTGGTAGGGAAGATTGGTACTCCTGATGTCTGAAGGTTTGCTGCAACAAACCCCATTACATTTTTGAGCACCCAGGGGGCACTATAGCCAAAAGGGAGCAGTGCAAACTGAAAATGCTCCTGAACAGGGAACAGATAACGCCTGAGGGCCTGCAGGGTGGAAAATTGGACATGAGCATCCTGCAGGCCTAATGCTACTATCCAGTCTTCAGGATCTAGATCAGACAAGACCTGGGCCAGCATGAGCATCTTGAATTTGTTCTCCAACATAAAAGTTTTTCAGAAAAGCAATCTAAAATAGGATGAATGCTTCTGTCCCTCTTCAGCAAAAAGGAGTTGCAGGAGTAGTACCCCATTCCTACTTCTGAGGCCACATACCTTTTTATTTCTCCTTGGCAAGAAGGGCATGCAGTCCCTGCCGCAAAATGAACATGATAGTAAGTCTGCCGGTTCTGTGTCTGAACAACGCAGGCATTTACGACGCCTGCCTGAAGAACGTGGCCCAAACCACGAATGTGTCCCTACAACGCATTTCTTTACCATGCAAGTCATTACAACGACTTGCTTTGGGGAAAGCGCTGGAGTTTGGAATAGTTTAATTTACTATTTCAACTCCAGTCTGCGCCACAGTAGGGAAAGTGTTAGACATAAAGGGGGTCATTCTGACCCTGGCGGTAAAAGGCTCTTACCGCCGGTCAGAAGACCGCCATCATACCGCCGCGGCCGCGGTAAACCGCCACGGTCATTCTGACCCACAACTGCCAAACCGCCAAAAACCCGACATCCACTGAAGCCCGCCTCATCAGCGGTCAGCGATAAACTGGAGATGACCAAACCTCCACCGTCACGCCAACACAAACACGCCCATGCCATTACGACCCACGAATCCACGCGGCGGTCTTTCAACCGCGTTATTCCATTGGCGGTACACACCGCCGCGCTCAAAATACACACACCTTTACAAAACACAGCCACATTGGACAATTCGAAATACACACACCTGATACACATACACACACCACACCCACACACCCATCACCATATAAAACACACACCCACATCACCCACAAACCCCCACAAATCGAAATTCAGAGACAAGGCGCAATACACAGAGAGAGAGCACAGGGAACGCAAAGCACAACACACACAGGAACCCAACATCATCACCCACACCACATCTACGCACAAAACACCACACACCACCACACTCATCACCACAAACACCACCCCACACCTCATCCACACCACCCCATGGCACCCCAAAGACACCCCAGGTTCTCAGACCAAGAACTCAGGGTCATGGTGGAGGAAATAATCAGGGTAGAGCCCCAGCTCTTCGGCACACAGGTGCAGCACACCACAATAGCCAGGAAGGCGGAGCTATGGCAAAGGATCGTCGACAGGGTCAACGCTGTGGGACAGCATCCCAGAAATCGGGAAGACATCCGAAAGCGCTGGAACGACCTACGGGGGAAGGTGCGGTCAATGGTGTCAAGATACAACATTGCTGTGCAGAAGACTGGCGACGGACCCCCCACCCACTCCACCCGAATTCACAGCATGGGAGCAAGAGGTCTTGAACATCCTGCATCCTGAGGGCCTCGCTGGAGTAGGCGGAGGAATGGACTCTGGTAAGTCTAATCTCAACTACTTCACCCCCCCAACCACCAGCATGCCAACCCACACCCCCACCCTCACCCCTAACCCCCCAGCACACATACTCCCTGTTAATGTCTCACCAGCACAACCCACCCAACCCAACCCCAACCCCTGAATGCCAACACAAACCATGGACACCCATCACCTAAGCATGACCACTGCACATACCCATCCCCCCCCACAAACCACCCTCACAACTCCTCCCACATGGGACTGCCAGCACTGGGGGACAAGGGCACCCACGAATTTCACGCCATGGCACACACAAAATCAATAACCATACTCTTTTACCCCTGCAGGGCCCGAACGCCAACACACCGGCCAGGAGGGTCCAGATTTGTCCATCCCACCCCCAGAACAGGCCCCCAGTGATGACAGCAGCTCTGTCGACCTAGAACCTGATGACCAGCCTGGACCATCGGGGACCTCTGGACAGTCGGTTACCCTCAGTCAGCCCCAGGTCACAGCAGACCTACCCCCCTCAGGAAACACCAGCACAGCACCCACCCAGCGGGCCCATGCTTCTGTCTCCAGGACAGGTCAAGCAGCGGTGTGTCTACCAGTCCAGGGCACCCAGGGTAACCCACAACCCCAACAACAACAGGGACCTGGGGGCACTGGTAGTGGGCACACCGTCCAGGGGACAGAGGCCCAGGAACAAAGAGGAACTGGGAGGGCTGCTGTGCGACAGAGGGAGGACAGGCCTAGGGAACCCACTGTCCAAGAGGCCCTCACCACCATCATGGGAGCGTACCACCACTCCCAAGAGACGATGGCGACGGTCCTGGCCAGGTTCCAGGAGATCCAGGCCATGCAGGAGGGCCAGTACATGGGGTTCCGGGAAGAACTGCGCAGCATCAGTTCCGCAATGGGTACAATCGTGGTGGCACTCAACCAGATTGTCACCACATTGCGGGACCATGTGGCCCCCCAAAGGGCCCCTGCCACTAGCATGGAGGAAGAACAGCCCACCACCTCCGCTGGCGCTAGTGGTCAGGAGGCCCCGACACAACAGCAACGGCCCTCCCGGACCCCACCCCCTGCAGAACAAGAACCACCCCGCAAGAAAGGCCTGAGATCGAGGAAGAAGACAGAGTAGGATGTCAAGACCCCCGCCATGCACGGAAACCCCCGGATGTCATCCCACTATCCCACTTGTTCACCCTGTCCAACCTTAAGCTGCCCCTGCTCCACCTTCCACAGGCATATGGACAATGGACCTGTAGGAACGACAGTCTGGACTCTGCCATGGACATGCCTCCACCATCACCCATCACCCTTTTTGAACTATACACCCATTTAAAAACTTCAATAAACACAATTATTGCACATCAACCAACTGGATTCTGCTATCTATTTATTTAAACCAAATGTATTCGATATAACCAACAAAACATTTCTAGTTACATTGTGATGACAACATACCAATGTCACACAGCGGTAGTCCATGGGGAAAAAAACCAGAGGGCACTCCGTGGGGATCAGATCACTGAAATAGGAAGTGATATACACAACTAAGTTACCATACATTGGGGTGAAAGGTCAGACAGTAGAGAGCCACTACAGTTACAGATATAATACAATGCAGGAGTAGATTATTACCTGTGTGTCACTGGAAATACTGCAGTATCACTCTGTCCCTGTTGTCTGTGTCGTCCTCTTCGTCTTCCTCCTCTTCACTCTCCGCAGGCTCCACAGCGGCCACAACATCACCATCTGGACCATCCTCCTGCAGGAAAGGCACCTGGCGTCGCAAAGCCAGGTTGTGAAGCATGCAGCAGGCCACGATGATATGACACACCTTCCTTGGTGAGTACATTAGGGATCCACCAGTCATATGCAGGCACCTAAACCTGGCCTTCAGGAGGCCGAAGGTCCGCTCAATCACCCTCCTGGTACGCCCATGGGCCTCATTGTACCGTTCCTCTGCCCTGGTCCTGGGATTCCTCACTGGGGTCAATAGCCAAGGCAGGTTTGGGTAACCAGAGTCACCAATTAGCCACACACGGTGTCTCTGTAGCAGTTCTATCACATAAGGGATGCTGCTATTTCGCATGATGTACGCGTCATGCACTGACCCTGGGAACTTGGCATTTAAATGGGAGATGTACTGGTCAGCCAAACAGACCACCTGGACATTCATCGAATTACAATTTTTTCGGTTCCTGTACACCTGCTCATCGTCTTTTGGGGGAACCAAAGCCACATGGGTACCATCAATGGCACCAATGATATTGGGAATGTGTCCAAGGGCATAGAAATCACCCTTCACTGTAGGCAAGTCACCCACCTCAGGGAAAATGATGTAGCTCCGCATGTATTTCATCAGGGCAGACAACACTCTGGACAACACCTTTGAAAACATAGGCTGAGACATCCCAGATGAAATGGCCACGGTAGTTTGAAATGATCCACTGGCAAAAAAATGCAGTACTGACAGCACCTGCACTAGAGGCGGAATCCCTGTGTGTTGGCGGATGGGTGACATCAGGTCTGGCTCCAGCTGGGCACACAGTTCCTGTATAGTGGCACGGTTGAGTCTGTAGGTGAGTATGACGTGTCTTTCTTCCATTGTCCACAGGTCCACCAGCGGTCTGTACATGGGAAGATTCCTCCGTCTCCTCGCAAGTCCCAGCGGACGATGCCTAGGAAGGACAACATGGAGCACAGAGTCAAGCAACCCACAGGTAAGTGCCCACAGCATGCACAGTACACGAATCTCTCTGGATTGAATGGCTAGTATGATTGTCGGTGCAAGGCCTAGCCATGTGTGACGCAGTAGGAATGAAGCCATGTGGGCCCTTGAAATGGCGGCTGCCTGACCTGTGAAGTGTGACAATGTGAAGTGAGGTCATTGCGCAAGCATGGCACACCGTGGCGGTGGGCGGTAGGAGGTCGCAGTCCGCGGCGCAAAGCCGCATTGGACAACATTGAACCCTATGGGTTTCAGGAGCCAATGGCGGTGAGCGCCGGCGGTCGCGGTACGCACCGCCGCGGTACGCACCGCCGCCGCACGCACCGCCGCCGCACGCACCGCCGCGGACGTAACCGCCATTTTCTCTCTGCTTGATCACACGAGACCTGAGCATCCACAGGAGAGGACCTATACTGCAAGTGCTGCTGTGACCTCGGTCTGGAAGTGACAATGGCTGCTGCGACTGGGGAAAGGGCCCCCGCCTTCAGTTCCGAGGAGTTGGAGAAGCTCGTGGACGGGGTCCTCCCCCAGTATGCGCTACTCTACGGGCCTCCAGACCAACAGGTGAGTACACGGGGGGCAATGCATAGTGCCCAATGCCTGGGCTGAGTGGGGAGGATGTACGATGGAGGGGAGGGCAGCGAATGACGAATGCATGGCACGACAGATGAGAGCATGTGCCACATGGCAAGGTTGGGGAGGGGGGGCCACTCACATCGAGCATGCAGAAAAGTGATGATGTTTCTCTTCCCCCCTGTACATGTCACATAGGTCAGCGCCCATCAGAAGATTGACATTTGGCGTGCCATCGCCAAGGACGTCCGGGCCCTGGGGGTCCACACCAGAAGGGGCACCCACTGCCGCAAGAGGTGGGAGGACATACGCCGCAGGAAGACCGCGGAGGCTCTGCTGGGGATGGCCTCCCAACCTAGGAGGGGTGCCAGTCGTACCTTGACCCCCCTGATGTCCCGGATCCTGGCGGTGGCCTACCCCGATTTAGATGGGCGCTTGAGGACATCACAGCAGACACAAGGGGGTGAGTACCAGCACATTCAGCTATTTTGCGCGCAGTGGAGGTGCCTGGGTGGGGGAGGAGGGCTGTGGGTATCCCTAGGCCAAGGCGATTTCTGTAGGATAGGCCCGTCCGTGAGGTATGGTCCTGTGCCCCCGCCCCCCACCTCTGTAGGGTGCCTAGTAACGCGATTCATGGACCAGTGTATACTGTGTGGGCAGTTGTCGCCCATAGGCTTGTAGGGCATGTCCCAGTGAATGAGTAGTGTACCCCAAGTGCGCAGCGTAGTGCAGGGGGCTTCTGTGTCTGTCCTCTCCGCCAACGGTGTCCCCAATGCATGCACTCAACTTGTCTTTATATTTTCCACCCCCCCCCCATTTTCTTTGTTTCTCTGTGAATGTGTGCATTAGCATCATCAGGCGGAGGAGAAGTGGCATCGGCGCAAGAGGGAGCTGCATCTCACATGGCCCCGGAGGGCCATGCAACGGACTCCGACATTACCAGTGAGACGGAGGGCGAGTGGGGCTCCACCACGGGGACCCGTGGAGATGTCAGCGACACCGACACGTCCTCGGAAGGGAGCTCCCTTGCGGTGGCGGCAACATCCGTGCCCACCGATCCTACAGGTACAGCCGCCACCCAGCGCACCAGCTCCGCCCTCCCAGCAGCCCCTCGGCCTTCGGCCCGTGCCCGCAAGGCCAGGAAGCCGGCCATCTCCTTCGCCCCAGGAACCTCAGGCCCTGCCCCAGTCACCCCTGCTGCCCTCAGTGAGGAGGTCATTGACCTCCTGAGGACCATCATTGTTGGGCAGTCTACCCTTTTGAATGCCATCCAGGGTGTGGAGAGGGAGGTGCATCAAAGCAATGCATACCTGGAGGGCCTTCATTCGGGTCAGGCTGCCCATCAACGATCGTTCAACGCTCTGGCCTCAGCACTGACGGCAGCGATTGTCCCTGTCTCCAGCCTCCCTCTTCTGACTCCCTCCACCCAGTCCCACTCCCCTGTTCCTCTGCCTATCCCATCCACACCTACAGACCAGCCTGCACACACCTCATCACCCAAGGGCAGGTCATCCAGACATAAGCACCACAGGACACACAAGCATTCACCCAAGCAACATCCAGATGCAGACATGCCAACAGTCACTACCTCCTCTGTGTCCCCCACCTCCTCGTCTCCCTCCTCCCTCCCTGTGACGTCTCCACACACACCTGCAAGCACACCACCATCAGCCATTGCACCCATCACCGGCACACCCTCCAGACCAGTCCGCACACGTGCAGTCACCACCCCCACTGCCATGTACACGTCCTCTGTGTCCTCTCCCAGTGTGTCTGTCACCCCCGCTTCCCAACCACACAAACGCAGGCAGGCACCCAAACAACAGCCATCCACCTCACGTCAGCCTCCTGCCCAAGCACCTGCACCCAAAGACAGCACACTTGACTCTCCTACAACCACATCCTCTTCCCCCACTCCCATACCCACTCCAGCCACCCTTCCCATGGCTCCAAAGAAAATCTTCCTCTCTAAAGTGGACCTCTTTTCCTCACCTGACCCACCCCCTCCATCCCGTAAGAGTTCCACAAACACCTCAGCCACCACCAGCCCAGCAACTCCCAAGAACGTCGTGCCTGGTTTTTGGAGTCCGCCCTTTCCTTGGGCTGGGACATCGTAGAGCAGCAAAGGCACAGCCAGCCCCCCCCCTGGGAAGAGGAGCAAAAAACTGAAGGGCAGGCGCGACAGGCCTGATACGCCTGCCCCCAAGGAGGGTAGCCTTGCACCGTCACCTGCCACATCGGGTAAGGGAGCCAAGGGCCACGGACAGTCTGCCAAGGAGGGCAAGAGCAGCAAGGAGCAAAAGGCAGGGAGCAGCCGACCTGGCCATGAGGGCCCCACCAGCCCCATTCCGGGGGTATCGGAGGAGAGCCAGGGACCCAGGACTCCATCACTGGAGGGCCCCGCAACGGAAAGGTCCGATGCAGACTGAGCGGCAAGTATTGGCCAGGTGTGGTTCACTGGAAACACAAGACAGGCACCGCTGAACAGGGCCCCGCCGTGAGAAGCACCGCTGAACAGGGCCCCGCCGTGAGAAGCACCGCTGAACAGGGCCCTGCCGTGACCAGAACCGCTGAACAGGGCCCCGCCGTGAGGAGCACCGCTGAACAGGGCCCCGCCGTGACGAGCACCGCTGAACAGGGCCCCGCCGTGACCAGAACCGCTGAACAGGGCCTCGCCATGACCAGAACTGCTGAACACGGCCCCGCCGTGAGGAGCACCGCTGAACAGGGCCCCGCCGTGACCAGAACCGCTGAACAGGGCCTCGCCGTGACCAGAACCGCTGAACAGGGCCCGCCGCGAGGAGCACCGCTGAACAGGGCCCCGCCGTGAGGAGCACCGCTGAACAGGGCCCCGCCGTGACCAGAACCGCTGAACAGGGCCCCGCCGTGACCAGAACCTCTGAACAGGGCCCCGCCGTGAGAAGCACCGCTGAACAGGGCCCCGCCGTGAGGAGCACCGCTGAACAGGGCCCCGCCGTGAGGAGCACCGCTGAACAGGGCCCGCCGTGACCAGACGCGCTGAACAGGGCCCCGCCGTGAGGAGCACCGCTGAACAGGGCCCCGCCGTGACCAGAACCGCTGAACAGGGCCCCGCCGTGACCAGAACCGCTGAACAGGGCCCCGCCGTGAGAAGCACCGTTGAACAGGGCCCCGCCGTGACCAGAACCGCTGAACAGGGCCCCGCCGTGACCAGACGCGCTGAACAGGGCCCCGCCGTGAGAAGCACCGCTGAACAGGGCCCTTCCTGTCAGGCACCGCTCCGCTGGGCCCTTCCTGTCAAGCACCGCTCCGCTGGGCCCTTCCTGTCAAGCGCCGCTCCGCTGGGCCCTTCATCTCAAGCACCGCTCCGCTGGGCCCTTCCTGTCAAGCGCCGCTCCGCTGGGCCCTTCATCTCAAGCACCGCTCCGCTGGGCCCTTCCTGTCAAGCACCGCTCCGCTGGGCCCTTCCTGTCAAGCGCCGCTCCGCTGGGCCCTTCATCTCAAGCACCGCTCCGCTGGGCACCGCCGTCTCAAGCACCGCTCCGCTGGGCCCTTCCTGTCAAGCACCGCTCCGCTGGGCCCTTCATCTCAAGCACCGCTCCGCTGGGCACCGCCGTCTCAAGCACCGCTCCGCTGGGCCCTTCCTGTCAAGCACCGCTCCGCTGGGCCCTTCCTGTCAAGCGCCGCTCCGCTGGGCCCTTCATCTCAAGCACCGCTCCGCTGGGCACCGCCGTCTCAAGCACCGCTCCGCTGGGCCCTTCATCTCAAGCACCGCTCTGCTGGGCCCTTCCTGTCAAGCGCCGCTCCGCTGGGCCCTTCATCTCAAGCACCGCTCCGCTGGGCACCGCCGTCTCAAGCACCGCTCCGCTGGGCCCTTCATCTCAAGCACCACTCCGCTGGGCCCTTCCTGTCAAGCACCGCTCCGCTGGGCCCTTCCTGTCAAGCACCGCTCCGCTGGGCCCTTCCTGTCAAGCACCTCTGGCCCATTGGCAGTCCCGGTTCTGTGTCGGGCAGGCCTTCACGACGCACTCTGCCCACCATGCCTCCTCCATGACCAGTGGTCTCTGTAATCCACCTGATGGACTGTGGCTTTGCACTCCCCAGGATGTAACAGTGGGCAATCCACCCACTGTAGAGACTTGTGAGACTGTGGCTTTGCACTCCCCAGGATGGCACAGTGGGCAATCCACCCACTGTAGAGACTTGTGAGACTGTGGCTTTGCACTCCCCAGGATGGCACAGTGGGCAATCCACCCACTGTAGAGACTTGTGAGACTGTGGCTTTGCACTCCCCAGGATGGCACAGTGGGCATGGAGGCCCTTCGTGGATCTGGCGTCGTGGACTCATGTGGCTGAGGTGCCCCCCCTTCCGTTCCCCCTGAGGTGCCTGTTTTTTTATTTTAGTGATGCCCCAGCAGTGTTCTCTCCAATGGACTCGATCTCGTGTGTGGGCTTTGCCCATGTGTTGCTGCACATTGGCCCACGGACATTTGGACTTTGAATGACTGGGCCGGACTTTTGCTACTTGTATGGATATAGTTCTAGATGTGTATTCATTCTTCATATATTGCTAAGGTCGCTATACTTTATTGTTGCAATAATATGGTTCTACTTTTACATTCATTGCCTTTTGTCTTTGTTTTTGGGGGGGGGGTTGGGGGTGTCACTCTGACTTTTTTATCTGCATAGGTGTGTAGGTATTTCGTTGGGGGTAAGGGTGGGGGTGGGTGTGTGGCGTATGTGTGTGCCCGTAACCTTTCCTCCTCCCCCCTCCCCTGTGTCGTAGGTGCAGTACTCACCGTTGTCGTCTGCGGCGAGGTTCGTGATCCTGGAAGAAGAGCAGGAAGGCAATGGCTGGGAGGATGTGGAGTTCGGGTTCCATGCTGTTCCGATTACGCGTGGAGTGTGTCGAGGTAGGCGTTTTCCATTGGAGATGTCTGTTTCCGCCGTGTTTTTATCGGCGGGGCTCCCGCCCCGGAAAAGGTGGCGGATTGGTGAGTCGTGATAGGGTGGGCGGTACATTGTCTGCCGCCTGCCTGTTGGCGGTGACTGCTGTGCTGTTTGTTTGTACCGCCGTGGCGGTCGGAGTGTTAATGCGGCGGCCTGTGTTGGCGGTTCCCGCCAGGGTCAGAATACAAATTTTTAGGCCGCCAGCCTGTTGGCGGGTTGGCCGCCGCTTTAACACTGACCGCCAGGGTCAGAATGACCCCCAAAGTCCTATAAGTCCAGTAAGGAATGTGTTGTAAAGACATATTCGTGGTTCGGGCCTCGCTTTAAAGGCACAGCGTGGTTTGAGCCACGTAGTTAAGGCTGTTTCCCGAGTCTGCCACTGTAATGTGGATAGAAAGTGCAGTAGGGTTGAAATAAATGGGAGGGAATATCCTTGTTAAACGATTTTGAGGTCTGACATGTCTGAAGTGATGTATCACCTCCCTTGCAGGAAATGTCAGATCCTGCCTCTCACAGGGTGGGTGTGTGTCAAAAAGGACACACAAAGGTGGTTTTGTAGTTGTGGTTGCCAAAAGGGAGGGGTAATGAGCTGCAAACTATCCTTAACCCCTGATCATTCTCTCTGGGAGCTGGGGCTTTGTAAATAAAAGAGTTGAGAAGCCTGTTGTGCTGGCAGTGGGGTCTGGCGATATTGATATACCCAGGCACATTCCTTAAAGAAGTGGAACTGTTGGGTATGTTGCAGGGAAGGGTCAAACAACCCCATGGGATGCCCTCTTGTATGGTTCCTTTAAAGTGGTCCAGGGCCGGGTCTACTTTCTCACAGAAGAAGCAAGAGCCATTGAATAGCATGTCCATCAAAGATACCTGAATATCCCCTGAGAAGCCCGTAGATGGTATACAGACATGGTGCAGAAACCCCACACTCATGCAGATTACATGACCCAAGCAATTGGTTGTGTCTAGGTCGCAAAGAATAACAAATGTTTCCACACCCTGGCTGACTTGGATGGTTGTGGCTAAAGAAACCCATAGGTCATCTGAAACTGCTAATAGACATTGGCCTACACTCTATATGTGTATATATATATGTATATATTGTATTTTATCAGAGGAACCGTATATACTTTATAATAATAATAACTCCACATCTTGATGATACCATATTATGACACATCTCCCTCCCATAACAACTTTAAATAAAAATATACACAGCTCATTAAGATAAAGGCCTTACTTGTCATTCTAAGAGAGATGACAGTACCAAGGTAAACTATCTTAAATACGGGTTGTGTCTGGCTAATTCATCAATACTGCAAATTTGCCCATTGCTCAATTTTACAACAGTACAATACGTTTTGGTTACTTGATAGAGAGGATAGAATTTGCTCTGATGATGGTGCTCTTTGGTATCTCTTCTTACCTGTACCAAATCACCAATTTTCTAGTTCTGCTTCTTTACCCCATGTTTGTTATCATACCATTTCTTGTATTTTATTTGGTGCCAGTGTACTTTTTCTTGGGCTATTACAGCCTACCTTTACACTTTTGCCTACTCCCAACCATTTATTGATCATTTTGGTGCTGGGTACTCTACCTTTGATTGCTACAAAAGTAGCCCAGTAATGTGGCTCAGTGAGGGGAAGTATGACCATATGCAATCACTCATTTTCACCTTTAGCTATAGCTAACTGTACTTGTTCTTTTATCAAACGGTTAGCCCTCTCTATAAGGCTGTTAGTTTAGGACAGTACAGGGCTATTCTCTCACATTTGATATTAAGAGCATGTAGGACATCCTTCATTACTTGGGGTGTGAACTTGACACCATTGTCTATAATTACTGTGGAAGGAATACCTTCCTTCCTGTAGGCATTCTTCAAGAATTCAATTAAAATAGCAGTGGTAGTGCGATGTACTAATTTCACGATTATCCAATGTGAGGTATAGTCAGTTAAGATTAGCATGAATTTTTTATAAGCTCCTATTCCTTCCATTGGTCCCATTATGTCTAGGGCTAACTTGCTCCAAGGCGTAAGTGGCACTTCTACCAGAGACAAAGGTGCTTTTTGTGCTTTTGCTCCTGTCACCACAAGGACGACTAACACAGGCATTTACCTTCTGTTTAATAATTGATTATATTCTAAGAAACCACAATTTGCTTCTTACTTCGTTTTTGTTATACTTCTGCCTAGGTGACCCTCATGTGCTAGGTCAACAATATTCCCCTTCAAATCTTCAGGAGGAATGCTTTTCTCATTGCAACATATTCTCCCTTCTTGGATGTTAAACTCATGTCTCACCTCTCAATAGTCTAACAACTCTCCCTTGAGTTCACTGCACATGGCAAGTCAACCCTCTATAATTAAATCTTTTATATGACTTGGTTTGACATCCTTTCCCATGCACTCATTCTATTCATCTTCAGATAATGCAGGTATAGTTATGGCAAAACTAGGACTATCCATTAACTCATTTTACACTTCCTGATCTAAATGTGTCCTTGAAAGATAGTCAGCAACTTTACTTTCTTCTCCTGGCACATGTTCTATTTTAAAGCAGTAGGTTTTAAGACCAAGAATCCATTTGACAATATGAGTTGTGCTGTATTCAGCTCCCTTAATAGAAAACATGTACGTAAGTGGCTTTTGGTTAGTGCGTATAGTAAACTTAATAACCCAGAAATAGTAATTGATATGTGTTACATCCCAATAGCAGGCCAGGGCCTCTCTTTCAATCACAGAATAATTACTTTCTGCTTTTGTTGGACATCTAAAAGCAAAAGCAATTATTTGTTCTCATCCCTCCTCTTAGTATGGTCTCTAAACCCCTGTTGCTGTCATCTGTAGTTAAAATGGTTTTCTTCCTGGGGTCAACTGTACCTAAAGCAGGGGAAGTATTGATTTTGTCTTTGATTTTGTCAATCAATTGCTTGTGTTCCTCTTCCCAAACTAATTCCTTATTTTTTTATTAGTAGGGCACATAGATTATCACACTTATCAGAGACATTTCTTATTTATTTTGACATGTATTCTGTAAGACCCATAAAGGATCTTAATGTATCCTTACTTTTAGTGTATGGAGCTTCTTTTACCTCTTGAATTATTCTAGTTTTTGTTCTGAAACCTTCTTTTGAAATTGTGTGCCCCAAGTAGTCCACCGATCCAATGGTTATTGGGCATTTATTTTCACAGTAAGATCTGCATCCATCAATCTTTTGAATACTTCATGTAAAATACTGTCATGTTCTTCAATAGATGTGCCCTATATCATTATGTCATCTTGAAAACATAGGGGCATATTTACAAGGAAGCGGCTTCACCACACAGTTTATAATGTATGCAGCGTAGTAGGCGTTCCTTCGTAAAAGCTCACTTAGGACTGATACAGGGATAGTTACAAGTTTTCTAATGTGTGAAGCATCTTTAAGATGTGTCAATTTTAGCCTGGAATGTGTCAAAATTCCTACACCTCTTCAACCCAGGCATGGGAAAGGATGCAGTGGCTTTTCAATAGGAATCTGACCAGCTGAAGTCACTTTACACACAGTAATAAGCTATATCCCATCCCCTTAACTAGTAGTATGCCAACATGTATAACAATCATGTTAAAGGACCCCTTCACGAACCTGGGACAATGGCACCTGAGATGTCAAAATCCACTGCAGTAATACAACGTGGCGCTGTGTACTTCATGGAAAAGACAGGCCAGAATTGTCAGCTCTCCATATAGGAAGGGGTCCCCAAGTCCAGCCAAGCGTACTCCAAAGCATAGCAGGTAAGTACACACATAAAGTAGGTAACACATTATTTGGCACTATACATTACACTACATATTTGCATCCACTCACATAGCAGTGCCACTCAATATGTCATATATACTAAACATTCAGGACTACTATAATAGAGTAAAAGGTAAGATGTCTACCATTTCACACTCTATTACATTGGTCCCCACACATAAGGCTACTTGCGTAAGTCAGAACTGATGCATCGCCTATGTATTTTTGACACATTGCTGAAATTCCACTAGTTCTAATCCCAAATTCAGCAATGCATCACTTTTTAGGAGCATGTGTTACGGCATCCTTCCCTCGAGTGAGTCAGTATTTCTGATGCATACTGGGGCCCTGCACATCATGGTGCACCGTATTGTAAATATGGCACAATTGTAAATACGGTGCATCCATGGCTTCATAAACTGTCTTCACACAGCACAAGTGATTTAGATGCATTGCTGCATCAATACTTGTTAATGTGGTCCATAGTGTATTACGTAAACCTTCCAATATTTGATGCATAATCTTTTGGAAAACTGAGACCCATGAGTCAAGCCCAAATTGCATCCTTGAAAACATGTGAGCCCCCCATTAGAGTTATGAATGCGTTAATGGTTTGGACTCCTGGTAAAGATCTACTTGGTGGTAAGCCATCGAAATTACGTTGAAATATTTAGTCTCTACTATGATACATTTTGTTTATGTGGGGAAGGAGGTGTCTTTCGACCCAAATATTCTCATTCAAACAACATAAGTCCACACATAAGCACATTTATTCTCCATTGGCTTTAAAGGCAATAACTATTAAAGCCAACCACCCTGCGGATTCTATAGGTTGCATAACTCTCATTTCACACCATTTATTTAATTATTTTTCTAAATGTTCTTTCAACCAACATGTTGGGAACATGATGTGGTTTGTGTACTACTAGCTTAGCGCCATCCTTTAATCTAATTTTGTGTTGATACCCCTTTAATTGACCAAGTTTGTCTGAAAACAAATCTGGGAACTCATCACAGATGTCCATGCTACCTTTAGCTCTGTCTATGAGGAACACTTGTTTCTTATTATTTGGACCAATAGCTATACCTAACTCCTTCTTATGTTGCCATCCTATTAAATTGGAGTCCTTTTTTGCAATATAGAGTTTCCCAATAGTGGGCCTATCTTTGAAACACACATGCTTCTTTAACATACCCACAAGAGGTATAGCTTCGTGGGTATTTGCTTCTGTGATATGTCTGCTTTTTCTTCAACATTTTATCAAACTCTTCCTAGTTTAACAACATGAAAAGAGAACATGAATCCGAATGCATATCTAGTGAATTACCATTTAGATACACTTTGCATGTGGGATGATTCACTTGAGAATTCACTTCAGTGTCAGTTACTTGAAAAACATATTTTTTGTTTCATCTGGTTCTGTATTTTTAATAATTTCTACCCGAGTGTTTTCACCATCTCTACACACTCTGGCTAAATGCTCTCTCCCATTGCATTTTTTGCAAGTAGCATTTCTAGCTTGAGGTATGTTGTTGGCTGCTGCTACCACATTTAAAACACTTTAATTCGTTATCTTCCTTGCTCACTATCGGTTTGTTCACCTCTTTACTCATTACCTTAATATTTCACTTTCTGGATTCTCTTCCTGAATTTTTGAGACCACTTCACTCGGTACCTTCAATTCTTTGATACAATTTGCACTATGTTCTGTAGATTGGGCAATGCCTATTGATTTTGTTAATGTGGGATTTGTAGTAAGTTTTTTTCCTTGAATACAAGGTTTATTTCTACATCTTACCAACTGGTCTCTTATCAAAGAATCTATGAGAGTGCCAAAACTGCACAACTTTTTAGGCCTCTTAGTGCTGCAATCTAAGTTGTGATACTTTTCTGATTCCCTTGCACTCTACTGAAAAATGTATGCCGATCTAAAACGATGTTTATTTAGTCACCAAAATGAGTCTCAACTTCCATAAAAGTTACCTTCTAAACATCATATTCCTCCTGTTCACCTTCTCCCTCAACCTCTGGTGCAGGTAATGTTTCATACATTTTATGCCCATAGACTCCTAAATTGTGCAGCAGTGCATGCTGCTTATGCACTGCAGTGAACCTCTCGCCCTCTATTGCTATCAGGTATGATTCAAATAACGTGACCCATTCCTTACAATGTATGTCAGGTTCTCTAGTTTCTTTTAAGAAAAAAGGTTCGTTCATGCTCGCTGCAGCCATTGTATAATCCGATTGAGACACAAGTTAATGTTAAATGATTATACACTTAAAGTAAATTGACTTTACAATAATACTAATGAGTAATCGTATATCTAAAACTATGCATAGCACACGGGTATGTTTACAAGTATATCTGTATAACTTGCTCACTTCCTTATTATCTTCAATGTATCCAGAGAAGTACCCAAAATATGTCGTATAGTATGTTTAAATTAAGAATGCTTTGTGGTGTGTGTGTCACTAGTAAAATTGCAATGCTAATTTGCACACTCCGAACAGTCTAGGGGTGTGTGTGTCACCGTGAAAGTTCTTCTTTGCAATCAACATTATGGATCAATAAACTTCCTGTAGGGCTGGCCTGAGATATTCAGATAACGGTTATATAACCAGTTGCTTTATTGTAGGTGAAGTTGTGCTTCCCACTAGGCTGCTAAGTGTGAGAGGGTGACACACTGCAATATTTCACTCGCACTGTCTGTCATAAATCAAAACAAACCCCCAAAAGTCCTGAGGTGGAAAAGTTACGGTATGAAAAGATTTCCCTTGTTGCGCAGTTACTCACGATCGTGTATATATTCCTCATAATGCACTTGCATCGGTGCGTGAGGAGAACGATCCACAGCTCCATCTTCCCCAGACTGCACAGCTCCCGAAGCAGCAGCACACAGCACCGGCTGCAACATTGTTGGCCCACGGAACCCGAGTAGAAAGACGCTGCTTACAAGAAAGGTGACTCCCATCTTCCACAGACTTCCACTGGGAATGCTGTGAGTGGACGGCTGCTAAGTTACTGCCACATGCAAGGAAACCTTTAATTCCGCTGCGATGTACACTGGTAACCTACAATTACGGCTTTGTAGATGCTGGCCCACTGATGAATTGATGGACCTGTGCCTCCTCCACCCAATGCGCATGCAAAACCACTCCCCGATGAGAGCCACCAGGCTGGTAATCCATCACAGGGTGAGACACTCCTTTAATGCAGAAACTTTTCACGTTAAGCTTTCCTGATATGAGCTTTGATAACGAGGCGCTCATGGAGCTTTAGTTTAGCTTTGATACCGAGGCAATCATTTGTAATGGGGAGAGTATGAAAGGGGAGATGGATGAAAATGGCCTCTGAACAGCATAGCCTCATCACCAGTAATGTAAATCAGCAATTCACAGAAGACAATGGTATGGGGTTAGTAATCCTTTTTATTCAGCCATTCACCCTCCTCAGCTGAGCTTTCCCAACTGTTATGAGCACTCTAAGGCAAGCTTTACTTGGAATGTACTATTTAACAGTCACTTGAGGGTGAATTGGAAAGCTGTGTCTTTTGAGGTAGGAATTGGGGGAGGAACAATACCACTGCCTGGGTAGGTGTCCAGATTACTGGCATTTTGGGCATTTTGTAGTTCTTAATACCAACTGTCGTCCTCATACTGTGGGGTATGTTTGTCCCCTCCCCATAGTGTGCCAAAGTTAGAATTGTTAACTACCGGTGGCATTCCGGTGAGATCGAAAACACGGTCTCAATCGAGGTTGAGTGAAGGCCAGCTCAAAGTAGGAAACCACTATGCAAGGCGACTCATCCTCTGACTTCTGCAGCATCGGCACAGGCATGAAACAGGTAAAAGACACTGGAGCAGGTAGAGGCACTAGAATCGGAGTTAGGCTGAAAGCCAATGAGGAAGCCAAAAAGGGTTCAACAGGCATGGACAGTACAGAGGATGAACTCACTGGTAGGACCCCCTGTGGCTTCTTTTGATCCTTGAAGCCAAAGGCATGCCAGAGGGAATCTGAAGCATGTCAAATATGCACAGCCTGACCTCCCTAAAGGCCTCGATGTGCTGCAGTGCAGCTGATGGACCCAGGAATCCAGGTTGCATCGAGGCCAGAGTTGAAATTGGCTTTTTAGGAATTCAAGAACAAGTGGTAGGAAGGGGTTGATTCCCACATAGTTAGTTTGTGCTACTTTTTCAACTTACCGGAACTCTTCAACTGCAATGAGGAACTCCTGCAGGAACAACTTTGGGAGCAGGAAAAGGACCATCCTTTCAACTTCAACTGGTCACTTCACAGAGTCTTATGATATTTGGTGACGTAGAGTTTCACCTTGAGGTCCCATTCAGTCTTTGGGTTCATCATTGTGAGGTTGTTGCAAGCCCTGGTGTCATGTTCAACCCCAGGCACCACAGACATACCTCGTGGGGATCTCTCACTCACATTTGTTTGCAACAGGTTTAAACCCTGTCATTTTGGAAGGTGAGTTGTTTTCCTTGCGCACTGGTAATATAAAAAAAGATAAATGAAAAAACTCACAAATACAACAGAAGTAGGGCTCTGCATCCACATCTAAAGGCAAGGAAAGAGAGGAACTGACATCAGCATGCCTGAAGGCACCCTTTTCTCAATTTCAGAGCAGAACGACTGGCATGGAGGAGTTCCTTTTTGAGTTTTTGGATCCAGTCTGACACCTAGGTGACTAGTCATAAGGTAAGGAATCTGTGGTGAGAAGTATCCAACAGAATAACATGCCTTTATAACTCTTGGTTGTATAGTAAGTAGTGGTTCTTCTTAAATATGCCTTTAGATTCTGGTTCAACTTATAGAACTCTCCAGTATTCCTATATGATTTGCTTGATATTCGAACTGCGAGTGGAGAATTTGGAAACAAAGACAAGTTCTGACTTTTTTTTCTTTGTTAATGTTTCTCCTCAGCAGATTATTTTCTGGAGTGGTCACCAGCTCTCTCCTTTGTTTTTTTGTAACACGTTCATTGGGTATCACGTTTTTTCAAATCTTCGGCACAACGTTTAATCTTTGACCTTATATATTTATGAATCATATGCTATTTTCATAGTTTAGGGTAACTGTAATTACGTTAAATATTTTTGGGAGGAAATTGATGAAAACTATTAAAGCATAGTAAATTATTTTTGTCTGCTGATTTGCTATATATATATATATGTAATGATTTGCCCATTCCTCACACTGAATAATACATCCAGATACTTTATTTGATACTTCTGTACTTCATAAGAGAATCTAATCCTCTCATTGATCAAATTTAGCTGTTCTCTCCTTTGAATCAAGTTTTCTTTGACCCTATTCCACATCACAAGGATGTCGTCAATGAACCTGTAATAAACAATCATTTATTTGTGCAGTGGAGGTTCTCCAGTATGTGTTCTTCAAATTTTATCATTAAATGATTCATGCAGCTGGGAACTGCGTGACTGCTTATCAATGTACCATTAAATCATAAACTGAAATTCACTATTTTATTCAAAATAACTATGAAATAAAGTAAACTGTAATAGTTCCATGATGAACATTTCTTGAATCATTGTTTGTTGTTGTTTAGTAATGCCCATTGTATTGTCTCGAGGCCCAAGTATGAAGGATTGAAGTACAGGGTGATTTGATATCAATGATGTGTGACCAAATAATTTCATGTTGCTGTATGTTAATGTGTTCTAATTGTATTAAATTGATGATGCATGCATTGACCTAAGGGCTCATGTTTAGACCTAATCATTCAGACTATGGTCTGAATGGTGAATTGTTTCCATCTTTATGTATCTTGCGTAGCATATAGATTCTGTCCCTTGGCTTTTTTGTTGATCACACTGTTCCTCTGATTTTGTTAAAATAGCTTTTAAGATGTGTTTGAAATTCTCAGTAAGATCAATGTTCAATATGGAGCAAAGTCCCATGGTTGTTCACATTGACTTCATAGCAATTTCGATTCATTGCTACTAACGCTCCACCCACATCCACCAATTTGAATGTAAAATCCAACACTCCTGATAACTTGTTTAAAATACCCAATTCCTGGTAGCTTATGTTTTTGTATTTTTTCTGCCTGTGTAATTCAGTTTCTTGATATCATTCATAGCCAAAGTCTTAAAAGTGTCTATCATTTTGTGACTGATCGGAGGCTGGAAATGGCTTTTGAGCCTAAAACTCTGCGCTTCAGTAATTTAAGCTTCTTTATTGTTGTTGGAAAGATTCTTAGGTCTAAGAGGTCTTATAGCTTACTGACCTCTATTCCCATTTCTAGCTCATAGGGTTGGTACATAAAATATGCCTTTCTGAAGAATTTTAATTTCAGTTCGTCTATGTTATCTATCTGAAATGTTTATCATTAGGCTTTGACTCCTCAACACTCTGTTGGCGCCTTTTCCTGTGCGGGACTTTTATCTGAAGATGTGCTTATGTTCAAAAAAAGACGAGTCTCTTGAGGTACTTGACACTGTGATCGTTTCTTGGATAGGTTCTGATTGACTGTGTGTAAAATTTCTGATTGTCCATTAGTTTTGTTCCCCTTGTTCATCTTCTGATGTTGATGTTTTTTGTAGAGTCCTGTGGCATCTGTGTGTTTGTCATTTTTTCATATACTGCAGCCCAAATATATACCTTGCCATATTTATAATCAATATTGTCTCCCTTGGATGTCCTTATCATAAGATCATTTATCTCCTAAGAACAAGCTGCACATTGCTTGAAATGCCTTCCAAAAACATTTTCTAATCTGTTTCTTGTAACATTTCTCTGATCTTTTTAAGCTGCACAATTTCTTGATTTAGGTGGAGTGAGCACATTTTAAAAACTGAATACCACCTATCAACGAATTTGTTGTTTTGTTAGCATAGCGCTGGCTTTAATGATAGCGGTAGACCCTGAGGTATTCAAAGTTGCTTCATGATACTGTATTATAGTTGTAGCAAGCAGTCATTGATTGATCTCAGTTCTCATGAGATAATACAACTACTTGATATTGTTCTCTATTGTCCCAGAAAATGTGGATATTTTCCTTATTTACTGCAAACATTTCTTGAGTTTCCTTGCAAATGGGGACACTCAGCACTAATACACATTGGGCCAGATGTAGCAACCCTTTTGCGAGTCGCAAACAGTGAAAATCGCCGTTTGCGACTCGCAAACGTGGGTTTGCAATGCACAAATGCATATTGCGAGTCGTTACCGACTCGCAATATGCATTTGCGACTCGCAAATAGGAAGGGGTGTTCCCTTCCTATTTGCGAGTCGGAGTGGTATGCAACTCCATTTGCGACCGCGTATGCGGTCGCAAATGGAGTCGCAGTTACCATCCACTTGAAGTGGATGGTAACCCACTCGCAAACGGGAAGGGGTCCCCATGGGACCCCTTCCCCTTTGTGAATGGACCCCAAATTATTTTTTCAGGGCAGGGAGTGGTCCAAGGGACCACTCCCTGCCCTGAAAAAAACGAAACAAAAGGTTTCGGATGTTTTTGAAATGCAGCTCGTTTTCCTGTGAGGAAAACGGGCTGCACTTAAAAAAAAAAAAAAACCTTTATTTAAAAGGCAGGTCGCTAACATGGAGGCCTGCTGACGTCAGCAGGCCTCCATGTTAGCGAGTGCCTATACTCGCAATGGGGTCGCAAACTGCGACCCACCTCATAAATATTTATGAGGTGGGTCTTTGCGACCCCATTGCGAGTTGCAGAAGGTGTCTGAGACACCTTTCTGCATGTCAAATTGCGACTTGCAATTTGCGAGTCGCACAGACTCGCAAATTGCAAGTCGCAATTTGATTTTTTCCTACATCTGGCCCATAATGCTCTGCCCCAGGGCTAACTCTTTGAAACAGCCCCTTTGTGTTTTACAATGCAGCTGGAACCTAGTCTGCTTTACAAAGAGCGAAAGAGATCTCTATGGTGATGGGTCCAGTGAGTGACTGCCTAAGCCCAGCTGTGGGATGTTTAGGGGAGTCAATGAGACACACTGTCCCCATTTTAGTTGACACCTCCTGGACCACACTGACCTTAAAATATTTGTCGAATTCAGTAGGCCTGAAAAACAGCATGAGGCATTAAAACGATTACAAACACTTACAAATGTAGTTATTAAACCAGCTGACAAAAGTTGTGGAATTGTTCTGTAAACCAAAAATGGCTATAATAAGGAAATCCATTGATATCTCAAAAACAAAGAGCAATGTACAAAATTATCCTCTGATCCTACAGTCTCAGTGATAAAATCCATACTAAACACTGCCAAAATTGGTCTTGGCGACAACTGGCTAAGTGAAAAAAAGACTGTGCATACTTTAATAAACCTGAATATGCTGTACTTTTGATATATGTCTTTCCTAGAATTCATAAAAATAATACTAAACCTCCAGGCAACCTTCAGTCTCATCTGGCTTCAATTCTATTCTATTCTTTAACTACTGGCAGAGTATGTTGATTTTTTTTATCAAACCATTTGTGTCACACAGTAAATACTTTGTTCATGACAGTACATCAGTCATTAACAATGTGAAAGACTGGGGGTGACCAGGAAGCTGAGATGGCGGGCATGTAGTTTTGTGGCTCTGCAGCGGGCCAACATCAAACCTGATTTAAACCGCATGCCAGGTGTTATCTCGGCCAGGGGTGGTGGCTGCAGGCAAGCGGCACGACAAGTAAGGCTATGCTGCAGTAGGGCACCCTTGAGTGTCCGAGTACACCTGGATGACCGAACTGCTGTTTTGGGCCCATCTACAAAAATAGGGGCTGGACCCAACTGGCAGAGACCTCTGGGAACCAACCCTGTGCCGCTGACTGTACCGGCCCTAGGGTATGGTGAGTGTGGCCACAGTGTCTGCATAAGGGTGAGGCCAAAGAGGCTAAGGAACTCCCAGAGAGCACTGAAGTGCAAGAGGCCAGAAATTGGGCGCAGGGCAGAGCTGGGCTGGGCCCGCCCTTGATTGGGATCTTTCACAGGGCCTGAAAGGAGAAGAAGTGCACGGCGGGCCAGGTGACCTGACTGAGAGTCCAACTGGGAGGCTTTGTGCTCTGAGTACGTGCACTGGAGGACTAGATTTGATAGCAAGCATTTTTCCCCCTGGAGTGACTGACGGTGAAGACAAGGGAATTCCAAGGCAGGTAAGGAACGCCATACACGGTGACCCATGCTTGTTCGTGCCACATGGGTTATGCTGGAGGGCCCACCTTGAGCTGTTTGTTCAAGGCTATTCCCCCTTACTGCCCTGAGCATTGGTCTTTCTTTGGGGCCCATGCCCCTGCGAAGCTGTTGCACAGTGGCTATGCACTTTGGGTCTTTAGTGCATGGGAGTTCCAGGGGACAGCCAACTGTCGGACCAGATCCTGCGATGATCCTGCCTACTAGGGCCCCTGTCTTAGCTGGGGTGGTTAACACTGGTGACAAGAAGCTACAGCCAGCTGCATGGACCAATGAGAAGAAGATGGCTTGTGACAGAGGGACCATTAGAGCCCTGTGACTTGCTGAGTACACAAGTTTCCTGAGGCACCTGCACGATGTGAGTCTTGTCAGTATCTGACCTGAGTGAGGGGCCTTGTGGATGAGACTGTCCAGTAGCCAGTGGTGACCAATTTTGGTGCAATAGGCTGCCCCTGAGCACACGATTTAAAGTGAGACAGCTGCCCAGTGGCAGAGCATCTACACTGCACCTGACCACAGGACTGTGGTGCCCTTCCGCTGCACTACTAGCTGGAGAGGGGGCCCTGGCAGCTGTTTCAGTGCTGGTGCGGGTGGACCCATAGAGTAGTGCCGTTAGGAAGGTGCTGTCTCCTGGGTCCACTTACCCCCTCAGGGAGCGACGCAAGCCCAGTGTTACCTGTTGCTTGCTGAGCCTCAAGGGACAGTGCCTGGACTTCCAACTGTACCACCCAACAGACGATATCTGCTCACGAGGCAGCGGGAAAAGACATGCCCACTGCAGTATAGGACACTGGGGATTGCCATGGTTAAGCTGAAAATTAAACCACAGGGGTCGCACTTACCGCCCCAGGACTCACAGCAAGATATGTCCAACATAGAGGGGACACCAGATCCCTCTCCACATGCCATGCAAGCTACTCTGGACAAGATACCGGGGGCCATTGAGGACTCAAAGATTACACTCCAGCGAGAAATAGGGAAGATCTCAATCAAACTAAGCCTGGTAAGACTATCTATCACTGGCTGGTAAGGTGAAGGACAATGAAACTGCTCTGGCAGACCTACACCCCTCACATCAAACAATGAAGACCAAGGTTACCCACCTTACGAAACGAGTGCAGAGATTGGAGCGATGAACGGAGAATGCTGAGGAGTGCAGCAGGCATAACAACGTGCACATTGTAGGCCTCCAGGAGGGGACCTAGGAATCGGATATGGTGGCCTACCTGGAACCCTGGATGTGATCAGTGGTGGTCACACCTTTCTTTGCACTGGAGAGGGCTCATTGAGTGCCTGCTAAGCCTTCGACCCTGGATCGACTACCCAGACCTGTAGTGGCTAAATTATTGCATTACAAGTGATGTACTGTTGCAGCAAGCAAGGGAGGCAGGCCTGTTTTGGGTGGGTAACGGCCAGGTCACAAAGTTCCCAGACTTCACAACAGCAGTGCAAATTAAACTAGCCTCCTTTTTGGAAGTAAAGCGAATGCTATGAGAGGAAGAGATACAATGCTTCCTTATATTCCCTGCTAACTAAAGATACTGTTAGATGGCGGTTCGCACGTCTGCCAGGACCTGGACGAAGTTTGGACCTGGCTGGAAATGTACCTATCTGGGACGGACAAATCCCATACAGAGGCAGGAGAGGTGCCCCCACGCCACCAAGGGCGACGAGGATCGGGGGCCGCCCATGTAATGGCCCACGAACAAAACCCACTGTGACGCAATCTGAACTGGGTAAAGTAGCAACGCTGGGGGCTGCAGCGCTGCTCACTGAGGCTGGTGCCACAGATAAGGAAAGTGGCAGCAGCTCAGATCACCCAGATGATCCAACTGATTTGGAAACTGGCCATATCAAAGACACTGTGCTCCGACATGTCACTCTGCAGACAGCGGATGATTTTGCTTGATTGGCCCCTTGCTCCCCTTTAGCTTATATGACCCTGATGTGGATGTTGGTACTACTGCACGGGCTGCTGCGGCCACAAGAGGTGGACTTGTATAATCACTGTGGCCTACTTGCTGCTCTCTTGTGGTAATGTATGGTTTAGGTGGCCAGCCATTGCTGGACTATTCTAGGGTTGAGGAGTTGGGATAAATGCTTGTTGTTGTTGTTGTCGTATGTTGTCTTGGGAGTAATATTTTTGGACAGAAGGGTAGCTAGTTGGGGGGAGTTGGTTGGAGTGCTGCCCCATGCTTGGTTGTTCTGCTACAGACCATACAGCTAACGCACTCAACACTTATAAATTTGATGACATGGAACATATGTGGCTTGGGATCGGCAGCAAAACAACACAAAATCGTGACGTACTTGAAGAGATGGGGGGGTACACATTGCACTACTTCAGGAATCTCACCTCACACTTTCTGAGGCCAACCATCTCCACAGATGCTGGTAGGGGTAGCTTTATGATACCATGTACTTGGCCTTTGCAAAGGGGGCGATGATCTGGGTGCAGGCGGGGGTTCCCTTTGAGACCATCACTGTTGATGTGGACAAAGAGGGCTGTTATATCTTAGTGGAGGGTTGCTTTTGTGGCAGGCCGGTGGTGCCAGGTAGTGTGTACACACCCAACTACAATCAGCCCTCATTCTTTCATACCCATAAACTGTCTGACTGGCCTGATTGACAGGAGGACCATACCTCATTGGAGGTGACTTTAACTGTCCCCTTGACATGACTACGGACCGCTCCACTCCTCCACTTCCAAGGGCCACAATGAACAGGGTGGCTGCCAGTTTGATGATTTGAGGTACACACTGGGACATGGAAGACTCCTCATGCACACAACACCCAACAGATAGAGACTATTTCTTTTACACAAGCCTCTACCAAGTCCATACTAGGATCAATAGGTTAGTTTGTGCTAAGTCACTTAGTAGTTGTACAACGCACAAAGAATATCTGGACCGTACTTTGTCAGAACATAGCCCCTCCTATTGAAACTGCAACCAACCTATGCATGCCCACCCGTACCAATCTGGTGACTGAACTCTGCGTCTTTGGAAAATGCTGCCTTCAGAGATGCCCTGGCAGACTGGAGAAAGGACTACTTTGTTTCCAATCCAGGGGCAGCGTTGAATCGCGGTATTGAGTGGGACGCCTTTAAGGTTATGGTGAGGGGGCACTCTTTGGGGCAGACAACGTGTATTCTTTTTTTTTATGTTTATTTATTCGATAATCAGGATTACAAATATCTCGGTTCAAAAGTACATTTCAATATCATTGTTCTCAAACAAAGAGAATAAAATATAAATGAAAGATTGAAAACATAATCACGGCATTCAATCATCATAGGATACAACTAGTTCAGTCATGTTTCATCACTTAAAAACTCCCTTTCCCCCATGTACTTCAAAATGCCTGCAGCTTTTCTTTTTGTCCCCACCCTTTGTGCATATGTTTCCTCTAACCTACGAACTTGGCCCATCCTAGTGACTCAGGCCTCGAATACTGGAGCACTCAGGGATTTCCATTTTTGTAGAATCAGCAATTTGGCTACGAGTGAGCTAATGAAAAGAAATTGTTGCTCATGCGGATCAAGTTGGCAGTTTGCTGGGAGATCCCAATTAGTGCGCCTCGTATATCTGGTTCAATATGAACCCGGAACTTATTACTGAGAAAGCAATACATTTTCTTTCAGTCGCTGAATAATTTGGGGCAAAGGAAGCCATTGTAGACCCAGTCCCTGTAGGGATGATTACATCTAGGACATCTAGCCAAAACCACTGGATATATTCTCCGTAGGTGGTGTGAAGTATAGTATAGATCCCATTTAAAAAAAAAAAAAAAAAAAAGCCATGCGCTTCTATTAGGCTCCCCGAAGGGCATTGTGCGACATGAGGTTGTACCTGGTCCAGCCCCCTAAACTGAGCTTTCCCTCAATGTACCAGGACATAGAGTTGAACACTGCACGTGCACTGGTATCATGTGTATACAGGTACAGTGCCTGACACCAATTTCCCAGACCTCTAAAATTTGTAATGAAATGGGCCCTATTAATGTGATCGCAAGTTCCAGTAACTGTCACCTTATTCCCCAAAATTTGAGCTCTGTAGGGAAAGAGACCTGTCCTAGATGTATCTGTTGCAATGTTTTGAGTTGTCCTGCAAGTAAAAAGTTCTCCAGTTTCTGATACCCCCGACTGGCCCCTTTCTTGATGGTATTTAATGATAAGTTCAGGCCAAGTATCCTGGCATTTTCAAGGAGATTTGAAGATTTGTCAGGGGAAGGTTATAGCATTCTTTTATTTGCACAACATTTTCGGCCAAAGCATTGGGGAACTTGTATCAAGATTTCTTAGGTATGTTGGGTGTTTTAAGAAATATGGGTACCTACAGTCCTATCTCCAGGAGCATTAGCTGTAGAGAAAACCATATTGATACATCCTGTTGCGCGGCTGTCCCATTTAACCAATGCACACATGCTGCCTGATAGTATTTATACATATGCCCTCCCTTCATCATCGACTGAAAGCTGGAGAGTAGTAAACATAGTGTGTGATTTCTTGCCTTGCTAGAGAAACTTCCATTTCATTTGTTGTGTTTCAGCAGAAAACGCTTGTTTTGCCATGATCATTCTGTTTGAGAAGATAAAAGTAAATATGGATAAAATAGACATTTTAATGATCGAAATCCATCCTAATATGGATAGACGCTGACAATTACTCAGGATAGCTCCCCCTTTCCTCAAAGTGTCAGAATAGTTTAGCTTGTAGAGTTCTGAGAAAACTGTTGCCACAAAGATGCCAAGATACCTGTTGGGCTGAGTATCTGAGTATGTAGTTTTCATTTCTTGAGGCAGAATTTGTGGTTGGCAATGGAATAATAGAGGTTCGGTTTTAGTCTGATTGAGTTTGTAACCCCTGATGTCAGAAAAGGATTTGATTTTAGCCAGGGCTCTTTGAATATTTACACTAGTCCCTTCTAAATAAAACATATCATCTGCAAACAGTTCATGTTTTGGTGCGCATACTACAGGTGGCACAATGCCTGGATCCTGTCTAATTGCCAGTGCCAGAGGCTTGATAGACAAAGAGAAAAGTACTGGCAACATAGGGCATCTCTAATGCGTACCTCTATGTATTGGAATTTGACTTATTGTCTGGGAGTTCATCCTAATCCCCACCTCTGCTTGTTTACATAGATTGCACAGCAGCCCTATTAATTTGGAGGAAAAAACAAAAAAAACAAAAAGTAACAGAATTATAAACATGGTCTCCCACTTTACGCTTTTTCAGTGCCTAGGATCGGTATTGCTGCTTTAACTTTGTTTGTTGAAAAATAGTCTCTAGCTTGCACCAAGAAATTAGTATTGCTAGGGACTGACCCGGCAAAAATCCCATTTTGATCACCGTGCATGCTGAAGCAGCGACTGGGGTGAGCCGAACGGCCATGAGTTTGGTGAACAATTTATAGTCTGAGTTTAATAAACATATTGGCAGATAAAAGCCAGGTTATTCTGGGGGCTTGTCTTTCTTAAGAAAACTGACTATGGTTGCTCAGCAAAATCTTTCGGGATCTCACTTCCATTCAAGAACTCATTAAGGACAACAGGTAGATGATCAGTTATTTGAGTGGCGAAGGCCTTATAAAACTCAGATGGTAAGCCATCGCATTGATGGTGTTCATTATCTCATCCGTGTTATAGGGGTAGTGAGGCTTTTCTGTTGATCTTTGATTATGGATGGAAATCTAATTAAGTTGAAAAAATTAACTGGCCAGATCAGATGGTGAGGGGTCACTTTCAGAGTATATATCAGTATAATGTGACAAAAAAACTCAACCTATTCAGTCACAATCAGTTGGTACTGCCTTGTTGTTAGGATCCTTTATTGCACGAATAATCCCCTGATTAGGCTGCTTTTTTGACAGACCATGCTAGGAGATGCCCAGCATGTTCACTTTCTTCATAAAATTTCTGAAAGCAAGTTTTTTAATTGATGATTTCACAACATCCAAAATATTCTTTGATTTCTTTATTGGCTTTTAAAAGTGTGCTGTAGGATTGGGCAGTTTTTAGCCTATTATCTGTCAACCTAGCATGGTCTTGCATATGTTGAAGTGTGTCTATCTCTTGATGTCTCATTTTATTCTGCCATTCAACACACACTCACCTTGTACTAAAACCTTGCATGCCCCCAAATTGAATAATTAGAAGCAGAACCCTGTTTTGTTTGGAAATACTCTGTTAAAGTTTGCCACATATTTGAGACCCATCCCTCTTTGGTCAGTAAGGATCTATCTAAGGTCCACCATGTCTACCCTTTCTTTATATTGCTAGATTTAAGGTCAACATATGGGACAGAATGATCAGAAAAGGGATTAGACAAAAAGCCTGATCCTCAATTATGGGATATCAAGAGATAATGGATTCGGGATGTGGTATGATATCATTTTGAAAAACACTTGTGTTACCGCAATGTGGGATGATCAGTTCTCCAAGGATCTACCAGCGCAAAATCCTGCTTAACCCGTACCAATTCTTCAGTCAATCTTGGTTTGTTCTGTGTTTTGTTCTGCCAAGAGCAATCCCGAGTAACGTCTTGAATGAGGTTAAAATCCCCAACAATTACAAATGGCCCAGTAAGAGGGGGTAGGAAATCATATAGCTCCTGCAATAACGTCGGCTCATCTTCAATAAGTCCATACAGGCTAACCAGCTGGCTAATTACTTTATTAATGCTGACGGAGATCAGTGTGATGCTATTAATTGTGTTTGACCAATGACTTTGTATTTAACCATTGCACATATTAGTTGCTCAGTGTTCACCAGTACCACATTAATGTTGTATTCAGTTTAGCTGCCTATTGGCTTTAACATGGAGTTAGACATTACGGCCCATATTTATACTTTTTTAGCGCCGCATTTGCGCCGCTTTTTGATGCAAAAACGGCGCAAACTTGCAAAATCCAATTGTATTTTGCAAGTTTGCACCATTTTTGCGTCAAAAAGCGGCGCAAATGCGGCGCTAAAAAAGTATAAATATGGGCCTACATTTGGTATTCAGTTTAGCTGCCTATTGGCTTTAACATGGCATTAGACATTACATTTGGTATTTAGGTTAGCTGCCTATTGGCTTTAACGTGGAGTTAAACATTGGAGTTGAGACATTGTAGACGAGCTGTGTTTTTCCAAGCTGTGTTTTTCCACATGATAGACCAAGCTGTGTTTTTCACACCAAACCCTAGCTGATAAGAACGCATAGATTTTGTGTTTACCTCTCAATCCAGTCTGAGAACGAGTGAAGTTTGGAGAATTGGCCACTCTCCAGGTTTATTCGGTTCTCACACTGAGTTTGCTTTTAACGATGGCCCTGGACAACAGCAAGAGAGAGAAATATCTTGACTTCAGACAGGAACGGACGTCAGTTGCCTGTCCCCGTTTGGGTAGAAGATCTCTTTCTCGCAGTTGAACCGGAGTCATCAACTTGCAGGTCCCAGAAAGATGAAGCAGAGGGATATTCCCTACGGTGATGCATTTTTGACTTTTATGCTTTGCTTTAAAGTTATGCTATAATATAATCACATGTATTTGCTGTGTACATTGCAACTGAGAAGTACTTTGATATATTTTGCTTTCATTGCTGCGACTACTTTTGAACGTGTGCTTCTAACCTACTAATTTCATCTTTCAGGAACCTCGTGGTGAAGCAATAATAATAATAAATGTCTTCTTTAAACTGAAAAGTGCATTCCAGAGAGGTTATGTAAGCTCGGTCATAAGATAAGAGAAGGAAAGCAGAACATTTTGGCGTGAGTCGTCAGTCTTGGGAGTCAGAATTAGAGATTGGAAGTGTACTATTTAAAAGTGTAATTGTTTTTTGTTGTTTAGAGAATTAAAGAAGCACGGCAGACCATGTTTGAAAATGCATGTGAAGTTAAACTGCCTTCTGGTGTTGTGAGAAACATGTTTTCTTGTTTATCAGGACTGTGTGAGTCTTGGGATGAGTGCTTCGAAGCATGTTTAGAAAATGTGCCTTTTGAAAGAAATGATGTTCCTTTTGTTCTTGACAGAAGGGTTTGGATACTTTTGTCTACTTACAGAAAAATGCAGGAGAGATGTAGGCAGTTAGAACATGAAAATAAGAATATACGTGAGCAAATTAGCCAGAACACATTATTGCAAGATAATGCTGAAATCTATGAAACTGCTGTTTTAGAAGAATCTGTCTTTTCCCATTCCAGTAGTGAGGAGGTTAAAACAGGTGTGGGCCAGTGTGAGCAGAGCCCAGATCTGCAGAACAGCCCACAGTTTTTGGCAATTGAAGTGCATTCCTTAACAGATAACACTGAGAACAGAGTTAGGAATGTGATTTTCAGACCGCTTTTGCAAAGTACGATTAAATTTATTTCTGACAAGGCAGAAGTACTGTCGCAAAATGTGCAGTTACTGGGAATTCAGTGGAACCCAGAAAATAGACAGGTGTTGTCACAAGTAAAACAAAAGATTTTAGAGTTTCTTACTATTTGCACTAAGCAAGAGACACTGTTTCACAAGCTTGTTTGATATTTGGAAACAGTATAGCCCTCATCGGAGTGAAATCTTAACACTTTGGTACAAAGTAACTAGGAAAAAAACATGAGCAGCTGCGTGTTTTTGATTTGGCAAATGAAATAATTCAGACTTTAGGTTTCTGCGCAGTGCAAGAGAGAAACACTGATTTACATGTAAATCAGGAACAGGGGAGGACAAGAGCCCCCCCGAACTTCGGTGTAAGCTTTTGACTTGTTATTGGGCTCTAGTAAATATTGAGCAAATTACATTAAATGATAATGTAATTCTGAAACTTGAAATATTAAGCATGCAGTGGGTGATGAGTTCACCTAACTCTCACAGTTTAGGACAGGAACAGGAGGCTAGTGTCATACACTGGATCTGGTACATGCAAGACAGGGCTAGAGTCACTGCAGCCCTACATGAACAGGTGTCACAAACCCCTTTTCAGGATGAGGAGAGGGTGCAGGGAGTACCACAGGTAAAAGAGTCACCAGTGAAATTGAGTGCACCATTTGAATTCGTGTCCCCTGAGGGTAAAAAGCATGTTTGTTTAACTAATGATTCATTGACTGAAAAGTTGTTGTCTAACACAGGAGAAGGAACAGCGTTGTACAATGTGTGTCAGACTTTAAAGCAAGAGCTGCTTGAGATGTGTCATTTTTACACTGATTCTTGGTTCACTGCCAATGGTTTCGCTGTTTGGTTTTCCACATGGCTTGTACATAACTGGTTCAATTCCCTTGCAGATGTTAAAGGGAAAAGAACAGAAGTGTCCACCGAGAATTCTGACTTAGTGGGGATGGCTAAGTGGGTGTACCAGAAATGTGGACATCTGGGAGAAAAAGCCACTTACAGGTGGGCAGAGATTAGAGAGATGCACATTCCCCTAGATTTGATAAAAACTGTGATTTTGCAATGTCCTATTTCTCAGCACGCACAACTGCAATCTGTCTCACAAACAGTCAAAGATCAGCTGAGGAGAGGAAAGTTACCAGGACAGATATGGCAAATTGATTAGGTTTTAGGGGGAGTGATTGCTGCAGATTACCAAGTCGAAATCAAAATTATGCTGATAACTAGAAAATAATCTGATCTATTCATACAGATTGGAGACAGAATTGCCCAACTTGTCCAAAGTGCAGTGGATGGAGGTTTGGTAAAGAAGGAGTCTGCCCCAACCCTTCTGACAGTGCAAGAAAAGGGAAGCTGTGGTGCAGCAGATAAAAACCTCAGTGCTAAGGTGTGGGTTGAATCCCCAAATGACCCTCCAGAACCTGCAGAAATAATAACAAAGGGCCCCAAGATTATAAAACAAGGAAAGGAAGTGGAAGGACACATTTCAGATGACAAATGTTATTTGCAAGAAAAGTAATACTTTTTTCTTTTGCAGATCCTACCACGACTCGCCACTGACCATGAGTGTGCTGTGTGGTCTGCCTTCGGGTGTGTGCGTGTGGGGTTGGGGGAGGGACCGAACCCCCAACCTGAACCTGATTGATTAAAGTACAAACCCCATGGATCTATTTTGCGCAACTGGCACCTTCAGTTCAAGTTCTAAATGGGATCAATATAAAGTTATACAACTTATTTGATTACATTCTTCCACTGGAACTAAGCAACCTTATCAGTTAACTGTATGTGTTTTTTCGTATGGAACTCTGACTTTTGCTTACATTCCAGCAAACCTTTCAGGTGGACCGTGTACCTTTACATGAGTAGAACTCATGCTACATCAACTATGAGATCAATCCACGTCCATTGCTTTACAGTGATTGCTTTTATCATTCAAATCTGATTTCCTTATAATGTTTTTTTTTGTTGATGTTTTTGTTTTTGTTTGAAATAAGAGGTATGTAAACAAAAATTCATTGGTCATAGGGTGGAGTGTGATGCTATTAATTGTGTTTGACCAATGACTTTGTGTTTTACCACTGCGCATATTAGTTGCTCAATGTTCACCAGTAGCACATTACATGTTGTATTCAGTTTAGCTCCCTATTGGCTTTAACATGGAGTTAGACATTACATTTGGTATTCAGTTTAGCTACCTATTGGCTTTAACATGGCATTAGACATTACATTTGGTATTTAGGTTAGCTGCCTATTGGCTTTAACGTGGAGTCAGACATTGCAGTTGAGACATTGTAGATGAGCTGTGTGTTTCCAAGTTATGTTTTTCCACATGATAGACCAAGCTGTATTTTTCACACCAAACCCTAGCTGATAAGAGCGCGTAGATGTGTTTACCTCTCAATCCAGTCTGAGAACGAGTGAAGTTTGGAGAATTGGCCACTCTCCAGGTTTATTTGGTTCTCACACTGAGTTTGCTTTTAACGATGGCCCTGGACAACAGCGAGAGAGAGAAATATCTTGACTTCAGACAGGAACGGACATCAGTTGCCTGTCCCCGTATGGGTAGAAAATCTCTTTCTCGCAGTTGAACCGGAGTCATCAACTTGCAGGTCCCAGAAAGATGAAGCAGAGGGATAGGCCCTACGTTGATGCAATTTAGATTTTTATGTTTTGGTTTGAAGTTATGCTATAATATTATCACATGTATTTGCTGTGTATATTGCAACTGAGAAGTACTTTGATATATTTTGCTTTCACTGCTGCGACTACTTTTGAACGTGTGCTTCCAACCTACTAATTTAGTCTTTCAGGAACCTCGTGGTGAAGTAATAATAATAATAAATGTCTTCTTTAAACTGAGAAGTGCATTCCAGAGAGGTTTTGTAATCTCGGTCATAAGATAAGAGAAGGAAAGCAGAACAATCAGGAACCATCAAGCTTTGGGATCGCAAACTACTCATAATACCTCCCTTGTAAACGTCTGAGTAAATAAGATGGCAACCCCTCTAACCACTGCATTGGTGGATGCAAATAAGGTCTGTGTTATAAATTTGATCAGGACTAGTGGTTTATTCGATATCTTTAAATGCAATTACTGAAGGAAGATGACTTGTGCTCCTGTTGATTTAAGCCAGAGGTCTTCAAACTGGGGGGTGGGCCCCCCTAAGGGGGCCTCAAGTGATCCCGGGGGAGGGGGGTGCTATTCTCTGGCCAAAAGAAGCATTATACAGATACCAGGCCTTTGTTTTAAGCAGACGCATGTTATTGCATTTTTAAAAAGGTAACAGTACTTAACTGCAATGTTTAAATAGGTCTAGGCACATTTAAACATTGCCATCTTTATAAAATAATTGTGAAAAATTCTGAGGGGGTCCCTATGATTATTTTATTTCAACAGGGGGTTCGCAGCATTAAAAAGTTTGGAGACCACTGATTTAAGCCAAGACAAAATAAACTGGCGATTGTTTGGGTTATTGATACCATTAACATTGCATGAGATGACTCTGCACACTTGCGCCACAGAAGTTAGCTTAATCATGCCCATCTATTTCATCCTGATTATCTTTTTATAACTTGTGCACTGCCCCCCATATCCCTCCACCCCCCTTGAACCTCCCCCCACATTCTCGGAACCTGACACCCTCCCCGCTTAGCGTCCCTTGGAGGACTCCCCCCCTTCCATCCCACTCCCAATCTGTCCCCCTCTTCCCATCCCAACCACCCATGAAATGTGGTGCATTGGCATGGCACCTGGAACCGGTTTCAAGGAGAAGCGAGGGTGAGAGCACAGATTCCCTGACCTCATTATTACAGGAGGATCAAGTTTAAACTATTTTTAACATCCATCCACCTAGAAAAGCTGAAAGGAAAGAAATGGAGATGCTCCCCCTGTTATGCAGTTTGTGAGTCAAGGCGAATTAGGTCAAAGAAAGTCTAAGCTTGTTCTGTTGATGAAAATGCATAAGAATGACACTTATATAAGACTTTCAGTTTCTATTGTTGGACAGTGCCCACCGGCACCCCTAATGTTTTGGAAGTATTGATCATCCCCTTCAGCTCTTTATGATGATGGACGGACCTGAGTGACATGTCGGAGAACTCTCTAAATGAAAAGTTATCTGTGGTGTGATATACCCTTTTCTTGATTGCGTTTGATAGGACTCATTATTTTATCCAAATGTTTCCGAAATTGACCAATGTAGTTCGTGGGTGTTGCAATTTGGGACTCTGTTTTGGAGGTACACAATGTGCTCTTGAGATGGTTAGATCCATTTCTTTACTGGCCATGTCAGGGCAGATATATTTGTGGATGAGAACAGACACAACTGACGTAACAGTGGTCCCATTTTTGTGCCCTTCCGGGACGCCTACAAAGCATAGATTTGACCTGTCAGATTGCTTTTCCAGATCAACTAGCTTTCAAGGGATATCTGGCAGTTCAGCCTTTGGTAGTTGCTGGGTCGACCTGTTGTTTAAAGTCTTCCAAGTCTGACATTATTTGCTCTGCCTGAGACATCCAGTTGTTTAGAAGCTGTATGCTTGAATTAAGTTGACCCAGCTGCTCACTTGTTTGTTGATGGGCCGCTTCATGAGAGATCTTAAGTTCCCTAATTTCCCCCATGTTCTGTTGTAGGAGAGTCTCTACTGAGTAAGTGGGATATAAGGCAGTGGCTGTCTCTGGTCCTAATGACCTAGAAGCCGAGTGAAAATCGAGAGGAGCCCATGATGAAGTGTTCGATCCTTGGCTTTCCCCCTGGACTGGTGAAGAGGGCCTTGGATTCCTAGAGGGACCTATTCTACTACCCTGGTCTGTGAGTGTGTGGATTCCATAAATGGTCACTGGAAAAACTATTACATGTAGTGAAGTTGCTTCTGTTAACAGTCCCTTGTCAGTGATCAATTGCTGTGATTATTGCTCCTGCTGGGTCTGTGAGCCCAGAGCACTGGCGACTGAGAATATGGGGTATGACGATAAAGCCTTAGTTATAGTCCCTCTGTGTGTTACTGTAGCTTTCCTTAGTTCAGCGACAGTCGCCCCATGGGTTTTTCGACAAGGGCTTCTTTGCTGAAGGCCTGCCTTCTTTTTGAGAGGGGGTTAGCAGCATTCTGGTCAATGGTTAATGCAGGTGGTGCTGGGTTGCATTTGGCACCATATCGCTGACCTCCGGTTGCGTGCTTTCGGATAAAGCTGATTGTGGAGAGATCCCGAGGTTAACTGGACTAATTATTCTCCCATGTTTTTTGTGCCCAGAAACCACCTTGGGACTGCTGAGGGTATAGGTGCCCGGTGTGTTGATGTTTCGGATGCTTTACTTGCAACGTAGGGGAGTAGCAAGGTTTCCTGCGACAGCCTCTTCATCTTATTTTGGGCTTGTACTACTTTGTGAATCAGTATGAAATTGCAATGGAAATGCAGGGAAAGCGTAGGCCAAGAGGTGCCTGGGAGTGTAGTCTAGAAGCTGCAAACCGCATCCACCACTGAGCGGATCACTTCCGCAGTCAACCAGGCTTATTACAACCTAGAGTGACCCCAATAAAGTCACCAGAACAGAAGGTTAATGTGCTGCATTTGAACTTTTTCATCTGCTGTGTCTTGCTATGCTCACAACTAGCATACTACTGCAGTTTGTGTTTCGCCTTTCCTGTTTCTTAAGAGAAACTGATAAATGCTTGTTGTGTAGGCAGTTTCTACATCCCATGAACACCTAACACGTTCTTAACATTTTTCACTGGATCTTCTTGAGGCTAGTTGCAAAAATATATAAATCTGGCAGCTTCTAGGTAACCTTCTAGGGGTAGCTTGGATTTTGATAGATTGAAATAAAGTGATGATTAGCAGTGATGGAAGCACACTCCTACCGCAGCATCTTACCGCTCTACTGCAACCCCCAAGTGCACCCACAGTACCACCTTGCCACTTGATTAGAGTCCAAGACTTTCAAACTTTGCTGGACATTGCTGTCTTCCTGGAGGGCCTACTCATCATTTGCTGATTACTGCTGGCGTTGCGCGTGGTCTACTGTACACAATTCTTTTGCACCGAGAGACACCATTCTACAACCATCCATTCCTGCTGTAATTGGCTGGTTTGATCCGAGGTCAGAACAAGCTGGAAGGTCACTGCGCTCGCGCTCCGGCTTCACCATTGTGACTCCTCCATTGCAGCAAGCCGTGCAACCATATCGGGAATGTCCACCTCCTTGCTACCTCGCCGGAAATCCGTCCTAGTCACAGAGCAAGATGGGAGCCCTTGTGACTCGAAGTCCTTTGTTCATAAACCTACCCACACAAAGTGTATTCGACGGGACCTGGAACACAACCTCCTAAACTTAGAGAATGACTTACATATGCAGGACAACATACACGGTGGGAGCGCTGGGGCTGTCCCGCGACTGCTGGAAATGCAGGAACAGTATAATGTGGCTCTGGAGCATCTCAGATGCCATGATTATAAAAAATATGTGAATGAAGTTCATGAGGAGGAGGGGAAATCGGGAAGACCCCTGGCTGGCTGGTCCATTTGGAAACAAGGGGCTGCCCTATCACTAAAGACAGCTGAAGGGGCAGTTATTTTCTCACCAGGTCATATTAATGAGGCATTCAAGAATTATTATGTTTCACTTTATTGCCTGACACTGATAGGCCTCCAGATGATGCTTGGCCTCCTTTTGGAACACCTGCCACTGCGGGTCTTCCCAGCAGAGGAGCAAGACTCGCTAGGCGCCCAGGTGTTGGAATTGGGAAACAGGAGTGCCATTGAGACCTTGGTAATGGGTAAAACACCAGGAGCGGACCTACTTCCACCAGAGTTCCATAGGGCATTTGTGAACGTTTTGGCACCGAGGCTGGCTGAAGCCTACGAGAAGGGTGTCCTCCCAGCCATGACTAAAGAGGCCCTGTTGATCCTCTTCCCTAAGTCCACCTTGAGCAACATAACGGTCTCAGATTTCAGACCCCTCTCCATGTTGTTCTCTGACTTTAAAATGCTTAGTAAAGCATTGGCCTCCAGACTCCACATGCAAGACCTCACTCATGGTAATCAGAACAGGTTTATACCAACCCGCAGTACATCCCATAATCTTTGCAGACTTTATTCAATACTTTACATCTATGATCGACCGGACAGCCTGATCCCACTGTGTTGATCATATCAGTAGAGCTGGAGAAGGTCTTTGATGCAGTGAGATGGGACTTCTTGGAAGTCACCATGATTTGAATGGGGCTTGGCGCCTACAAAATGCACAGGGGCATCAGGCAAGATTGCCCTGTCACCTCTCTTTTTTGCAATCGCTATTGAGCCACTGGTGAAGCAATTCCGCAGAGAAGGAGCAGACTTGGGCATCAGGAGGGGCAGGCAAGTACACGATATCCCTTTATGTGGACGATCTGCTTAGCTACCTCAGAGGTGGTATGAGGGATATTCCCTGAGCACTGCAGATCCTTGATAACTTCGGCCAGTGCTCTGATCTCCAGATGAACCAGAGCAAGCCTTGTGTGTTTCCAGTGGTTAAGGGCCAGGTCCACCCTACTTCCTGCCCCACTGATAACACCTGAACTCCGTGCACCTTTAAATACCTGGGTATCCAGGTTCTAAATGATCTAGAGGATATGCAAGAGGGTAACCTGTAGAAGGCTTTCAGGTCCCTGAAGACCTGTGTCCCTTTTTGGTGCTCCCACCAGTTACCCATCATGGCGCATATATTGCTCTCTAAAATGGTCATGCTACCGAGAATTCTCTACGTTTTTGTGAACCTACCGGTGAGGATCCCAGTGGCATGGTTCAAGAGGCTGGATGCGCTGCTTTGGGAACTGATTTGGGCTGATGGGCTCCTAAGGGTTGCTCTAGCTACCTTCTGCTGCCCTCCCCTTGAGGGGGGACAGGGAGTACCTGATTTTGAACTGTCATTTTTAGCAGCCTAGTTTCAGTGAATTACAAAGTTGATGGATAGAGCAGCCCTGTCAGAGCTAGGATTATTGGGCGAGGAGCCCAACCATAATTAATGAAACTGGCTTTGTGGACCCCCGCCCGAGTACCTTACTGTCCACTGCCTTGACCTACTGGTGGCACGGACTGTGATATACTGACATGATGACCCCTTATGCCCCTGAACTCCCGCTAGTGGGCCTGCCACATGGTGACTCTCTCACTATTGTTTACAGCGGGTACGTTGAGCTCCTGGACAGATGTCGGGTTGGTGACTCTAAGCAACTCCTTTCAGATGGGTACATTGCTTCCATTTGGAGAACTGGAGGGACAATTTCTTACCCATGAAGCACTTGCCCATGCTCTGCAAGAGCTGTGGGGAACTGCTGCAGCAGAGCCACCCACACATGTGGTTCTTCAACTCCTCTTGATGATGAGAACAGGCACTCACCTGGTTACGTGATGCCATATAGTGCTGAATGAGCTGGTCCAGAAACCACTGCACACCCTTCGGGCTCGCTGTACTGAAGTAGGATGGGAATTGTCAGATGCTAAATGGAAGATGGTGCTTGCCTACCCACAGTTGTCCTGCAACTGGCGCCTTAAACACATACAGTATAACTAAACGCACAGGACCTATCTCACCCCCCACAGGATTAGAACCATCTATGGTTGGGATCCTCAGAGGTGCCCTCATAGTGTGAGGCTGGACTCTGACTTTGGCCACATGACCTGGGGAGGCCCTGAACCAACTGGGTTTTAGGATGAAGTTATCTCATGACTGAACCTGACACTAAATGGGTCACTTGATAATACCCCTGCAGTTTGCCAATTGGGTCTCTACCATCGCCCTGTCCCCAAGGAAGTGGGGAATAGATTTATGGACCTGGCCCTGGCCTTGACCAAGTGTAGAGTGGCCATGGCTTTGGAATCACCTAGGGGACCTAGCTTGGAAACCTGAGTGAAAGATGTTACACGCTGGGCACTGGCAGAGGAAAGAGAGCTGTAGTGAGAGGAAGGTGGGGCTGTCCGATGCCAACCCCTATGGACAGAAGTGGTTGACGAATGGGAGTCCCCTGAGACAGTGGATGACCTGTCGGGGGATCAGACTGGTGGGCTGACTGGCGAGGCAGGCTCTGCCTGCAATAGAGAACCTGCCACAACAGAAAACCAGTGACTGATGAGCCTAGGGGAAATGATATGGAGGGTGGAATGTCAGATAGACGGCCTGCCTGCGACCCTCCCCTCAGGCCTGATGTGTTTTTCCTTTCCTCCCCCGTTTTTTCGCATCTCCTCTTCGCCATGGGACCATGAACCGCCCACACATTACATGAAGGACACTAATTACACGCTCCACGAAAAGACTTAAGCATATGCGTCCATGGTTAAGGTTTATAAGTATTATAAGCAATGCTTAATTTGTAAACAAAAACGTGCCGGTGCTCAAAGCCCTCCTTTTAAACATGCGGCTTCTGTAATTAAATGTGGGAACACGGAATACTGAGTCAGCGTAATCCTAAAGCCATCCCGGGCCTCTTCAATCTATATAAAGCTACTCCCTGCCCCTTCAGCTCCCTGCCCCTTCAGCTCACTCTTGCAGCTTTCTGTTTTCTCCCTTTGTGACGCTTTTTCTATTTTTCCCTTCCTCCGTCTTTCCCATATGTGTCTTTTGCTCACAGCAAATGCTTGAGGCAGAAGAATAAGCCCCGGCTCAGCACTGGATACAACAAGCACAAATTAAGCACTGATTATAAGATATAATACTGTTTTCGTTTTTCTGGTATTCAGGAATCCTAGAAATTTGTCCATAGTCCTAACCCCTCGGAACAGAGAATGTTTAACTCAACTTGCATGGTGAGACAAAATAAGATCTATGGTTACTGATTATGATTCAAAATGTCCTACACCCATGGGATTACCATACAGTCACAACGTGTTTAAGAAACTGTTGCGACGTCATTTTTAACGAAATGCAAGAAACATAAATTTAAAAGAAAAAACAATGTGGAAGGCCACTATTTTGATAGCAACATAGGCCTTTTGATCACTAAGGACACTGACAGTCTATATCTATATCTTTACTCATCCATATTGGGTGCATACATCTTTTATTATTAAATGTTCCAACTGTGCTCTTAGTAACAACTACTTTATTTTCAATGGCCCTTTCTATGTAGCATTGGAAGCAATTTTTACTCATAATCTAGCAAACTATCATCTATCATGACAATAAACCATTTAAAGCTGACATTCTTAAATGGAAAAGATACATAGGTGATATATTTATGCTCTGGAGAGGTAGTGACAGATAACTTATTCATGGCTGGGTTAATTCCAGAAATACAAATTTATCATTTGCTCTGGAGTATAATAACAAATCAGTCAATTGTTTAGATCTGTCCATCAAGGAAGAGGGCAACACACAATTCACTTAATTGTATACTAAACCTGCATCTTACAAGACATTGTTAAAGTTGAACAGTCATCATTGGAAAATCCTGAAAGATAATCTGTCACACCGTCGGTTTTGTGTCTCAAACATAGCGTTGCCAAAATGCCTGATTACTTCAGAGAGGCAGAGTTTACGCTTCCAGAATCATAAAAAGATCTCTCAATATGCTAATCAAATAGAAAATATCACACTTAAACTTAAATGTTGGCATTTAATTAATAGGGCACTTCAATAAGAAAACCCTGCAGCTAAACAATTAAAGAAGAAATCAACAAGACATTAAAGAAATCCAACACCAATTTACGGAAATAGACTGTATTTGTATGTATTTTTAGAAACCACACCGGAAAAGATCCAGCAGACAGTTACAGAGATATAGATTTTATAAGGTATAGTAAATCAAAGCATTTCACTCAACCACAAACAAGCACTGGCAAACTCAACAAATCTGACCGAAACCTTTTCACTCAAAAGTTGGGCTAGTTGTATTGCACTCACTTAGAGTCACTTTAGGTGGGCAACTTTAGCAGGGAGCCAGTCACGGGGTCCAGCAAGACCCTCAGAAACACCTTTACAGAAGGAGCATTGTTCAGGCAGTTACAGGTGCTTCATCCTCAGTCCAATGGATTGCAATGGAGTGGTCCTGATGCTGACGATACAGGATGCTCAAGGATGCTCAAAGATACAACAAGGACAACAGGTGTCTTCCTGAAGGGAATCCTTTGTCCACAAAGGTGGCAAGGAGGTACTGGACACAGGGTTCGATGTCCCAGAAGGTCCTCTCCCATCTGGCCAAAGTCCAGTCATCACTGGACTACCAGTCATTCGGTGTCATGGTCATAGCCAAATCCTTCTCCGGGCTGTAGATTGCATTCTGGGTGACCAAGTTGCACTCTGATGACTCTCCTGAGTCCAGCAGATTTGTGTGCAACTTCTGAGCTAGGCACTGGAGACAACATCTCCTTGAGCAGGACAAAGGAGGCACAGTCCCTCTTCTTTGTTAGCCACCAAATGCAGCAGATGCAATTCACACAAGTGCAGCCTCTCTAAGGAAGGAACGTGGTGCAGCTGGGCAGTCCTTCTTCAGTTCTTCTTCCAGTCCAGTCAAATTCTGAGTACCTGAGGTGCCCTATTTCTGTATAGAAAATGCCCTCAGGGTAGGATGCAATTGGTAGCCAATGTGCTACCAGGTTCTTTTCTCCTGATGACCACTTCCTCTGGCTATCCCATGATGCTCAATTCTTCCCACTCCTATGATGGCAGAACCCCTCTCTCGGGGATCCAGAGCTCACTAGCCCAAACCAGGGGTGTGGTGACAAAAAGCGTTACATGCCCATGGAAAACCAGTTCAACAACAGGTTTCCTCTCTCCTTCACGGGTGCCAGCTAGTATGCCTAAATAATCAGGCTGCCCCTCTCCCAAGTGTTCCTTATTTGCCTTTCAAAGGCAGCTTCAGCTTTGAAACTTACCTTATGGGCTAACACCGATGTGGATTCCTGCCGGGGGAGGTAACATCTCTCTCCAGTGCAGGCCCCTTTTATTTCCTTTCTTGGAAGTCATTACCAGGTCTCCCTAATAGTGCAGAAAGTAGTCTTGGGTTCCAGCTCCATTTGCAACCGTTAAGGGCACAGGAGATTGAAGGCACCAAAGTGGCAACTTTGTATATATGTCACACAATGAAACTTGTTACATTCATTTTGACTTGAGAAATCAGGCTTACTGTACCAAGTTGTTTCGTACCTTGGAGTATCAATTGTGTCACACTGTTCAGGGGCTAGCACAACTAAGGGGGCCAGTGTGCAACCCTGCACTAGCCAACGAGGCAACCAAGTTTTTCCACAGTAAAAATGACAGTTTTGTGTTTTTACAGCCAGAACATGTAAAATACATGTTTTGGCCATGAAATTTGCTGCACCCTGCTTTAGGTCTAGGTAGGCCAGCCATAGGGGTGACTTACATGTTTCAGGGGGACAGCTCACTTTGCCAAGGCTTTTAAATGGCAGTGTCAGGCTAGCAGTTCAAAAATGCTCTTCCGGTCTGCAAAGGGGTAGCACAACCAGCACTTCAATCCATAATGGGGACTCTCTCTAACTTACAGGCCCTAGGTAACATTTACTACGGACTTACAGGTAAGTTAGCCAATTCCAATTGGGTGTAGCCAATGTTGCATACATGTTTTGGGGTCAGGGCACTAGCACTGGGGTCCAGATAGCAGGCCTTTGTTTACTCTTGGAGTCGAAAAACCAGCAGCATCAGTCACAAAACCTGGGGGTAACCATACAAAAAAAAGGGATTTCCATACAATTATTATTTAACCAGCACCAGGATGCAAGGGATTAATTGTGTGCAGTAAGGTAGGATCATATTGAAGAGGCCTCATGACTACATTACCGTACATTCCCTAAGGTCCACTCCATCTTTCATTGGCCGAACCTCCATCTTAGTTTACGGAGTCTGTCACATTCTTTAACTTAGACAATGGAAGCCGTCATATTCCCTGATTTCCGCAGAATCATTGTCATGTCTGCCTTTAACAGTAGATGTCGCCAGACCTTATCTTTCTAGAAACTGTGATAGCATCAAGTTCTTCAATGAATGACAAAGATACAACACCTAATCCGACATACGTCTTGGTCTAATGTCTACTTCTCACCACGTCAAAGTTAAAAAAGGACACATAAAGATAGATAACCAAAATAATGTAGACTGAATAAATACTTTTGTGCCTTATATCTTCATAAGGAAACAGCTAGGACGCATTCCTTGATGTACTTAATCTATGTCAGACATTCCTAAACTTATGTCAAAATTCCAATTTCTGCTAAGATTTAGTATATATAAGGAATCTCACTTGACCACTTGTCAGGAAAGGTCCTTTGCCCAGATTATTGCCTGAGATTCTGCCAGAGATGGTCTCACCTGCAGTACACCTCATCTGACGACTGAAGCTGATAAAGCCAAGTTCCGGAGGAAGACCGAGTGACTGCTGACTGAAAGCAGTGGGCTTTTGACATTTGTGGGAAACAGTGTCTTCATACCTCCGCTGATAAAGACAAACTTTGCTGTCAACATGGTATGCAGTGCGTCTCTTCACCCTAAGAAACTCTAGATTGCAAGTAGCTCTGCCTTTCTTGCTGTGATAGTAGAGTGCATAGAAGTAGGCGTTAGGGTCTTAGGTTCTAGTTAACATTTTAAATGATATATTAACAATGCTGGAAATGTTCATTTTATTTTTGTTATTTATAATGTGTCTTGTTGCTATTTTTATAATATTCTGTATAGTTGTTTTATGGAGAAATAGACAGTTCCTATTGTAATAATAATTTTAATTTAAAAGTGTTCATGCTACTTAGTACATGGTGTGTGATACTGTAAAAAACAAAATAAGGTCTGTTGCTCTATCCACGGTGCCCCTGATTTCTTTATGGGATTGTAATTAACCCCAAACAATACTTCTATATCAATTACACATTGAATAGTATCCTGTGGGGCTATGATAACTTATCTTTCACATTCATCACTGGTGCAATGAACCAAGTTCACTTGTGTCATCCATGGGTGGGAAAGCACACCTTGTAGAGCTATGCCAAAGTCATAACTTTTGCAATAGTGGCACCAAATGTGGGGCTTGTATCGCATGGTGATACCTTGAGTAGTTTACACCTATCACACGCATCTGAACCATTATTACATCCTCAAGGGGAGGTCCATAGTAATCATGGTTACCTCCTATTAAGAATAAGGGTGCCCCTATTTCCATACCTTTATCAAGCTTGACTCATAAAAGGTTATTCCGCATTCTGTGTGTTTTATAATTCTTCTATTCTAATTTCAAATTGAATCCACTCATCACGACAGCAATTATTGTCATTGGGGCCAATTGCAGAGAAGCAGTTACTCAACACCTCAAAGCTTGAGGTGTCCCAGATGAGGGCAGGGGGCAGTTACTTTTGTATTAGCTGCACATTCATCATATGCCCCTGAGACTTTTTACTTCTGGGTGGAGTTCGAGCCTACTGATGCTGCCGCAGGGCAGTTTCATTAATATACACTGCTAGACCGGCCTGTGCATTATAAGGCTTACAAAGATTTAAAAAACCTTTTAACTTATAAAGAACACCAAATCTGGTTTGGTGGTCAATTGTCACACATATGTTCATCTGGGGCCTCTGAGCAATGAGGGGGCTACGTGGCCAGTCTTGGCTGGGTACACTCCCATTCCTCGCTCTGATGCTCTAACCTATGCAGAGGTAGTAGGGTTATCAAATTACACAGCCACATTATGAAAGAGTCTTGTGTAGTTTTTGCAACATACTCTGCGCTCTAGACCTGCTACTGCAGCAGGCTCTGCTGCTCCCACACAAATACAAACCATTAATTCACAGACTATTAAAACTATCATGGGAAAAAAGCCTACGAAGCTTGATGAAATGGCTTTCTGGATAGCTTGCTAGACCAACCAGTTAGAAGCAGTGCATCCGTACACTACCCCCAAGACAAACACAGAATATTGACTATGGCCTTCATTTTGACCCTGGCGGTATGAAGACTGCCAGGGCCGCCGTGGCAGTGGTTTATACTTCTGTAGGTAGAGATACCGTAGGTACTCAACCCGTTAAGCAACACTTAAAACCTGAAAATGACACAGAGGGTTCCTTTAAGGCGACATCTGCAACAGAAGCGAATAAAAAACAAAAAGACAGATTGATTCACCCACTTCTCGGGAATCAAGCAGGGGTGGTTATACCTCAAGAGACCATGAAAAAAATTAAATGCTTGAATGAGGACACTAAAAATAAAAGAACTGAAAGGGAGAGCCAATTTGAGTGCTGAAGAAAAGAGGCGTACAGTAGAAAAAGTAAACAAGGATGTAAGGCTGATGTCAGTGTGAGCAGGGAAGAGAAAGGATTGGACTCTAAAATCCCAGTGAAAAAGAATAAAGTGGCTGGACTTCCTAAAACATACGCCTATCCACCCGCGAGTCCTCCTGCAAACCAGGACTTCGGTGAGAATGCTTCTGGACAGCGCAGGAGAAGTCATGATAATACGTCAGACACTTCAGAGGTTCCTAGATGCCTTTATACAGATCGAGACTCCAGATCAACAGTTAAATCCTCCTGATAGGGTTTACAACCTAAAAATACAAATTGAAGGGGACATACCACACATAATCGAAGCAGTCTTCTGGACCCAACTGTCTGATGATTATGACATCATCCTTGCAAAAGAAGACTGGCCTCCAGCCTTCATTAGGGAAGCACTCTGGGAAGAGGAAGTCATAAGGGAAGCTTTCTCTCCCATAGTGCATGAAGATATCAGGGAAATATATGCCAGTTAATGTTCAGTGAGACAAGCTCCAGCCTTATATAGAAACCTAGAAATAGGTTGGGATGAACACTCTAGTCCATAGGTTATTCCCCTACATAGTGAACCATAAGCACAATAGCCTTTAAAACCAGAGGCAAAAAGTAGTATCAATGCAATGTTAGACCAATTTCAGTATCAGGGCATAATAACGACTTGCCTCTCACCCATGAACACACACCATTTTCCCTGTCTCTAAGCCAAACGGTTCCTATAGATCGTCTTAGACTACAGAAATCTGAATTCTCACACCCAATTATAAGTAGTACAAAATACACACAGTACAGGGTTAATGATGAACTTGGTGCAAAGAAAAATACAAAATGACCCTGGATATTTCCAATGGGTTTTTCAGTCAAAATAAAGCACCTGAATGTGAATATCTAACTGCTTTCAGTTTAGAAGGAGTGCAATTTTCATTTTAACATTTGCCCATGGGCTATAAGTATAGCCCTGACTTGTTTTCACAGTGAATCATGGAGATCGTACAACCAGATCATGAGATATTGTTGTATATGTTGATGATATCGACTTAACTAACGGTGACTTGAATCTACACCTTACCAGGGTAGACAGAGTAGTGACCATGGTAACATCACATGGTTGCAAAATTATTTTTTAAATCAAAAATCACCTATCTGACAGTGACCTTCTTTCGATATAAATTGTCCAGCGGAGGTAAGGGTATAGCTCCAGACTTCCTCCAGAAGTGAGCTGCCTTGCAATCTCCCAAAACACATTAAAAAGTTGCAATCCCATATGGGGTTTCTTAACTTTGAACGTATATATTTGCCAAACTACACACAGAGAGTGAAGTTTCTGTATCAGCTGATTTCTCACATGGTTTCATCTAAACAGTGGCTAAACATATATACTGATAGCTTGCATGCCCTACAAGCAGATATGCATGAGACTAAGGGGGTCATTACAACCCCAGCGGTCGGTGTAATAGTGGTGGTAGTACCGCCAATAGGCTGGCGGTACATACCGCCACTATTATGACATTGGCGTTTTGGCCAAAGCCAAACCGCCAAGTTAACACACCGACTGCCACAGCGGTCACTAGGCCGCCCATGGCATTTTGACCCCAACCACTGCCATGGTTTCCGTGGTTTCTGTACCGCTACGAAAACTATGGTGGCAGGCACTATCAGTGCCAGGAAATTCTTTTCCTGGCACTGATAGGAGTCTCCCCCACCCCCATTCCTAGAGTTCTCCCCTACCCGCCCCCTCCCGACCCCTCCAACATATACACACATACATGCACATACATACACACCCATACACACAATCATTCCCACATTCACAGACGCATGCATACAGTACATTCATACACACTCCCAGGAACAATCACTAACATACATCCAGGCACACACGCAATCACACGACAGAACATGCACGTACACACACACCCATTCATGCACACATGCATTACGCACGCATTCAAACACAGTCACACACACACCCACGCACACAACACCCCCACCCCCCTCGCCTGTCGGAGAACCCAACTAACCTGCTTGCAGGGGGTCCTCCAGCAGGAGACGTGACACGGCGCTGCTGCCAGCAAAACACCACCAGGCTGTATCATGGCCACCTTACCGCCATCCGCCACCATGACCGTAGCTGGAATTCCGCCAGCCTTCTGTCGGAATTCCGGCTACAGTCATAATTCGGTGAATGGTCGGTAGCCACGGCAACGGTATGTTGGTGGCCGTCGCCATGGCAGTAGGCGTCATTTGCCGCTAATCTTATAATGAGGGCCTAAATATTTACAACTGAGGGACAATAAAACTAACCTAGTTATCAGAATCATACCCAGTCACAATGGTTACTCCTATGTAACCTACAATGAAGGATAAACCATCCACATCACCTACAAATCTCACTTGGATTTCTTGGCTGAAGCATGATTTGTTTCCATTGAAAAATTCCTGAAGCTGTACAAACAGCTTTTTAAAGGACCGCTCTTTGGTGCAGGGAAAATATATTATGTTACATCAAGAGTTGTGGGGACTAAGGTCCAAAATATATAACACAAATGCAGGATAAGCTCCACCATAAAGACGTATAAAAATTAAATATTTTTATACATTGTAAGTAAGATCAGTACACACATTAGTTACAGTCATCAATACATCAATACACTGAACATGTGTAATTTTCATAATGTTGTGTTTTTGTTTGGAGTGGAGGTGCACTTTGTTGGTCGGTCACCTAGAGGCGTGTGCCGCCTATTGAGTACAATAGTACTGATTTGCCTTCTAAAATGAATTATTTAGCTTTTCTCTTCTTGCTGTGTAAGTGTGCAATCTTCATAGGGATGACTGATGTGTCTTCTGATTACTTGTATCAAAGGTATGTACGTTTAGATGCTTGGACTTGGAAGCAGGATCCTTGATATTTATTTAACCATGGAGATGCTTGGGGTTCCTATATAGCACAATGGTACAATATACATGGTTTTCAGTGTGTTACTTGAACGCATATTGATGTTCGGGACTCCTCCTCAGAATAGTGTTTGATTTTATTTTTGATCAGTATGATATGATGGAGAAATACCTTTTAGCTCTGGAAGGACCTATACTAATAGGCAACAATAGTTTTTGTTTAAGCAATTGTTATTAAAAGTTTGATTACATAAGGAGGTTAATTTTTATTCTCTCTCTTTAGGATCATTAGCATGATGCGCTATATATACTATTGTGCCTACATTTTGGTCTTTTGTATTCCGGCTTTTTGTTTTCACTTTGGAAAATAGGTGGTTGGCTTTAAAGTTTTTTAATTTTGCCCAACGAATGGGGTTGTTTTCTCTCCAGGTGGCAGTACTTAGATATCAATGACCATTTTTCCATGGGATATTTAAATGGGCCTCTATAGTGGTTTGGGGATTGTCAATTTTGACTCAGATCTAGTTCTTTGTGAATATGGAAAGTACTAAAGTGGGGGTGTTCCTTCTTGGCTATTTCCTGAGTATTTAGTAATGTGAGAGATGAGATGCAGAATAATAGCAGTTAATTTGTTTTTATGAATGGCTATCCAGGATTAGTGAGCGTCTTGGAAGTTATTTAGATAATACAGGTCTCATGAGTTCCTAATGTGCATATCTATTTGTGTTTTTTTATAATGTCTTTTTCTTTGTGTTAATTATACTGCTCACATTTATGTCATAGTACATCATAATTTGGGCGAAACTAGGAGCGTTTTGTTTTTTAACAAACAATAAATTGAACAGATACTTATGTTTGCTCAAGTGTATTTTGTGGCTAGTTTCTGCTTTCATACTTTATCATTTTTAATTGATGGATCTGGAGTTCAGCTGGTATCTTGGTGGTGTAGTTATCTGACGCCATAGTGGATTTTGGTATTTGGTTGTTTGATATTAACATAGATTGAACATCTCTCTCTGAGATAAATATGATGGATTTGCCTATTGTTGGGTGGAACACTGATCTAGTATTTTCTATCTTGTGTGAAACTAAGAGTGGATGTTATTTCAGCGATAGGGAAATGTGCCTTTATACTTTACATTACTGTGTTTCTTTTTGGTAGGTGACTAGAAGGACATGATTATGGTGTTTTGGACCAATTATAAATTGGAAGTTGATGATGCTCGCACCTATGTACAAATAATGATTTACACAGATATTTACTTGTGGTCCAATGTAATTTCTGTTTTGGTAAGTTTTTGTTTGCATTCCTAAATATTTCAAAAAATGGGTTTGGAGAATGGAGGTTACCTGGGGGGTTTTAATTGTTTAATTGAGTAGTGGACTTTGAAATTTGGGTGCTTGATAAAAGCAGAAATCAATATGATCACTGCTTCTAGTGTTGGGCTGAACTGTTCACTTTTGTCATTTGTCCTATCAGGAGGGTTGGTCAATTGTGTCTGCATTTCTGGTTTCTATTTTGTTTTTCATACTTGCTTAGTTATTTTTTGCTCTATCTTTTTGATTGTGCATGTGTTTTCTGTTTGGTTTTGCCATGTGTGAAGTTAATACACTGTGGGGGTCATTCTGACCCTGGCGGTCAACGACCACGGAAGCACCGCCAACAGGCTGGCGGTGCTTCCTTTGCTATTCCGACCGCGGCTTTGGTTTCCCGCCGGATTTCCCCCGGCTGGGAGAATCCTCCAATGCGGCGCTGCTTGCAGCGCCGCCATGGGGATTCCGACCCCCTTCCCGCCAGCCTGTTTCTGGTGGTTTTCACCACCAGAAACAGGATGGCGGGAACGGGTGTCGTGGGAACGTGGGCAGGTGTCATGGGCAGTGCAGGGGCCCCCTAACAGGGCCCCAGCAGGATTTTCACTGTCTGCTTTGCAGACAGTGAAAATAGCGACGGGTGCAACTGCACCCGTCGCACCCCTGCAACACCGCCGGCTCCATTCGGAGCCGGCTTCAATGTTGCAGGGCATTTCCCACTGGGCCGGCGGGCGCTCTTTTGGCGGTCACCCGCCGGCCCAGCGGGAAAGTCGAAATGGCCCCCGCGGTCTTTTGACCGCGGAGCGGTCTTTCGACGGGGGAAGTTTGGCGGGCGGCAACTGCCGCCCGCCAAACTCGGAATGACCCCCTGTGTTTTCTAATTTGGTGTGTTGTAACTGAGTTCAAAGCACTTTGTATAGAATATTCATGTCCTTGTTTATTATTATTTTTCAATGTGTTGGTGTTTTGATTTCTCTGTTTGTGTTACCTTTGAGCCCTGAGGAAGCGGGGGATTCCACAAAACATGTGTTGACTACTTCAGTGCTAGGTCACGTATCAATACAATATTGAGAAATAAACTCATTGGGACATTCATGTGATTATATCAACACAGAAACTTTGACCGACTTTGATTTGATGTAAATGGATATTACAGATGAGCAAGGAGTACATTACAATGATTACACATGTTCAGTGTATTGATAACTATAATGAATGTGTATACTGATCTTACTGACAATATATCAAAATCTTAAATTTTTATACGTCTTTGTGATGGAGCTTATTTTGCATGTACGCTGTATATTTCGAACCTTACTCCCCACGACTCTTGATGTAACTTTTGTAACTTGTGTCAGTAGGGTAAAGTGACTTGGTATATACACTACTGAGAGACACTGCTGCCTATGACCACTAGAACTAAAACTGATAATATTGAACCTTGTTCTAAACTTTGTTTTTAAACTTAGTATTACTGTTACACTGTATTTTATTTAGGTAATTTGTAACAGTTATCATCTGGAAGAATGGCTAACATCAAATTATTTCATGATGATGTTAATAGAACAGGCTGATACAAAAATGGGTTTATTTAGGAAAGAAATTGAGGAAACCAAAGTTGCTATTGCAGAATTGAAACTTGGAGAGGGTACTAAAAAGAATTATTAAACTTTGGATGATATTTTGGGGAAATATCAGGAAGAGATTAAAGAAAAGAAAAGAATTAAGTTCTCACATGATAAAAGGGATTATAATTCTGGGTGTATTTATTCATATGCACAAAAACTGGATTCTGGATATAAGAGGGGACCTCCAATCAAAACCCCTTCACCGGAAAGTGTCGCTTTCAGACTCTTCTAGTGTAGGTTCTAGCAACTCTGCCACAGATATAAATAATGGGTCCTTGGTTAGATCCAACATTTGTTTAGACAAACCGAAGAAAACAAGTCTAGCAGAAAAAGAAGCGGGGCAGAGGCGCTCGAGGAGGCGTCCACAAAATACAGGAGTTCAAATAAGGTCAATGACAAAGGAAGGAATGAGAGTTCAGAATCCTCCTTAATTGTGAATCTGTTATCCAGGCAGCTCACTACTGATGAAATCAATATTTAGAGAAAGGTTTGCCTTTTTCCCCCACATATCAAGTTGATAATTTCCAAATCAAATCTGATTTATACAGATTTGTGCGACTTTCGAAGCCCAAAAAATATTTTTTTAATAAACCTACTAGACATCAGGCACTTGAGTTGGAATCTCGTTTATCTACACTTACAATACAGGATTTGTCGATTACTTATTTACATATTGGTCTTGAGGATTTAGATACAATGAATATTGAGGATTTAGCAAAGGATTTGCTGATTGAGAAACATAACTTACAAGACAGTGGGCTGATTAGGAAATCCACTTTCATCCCTGTTCTTCCAAAGAAGAATCTTATTGATACTTTCTATGAATTGACTGTGAAAGATTTTGATCTGATACACAAAGTTTCATCCAATATTAATTTGACTAAAAAAGAGATGGTGGCAATGAAAAACTTACAACATGATTGTAACGTAACTATACGTGAGGCAGACAAAGGGGGAAACGTGGTGCTCCTGGATTTCATCAACTATGAACAAGAGACCTTAAGACAACTTAATGTCTCTAGAGATTGTGAGAGATGTACTCGTCAGGATTACATGAATTCTGTACAGAAATGTCATAATATGTTAGAAGGTTGGTTTAAACAAGGTTTCTTTGATGTTGAGGAGTGTAGATACTTAATGGTTGGTTACCCTATGATTCCCATCATTTACTTTCTCCCTAAAATACACGAGGGAGGTGTAAATCCACCTTGTAGACCGATCATTTCTGGTATAGGATCATCAACTGAAAGGATGTCACAATATATTGACATATATCTGTCACCACTGGTAAGTTCCATCGTAACTTTGTGATTCTAAGGATTTGTTGTGTAAGCTATGTGGTATTTTGTGGATGACTATTGTTAATATGTTATAATTATTGTTTCTCCCATACCAGCACTAGAGCCAGCCACAAAGGAAGGTATTTCCAATGTTCGAAGATGAGTACAGTGGGCCTCTTCTTCAAGTACATTGGAAGTAAACTTTAAGTATGATCCCTTTCTTCACACACAAGCTTTTCTCCAATACAAACAGAGTAGGGTTCTGACTCCAAACACTATACCTGTTGAGTCCTACCGGAGGATCGTTCACACCAATGGCTCTGCCCAAATTATGGTAGGAACAAAATGTAAGTACTCTGCAGCCTGCACAGCAGTACAACGTGAAATGAAAGATGGTGAGTTAATCCTACGACGCACCCACACCAAACTCTTTGGTGACAGTACTGCACAACAAGCAGAATTACATGCCCTGATACTTGCATTATAAAAGACTGACACATCAGTTCCCACATTCATTATGTCTGACTTAGCTTTCTGTGTACAAGGTTATTATGTCTATTTGCTGCACTGGCGATCAAATGGATTCAAGGATTCAAATGAAAAGCCTGTAAAAAAACAGCTTTGGGGAAAAGTGGTTGTCTTATAAGATAAGCTTCTATTGGTCCATGTCAGGCACACTTTGTGAGCCATCAGTGTTGTGGTATTCATGCTAAAGGAAACCTTTTAGCTGACCTAGTGGCAAAAGCTGCAGTTCAGACTGGCCAAGTAGCAGTACTAACCAGATCTCAATCGAAGATCGACAGAGATATTATAACAGCCAAAAGTGCAACCAAGCAAGCTGGGAAAACAACTGCAGGTTTTCCTGCTAAATATCTGCACACCGTCAATTCAAAAAACATTCTGGTAGTTACAAAGGCAGGAATGGGAGACAGTTTGATACCTAATAAACTGTCTAGAATAGCAGTAATCAAAGAAGCACACAGGGGGTTGGGCTCTGCACATGCAGGGATACATACAACCATAACAATGCTACAGCAAAGTTACCGGTGGCTAGATTATATAAGCAGACTAGGGATTATGTTACACAGTGTGACATTTATCAGTAAATTAAATCCTCCACTGTCAAAAGACCCTCACCAGCTCCCCTCATGATCTCAAATATCACCTTTCGGGTGATCTATTTGTACATATTGGTAGCTATTGATTCATGCTCTTCATTCTTATTGGTTTGACCACAGAGAAATGCAAATCCTTCAGCAGTTGTAAAAGAATTGCAGTGCCTAGTGTCATTGGGGTTAGTTAATTCATTTCATTCAGATGCTGGTCCTGCATTTGCCTCCAAGGCTTACAAGGATTCAATGTCCGCTCTGGGAGGTTTTTTTACAATTCAGCAACCTGTTCGATGCTGAATCGAACTGCATGGTAGAGAGGGGCAATGGCATGATTAAACAAGTTTTGACTGCTGGGGTATTACATTCAGGTCTAAATTGGTTCCATAATCTGCATAGAGTTCAGAGATCATTGAATAACTTGCCTGGATGAGTACTGGGACGACTCACTTCACATAAGATTCTCTTTCAGAGTTTCTATGTAATGGGCTAGTTTAGATAATTCTGGGAATGTGGTAGATAAAGATAAATTTGTCTTGGAAAAACGTGTGAAAGTTTTTCAGAGTATCCAAGATGTCGGAGACAAGCTATTTAAGACAAACCCCTCTGATGTCGCCACCTGGAAGACAAGTTTATGACTACTGCCCACAGGTGGATCCCCAAATTGGGACCTAGTCTGGGAGAAAACCCACATCAAGTAATCTTTTGAACCATCCTACACACCACCAGTCATTGTTCTTGGGGTAAAAGGCAACAGAACTTTTATCCTGCCCCCTCTGCCTGGATCAAGAATAAACAGACAGGTGTCTACTGACCACATAAAAAAACACTATGTGGTCAGTTACCTACAGCCAGCCACCACAGAAACTAAAAAAGGATTTAGAGTAGTGCCTCTCATCCTCTCCCTACTCTGAATACCCTACCCCCTGAACAAAGCAGTAACATTTCTAGTTTGAGGGTCATAGGAAGTCTTCTGTTGCAGAACTGAGCCTTGGGATAACAGAATGTTAGAATGCAGGGGCTGCGCCACTTCTGCCCAATCAGTACTGTCACACCAAAATACCTGACTAGCTCACAGTGCCTAACTTGCCCTCCTACGGAGTAACAAGTAATTGTGGCAACCCAAAAGGCACGACACTCTAGCCCCCTTTCTCAGGGTACAGTACGGAGTAACAAGTAATTGTGCCAACCCAAAAGGCACGACACTCTAGCCCCCTTTCTCAGGGTAAAGTGGAAAACAGTCAGTCCTTTTCACATATTATCTCAGTCATACATATCCATAACAACAGTAAAAAAAACTCACAATGAAAGTACACAATCTATTTATTGCAACTAACATAGGCCCTCATTATGATATTGGCGGCAAATGCCGCCTACCACCACGGCGATAGCCGCCAACATACCGTCGCCGTGGATACCAGCTGCCAACCTCATTATGACCGTAGGCAGAATTCCGCTAGAAGGCTGGCTGAATTCTATCGACGGTCATGGCGGCGGACGGCGGTAAGGTGGAGCTGCTGCCAGCAGCAGCGCCACGCCAGCAAAACACCGCTGACCGTATCATGTTCCATGATACGGCTTGGCGGTCTTTTTCTGGCTGACGCTGCTGCTGGCAGCAGCGCCGCGTCCCGTCTCCTGCCAGAGGACCCCCTGCAAGCAGGTAAGTCGGGTTCTCCGACAGGAGAGGGGGGTGCGTGTGTGGGGGTGTTGTGTGTGTGGGGGGGTGTGTCTGTTTTTGTATGCATGCATGCGGGTGTGATTCGCGTGGAATGCATGCGTGTATGACTGAATGTGAGTGTACGTGTGTGTTGTGAATGCGTGTGTGCGACAATGTATGTTAGTGTGTGTTGCGGTGTGTGGGTATGTATGTGTGCATGCGTGGGTATGCGTGTGTGTATGAGTGTGTATGTGTGCGTGTGTGAGTGTGTGGATGTCGGAGGGTCGGGAAGGGGAAGGCCCCATACTCATCCTGCATTTGCTTCAGGACATCCGGTAACACCACCAAAGACAGAGTGCCATGAGTCAGCATATAGACAGCTGCAAAGACTGTACCCCATGTGTCACACTCCACTATCTGGGGCACCATTCCATGTGGTAAACACATAGTTAATATTCTATGTTCGTCCTGTGGTCCCGTAAGGGGAAAGACAGCCTCACTTTGGTCTATTTTTTGGCAATCTAAGAGAGAATTCCCTCACTTACTGTTGGTAGTTTACCCATAATTGTATTGATAATGACAGGAATAATAATTGAAGCAGCAGAGTCGAACAAGGGCTGTATATAACTGTTGTAATTCAGCAACAGTCAAGTTACGTAAATCAGGATAAGGCGTATAACCAAGTAAGGCTAGCTAAGTGGCCCCTTCATTACTAAGGGGTCCCATGCGCACTGGGCAAGTACATTTCTAGGGCACCTGAGAACCAGCTAGTATGTTCTCAGTGTGTAAGTGATATTTCTAAGAGTGAGAGTGCATATGCTCTGTATGCATGTTAGAAATGGAGCCTCTAGTTGGCAGTCAGTTTACACCCTGTCCAAGTAGGGACCCTCACTCTAGTCAGGGTAAGGGAGATACACAGCTCAGATAACCCTTGCTCACCCCTTTGGTAGCTTGGCACAAGCAGTCAGGCTTATCTCAGAGACAATGTGTAAAGTATTTGCGCAAACGCACACAGTAGCGCAGTGAAAACACCACAAAAGGACTCCACAGACGTTTAGAAAAATAGCCAATATTTATCTAAATCAAACACGATCAAAATTACTAAAATCCAACATACACAAGCAAAGATATGAATTTTTAAAGTAAAAACAGTCTTAATCCGTGGAAATTAACAGATGCGTTGTTTTAGCACAAAGTACTCGGTATGAGTCAAAAATAAAGCTGCACAGGTGAGCGCCCATCGGAAAAGCAAGAAATGCGCTGATTCCTTACTCGTAAGTGAGGCCATGTATTGATTCTTTCTCCGCAGGGTAAGTGATGTGTCGATTCTTTCCTCACAGGAAAGGGATGCGTCGATTTCCAGACAAGCAGCCTCAGGTCCGTGCGGTGATGTTGACGATTGTGATGCCCAGAGTCGATGCATGGAAAATTCTGACACGCTGTGTGAAGGGTCTGAGTTTAGAACATGTGGTGCATTGATTCTTCACCCGCGAGGCAGGCGCTCTGTCAAATTTTCAGCCGCGGGACAGGTGCTGCATCGATTTTTCTGAACTGCACATAGCGGTGCATGAATTTTCCCCTGCATGTTACTAGCTTCCACTTCTAAGGGCCCAGGGACTGGATTTGGCACCCCTTAGCAAGTCAGGACTCTCAGTAGAAGAGCCCAGGCACTGGCAGATGAAGTCTTTGATGTCCCTGAGACTTCAGAAAAGGGGGCAATCTCAGTCCAATCACTTGGAGAAACTTCACAAGCAGGATTTCAGAAAGCAAAGTCCAGTCCTTTCCCTCTTAAGGCAAAACCAACAGCAACAGGCCAGCACAGCAAGGCAACAGGCAGAGGTACATGCTCCTCAACCATCAAGCTCTTCTCCTTGACAGAGGTTCCTCTTGATCCAAAAGTAATCTAAAAGTCTGAGGTTTTGGGTCCACTACCAATACTCATTTTTGCCTTTGAATTAGGCAAACTTCAAAGGAAAGTGTTTGTAGTGCACAAGACCCTGCCTTTCCTTGCCCTGCCCTAGACACACACGAAGGGGTTGGAGAAAATAATGTATGAGGCAGGCACAGCCATTTCAAGTGCAGGTGTCAGCTCCTCCCTCCCACACTAGCTCAGGAAGACTCATCAGGATATGCAGGACACACCTCAGCTTATTTTGTATCACTGTCTAGAGTGAATTCACAAACAGCCCAACTGTCAATCTGACCCAGACATCTATTCAGCAGCGAGACATAGAAACAGAATGGTTAAGAAAGAAAAAGCCCACTTTCTAAAAGTGGCAGAGACGATCTAAAAACCAACTTCACCAAAAGATGTACTTTTAAATTGTGAGACCAGAGACCCCACTATCCACATCCCTACCTGCTCCTGATGGGAAAGTGTACTTAAAAGATATCTAAAGGCAATCCCCATGTTAACCTAGGGGAGAAATAGGCCTTGCAATAGTGAACGCCGAATTTGGTAGTATTTCACTATCAGGAAATGTAAAACACAACAGTACATGTCCTACCTTTTAAATACACTGTACACTGTCCATTTATGATCTCTTGGAGTGGAGAACCCCATGCCTCTCTTTGCGTAGTCAAGTGGTCCTGTTAGGGAAGTGTAAACCCAGTTTACACAGCTGAAGCTGTTCCCCAGACGTGTCAGCTCTGCTGGAATCCTCCACTCTAAATTAAAAACACTACAGGCCATAATTCATAACATTAGCTTGATACAGTGAAGGGATACTGTGTTATGTCTATAGAAGTCTGAGAACGATTGCTGTATGGACAGGAAACAACACCTGGCACTGGTTGTGCCCACTGAGCAGTCACAGAATGTACAGACAGAATCCCAGAAAAGTGGCTGCACAGCAAGTGAATTTACAGTGTGTTTCAAAACGATGGCACAAACAAAAAAAAAAGTGTAATGTACAACAAAACAAGGCAGAGACAATGTGATTTCTAGAGTGCTAAGAAATGAGGCTTAGCTACAGTGAATCCATGAATAGGCCTCAGGACAGCCAGGGATGTTTGAGCTCAACAATCTGTGCAGAACTTTAAGGGCAACAAACACAGCTGATGCTGCCAATATGACAGTGGCTACTGTCCAACGCAATTCTATGGTTTACTATGAAATTAATTCCATCTGACCCTACATCATTTGAACTGGTACCCTTTCGATAGTCCTGAGAGACCAACAATACTGAAAATGCCGCTGGATATTTCTAATAAGATTGTTCAACCTCTTGTACAGGTACTTATCGCCAGAGACTGCTATTCCCTTGTCAGTGGTTTTGTGACAAATATATGATTCCTCTGTGGTACTAAACATAGATTACTTTAGGAACTTTTTTTCTGATCATGTGTTTGTCAATGATATTCATCATTTTATTACCACACATCAGACATTTTGTCCCTGCAAGAACAATTGCATCACCTGCAATTAGGGAACTACAGCCCCTTTCTTTATCCCACAGCACCCAAAGAGGTTTCCATGCTGCAAACCTTACAGCCTATCCTGTGCCTGAGGGCACAGCCTGTGAAAATGTTCCACATCAGATTATGGGACCCACTGAGACATTGCAAAGACCTTATGTTATAAAAGTTTCAATGACTGATGTTACAATACCTGGTTCTGTTTCAGATGATTGGGGACTGAGACTGCTAAAAGAATGATGTCTGATTTTCAGCCAATGTGCTACTCTGAATAATGAAGATCCTTATTTGAATTCAGCAAACTACAAAGAAGTGTATCACCACAATGCATATTATTTCATACATAGGGCTGGCTATCCTAGAGAAATTCACAATCACACACAACAGGACCATTGCGAGGCTCCGCCTACCAAGAGCCATTCTCATTTTTTAAAGAAATTCCCCTACTTTCAAAGTATTGACAGGTCACATCCTTCGGCCTTCTATTTCACACAGAAGCCACAGCAGCTCCTGACAAAATCTAATCACTACCAACAAGCTGATTTACTCCATTGAGTTTAGTCAAAACCTGGCTATTCAAGGATATGAGTAATGGAAAGCAAATGTTGATGACAAAAACATTTGGAAACCAAATTCTGGCAGACTCAAGGTAAAGAAGACTTACTTTGATCCTGTATAATACCAAAAGAATTTATCTTTCTAAACAAAACTATCCAGCAAGCTACTTGTGTGGGATTCATCACAAGGACGGTTTTAAAGAAACTTTTTATCCCAAAAGTCAATCTGACTATGTTCAATAATTGACCACTTCAAATGAAGATGCCTGAATCAGATATAAATAATATAATACAGAATGGACTATGTTCTGACTATGTTCACTAACTGACAACTTCAACTGAAGATGTCCGAATCAGATATAAATAAATATGATACAGAATGGAACCTTCAATTCAGTGCAATTCTGTGTTGAAGGTTTGGTCTAAATGCCTTATAATTCTGAAACCTGCATGCAGCGTTTCCTTTCCAATACTCCTGGACCAAAAACATAATCATCCTGATCCATGTTACAATACACAAACATCTGTAGTGGTTGCCACATACAGTGCAGGCAAATGATGCCAATGACGGCTGGAACTTTCTAGTCTCTCAGTTGTGAAGGAACATTTCTCTTTCATTAATGAAAACATGGATTTTTCTGACCTTCTTCTGTGACCACATCCTTAAAGATTCCTTGCTACAGGGATATATGCTATCTATAATGAATTAAATAAATATTTTGAAAACAAATAAGCTGCAGAAAGAATTAGGCAAATAGATCAGTTTTAAAATTTATCGACTATGGAACGCGCATGCTTTTTGAAAGAATGTACTTGTTAAATCATATTTTGTCCTCAGCCTTAGACCTTATGAAAGGATATCTGTAACTGTTGCAACACAGGCAGGCTCAGTAAAGAGCAAATATGCAACTAATTATAGAACTAAATTGGGCATTACAAACACTTTGATCAGGTTGTGTGCCTTGGCAACTTCTCAATGCAAGCAGATAATTTGGCCCTTATTCAAAAAACAAACGCCAAGAAACAACTCACATATACTCTATTGAGTATAGAATAAGTTGAAGATGCACCATTTAGACCCAGTGACACACCGCCTATTACCTTTTCTACATGTGGTGTTATTTCTTTACCTCTCACAACCTATCATTTTCACAACTGTCAAAAATATAAATCCAATGGTTGGTATGAAACCATGCACAATTAACAAATGCCCCATTCATGTAAATTTCCATTTACCCACATCTGTTTAAATTTAAAGGAGGATGGCCCTCTGTATATCAGTACAGCAAATTGCACAGACCCTCTTGTGACACTATGGTGGTCATTCTGACCCTGGCGGTCTTTGACCGCCAGGGCGGAGGACCGCGGGAGCACCGCCGACAGGCCGGCGGTGCTCCAATGGGGATTCCGACCGCGGCGGTAAAGCCGCGGTCGGACCGGCACCACTGGCGGGGTCCCGCCAGTGTACCGCGGCCCCATTGAATCCTCCGCGGCGGCGCAGCTTGCTGCACCGCCGCGGGGATTCCGACCCCCCCTACCGCCATCCAGATCCCGGCGGTCGGACCGCCGAGATCCGGATGGCGGTAGGGGGGGTCGCGGGGCCCCTGGGGGCCCCTGCAGTGCCCATGCCACTGGCATGGGCATTGCAGGGGCCCCCGTAAGAGGGCCCCTACATGTATTTCACTGTCTGCTGCGCAGACAGTGAAATACGCGACGGGTGCAACTGCACCCGTCGCACAGCTTCCACTCCGCCGGCTCGATTCCGAGCCGGCTTCATCGTGGAAGCCTCTTTCCCGCTGGGCTGGCTGGCGGTCTGAAGGCGACCGCCCGCCAGCCCAGCGGGAAAGTCAGAATTACCGCCGCGGTCTTTCGACCGCGGAACGGTAACCTGACGGCGGGACTTTGGCGGGCGGCCTCCGCCGCCCGCCAAGGTCAGAATGAGGGCCTATATCTTTGCACTGAATGTGTAGCGATTTGATGCCAGTTGTGTCTTATCTGTTTTCCCCCTTACCTTTTTTGCCATTTTACATTTCAGAAACAACACAGTTTTGTGGAAGCACCTTGTATCCTCTGCCTAGAAATTCTACAAGAGCACCAGAAACAATGCTGAGCAATGCACCTGTTCCTTCTACACAATGCCACCTATGACAGAGTAGTATCACCAGGAGCACTTTTCAATGCTGCTCTTGATGAATTGTTTGACTCATTGTTACTCGTTGAGCCCCCTGGAGAAGAGTCATAACCAACATTGAGTGCTACAGATGAGCAACTAATTGCTGGTTCATCTCACACACCATCTGTTAACTGGGAATATGCTCTGTATGGATTTCACAAAGACCACACATATGCTGCATGTGCACCTGATTATGTCAACATGTCCTCTAATGAGGGTGAACGCAACAACTAAGTCAACCTGCAAATCATAATCTGTATCCACCATATGTACTTCAAAGCTTGTAAGAACTGAGAATTGAAAAGAAAATCTCATTTCCATCTTTTTATTGGACTCTTCATTTTTGCTTTGTATACCACTTATTTTTTAATTTGGCCTGTATATATTATCAATGGTATGTTTATTCACCAACACACATAAAATGACGTGGATAGATTATGAAATATGATTATGTTAGCATTTCATGAGCTGTAACTATGCAAGGATTACAAATATTTGTGCTTTGGTATGTAAAATATACATTATCACTTATGTTCTATTTATGTCTTACATTGACAATGAACCAATGGCTTTTATATTATTTTATATCATACTACAAATATATTAAAAATAAATGTTTTAAACATGTATCTTATCCTACAGAATTGTAGACCATACCTTGACATCATGGATTTCTCTACACATTAGACAAATTCCTATTTGCTAGAAACACCCTATGATGTCACATTCAGATGTACAAGCCCGAGATCACGTAAAGTGCCTGAGATCTGACTCCAACTTATGCAGGGCCCAACTGCATCTTAGTTCATGGAGTCTGCCATCTTCATTACCTTAGACAATGGAAGCCGTCATATTTCCTGATTTATGCAGAATTATTGTCATCTCTGCCTTTATGAGCAGATGTCCCCAGACCTTATCTTTCTAGGCACTGTGATAGAGTCAAGTTCTTCAATTAATGACATAGATACAACGTTTAATGAGACATTCCTTTGAGTTGACTGTCTACTCCTCAACATGTCAAGGTCAAATAAGAACACATACAGATATATAACCAAAATAATGTCGTTTGAATATACTTCCTTTTGCCTTATGTGTTCATAAGGAAGTGTCTGGGATGCATACCTTGATGTACATAATTCCAATTTCTGATAAGATTTAGTATATAATGACTTGACCACTTGTCAGGAAAGGTCCTTCACCCAGAATATTACCCAAGATTTGTCAGAGATGGTTTCACATGCTGCAGGTGCATTTCACACTTCTCAGATTATATACCTCACCTGAAGACTGAAGCTGATGAAGCCAATACATGGAGTAAGACTGACTGACTGGTACCGCAGTGAGTGTTTCCCCTTCGTGGGGGACAGTGTCTTCATGCCTCTCCTGATAAAGGCAGACTTTGCTGTCAACAAGGTTTGCAGTGTGTCTTAGGAAACTCAAGATTGCAAGTTACTCTGCCTGTCATGCTGTCATAGTACAACACATAGAAACAGTTGTTAGGTTCTAGGTAACAGTTTAAATGACATTTTAACATTGCTGGAAATGTTCATTGTATTCTTGTTATTTATAATGTGTCTTCTTGCTGTTTTTAAAATATTCTGTGTAGTTGTTTTAGATATACTGAGAAATAAATTGTTCCTGTAGTAATAAATACTTTAAACTTAAAAATGTTCATTCTTCTTAGTACAGTGTGTGTGATACTGTGAATAATGAAATAAGGTGTGTTGCTGTTTTTACGGTGCCCCTGACCCCTCTATGGGATTGTTAGTAACCCAAAAGCAAAACTTCTATATCAATTACACGCTGAATTGTGTTTTGCAGGGCTACAATAACTTGTCTTTCACAGTCATTGTGGTCACATTGAACCAAGATCACCCGTGTCACCCGTGAATGGGAAAGCACACTTTATGGAGTTACACCAAAGTAATAATTTATGGAACAGCGTAGATAGATGTTTCCCAGTGTAAAGCCATTATAACATACAATCTGTGAGAGATCTGTTTTTCCTCAATTTTGTTGTACTGTGATAATAACGTAGACTTTGATCTATGCACTGTAGTAATAGTTCTCTGAATGTGTGTTTATGAGTATGCTTATTCTAGATGATTCACGTATGTAGATGCACAGTGTAATGTCATCTATTATCGGAGTTGAGTGTGGAGCGGGGCAATGACTAATATGAGGTGAAGCCTTTACTGAATTATGATGCCCCTCCCTTATCAACAATGGTAACAAATAGTATATTACTCAATGTGGATATGCATATATATTTTATGCTATTAATCTTTGTCATGTATATTAGAAGTTATAAGCAAAGATACTTAACCAGGACACAAAGGGTTTCATCTATGCATTGAAATAAACTCATACAGAATAGGCTTTCTGTTATCAGGCCAGCTTTATTTTTCATAACTGATTATGGCCTCCAGACTTAGGCGGTCATTATGAACACAGGCGGTCTGGACCACCATATAATGTTCATGTGGAGACCGCCACACGCGGAACTCCGCTACCGCCACCAGGCAGCCTGACGATGGCAGAGTTCCTTATCCGACAGGGCAGTGCTACAAGCCGGATAAAGAACCTGTGTTCCCCCAGCCTTTCCCTGGCAGTTTATCCCACCAGGGAAAGGCTGGCGGAATGGGTGCCACAGGGCCTCTGTGCACAGTCCCGTCACGCATGTCACTGCCCTATTTACAGGCAGTGATATGCACGACGGGTGCTGCTGCACACGCCGCACTGCTACATTGACGACGGCTCGATGTGGAGCCGTCGGCAATGTCCAGGCCCAGAACTCTGCTGGGCCGGCTGGCAGAAACACTGTTTCCACCCGCCAGCCCAGCAGAATGTTGTTCATTGGGCCGGCAGGGTCCTCAACGGGCTGGCAGTCTGTGTTTAGACCACCAACTCAGAACTCAGCGGAAATCCAGCCGAGTTCATGATAAGGGCCTTAGTTGTTCCACCAAAATGCCTTATTTAAAGAGGGGAAAGGGTCTTTCATGTGTGCCCATACATACCTTGGGGGTACGTATGGCCCTCCCTCATAGATCGTTAAAATGTCAGAGGTGGGCTAGGGATGCTTGAACATCTAGTTTTCATCATAAGGTTGTTGTGTACATGCCGTAAAAAAGCATGCAGAATTACATAAGACAGAATTATATGTTTAATAAATTGCTGCAGGAGAGTTGCTTGTGGTATTAAGCAACAGCAACACATGTTTCACCCCCTGATGATGTGCAGGCCTGGGGGTGTTTAAGGCCTATAAGTAGTTCTGTGTTGTTTTGATGTATGTTCAGAAATAATGGTCTGGAATTCTTAGCACTGTTGAGTTTGTTCGTACTTTATTCTTTGGTGTCATGGCGGTGTGTAAATAGTATTCTTTACTGAAACAGTAGACTAAGCTGAACATGTTAAGTGTCTGCAAAGTATTATGCAGATCAGTAAAACTGCACAAACGTTTTAACAACTTAATCATTTTTTTACCCCACCTTTATGTTTTTCCTGACTCTTTTTGTCAGATTGGCATGAATTCTGAGATTACTTCACTGGGCTTAATTTACTAACAGCTTGTCAAATATTATACAGATTCATTCAACAAAAACAATTTGTCAAATATTATATAGATTCATTCAACAAAAACAGTTATAATCCTATGAAAATTATTCTGACTTTGCTAACCTTTAATAGATCTGCATGAAACTTGCCTTACCCAGAGAAGATTAGAACATTGGAAGTTGGCAGCTCCATTGAAAACAATGGAGTGCTGCGGGCTTTTACTGGCCGGTAAAAGCCCGCAGCGCCAACATTCCAATGGGTTTTGTTCACAGCAGTAGCTGTGAACAAAGCCTCACGGAGCCCGAGGGGATTCTAATCCCCTCGGGCTCCGTGAGCAATTTGTTTTTTTAAGAGACCATTCTGCCCTGAGTGGCAGAATGTTCTAATAGCCTTAGAACCCGCCGTAGCGGGCTCTACCAGCTATTAAAGGCACTTTCCCTTGTTAAATGCCCTCGCTTTCGGCTCGGGCATTTAACTCGGGAGCGGGCCTTTAATTGCCGGTAGAGCCCGCTACGGCGGGTTCTAAGGCTATAGTAAACATGCTAAACATCTGGCAGATGTCATGTTAATTTTTTTAACAAACAACAAAGATGAGAGTTCTCTCTTCAATAATTTGACTCCTGTTTCATTGATATTTTTATTGACTTTATAAAAGTTGTCATGAGTTGTTAGACCTGACAGCCTTAAAGTGGTCTTCCCCAACTTTTTGCCTGCCTCCCTCCACTTTTTTGACACTGTTTTTGCTAGTTTTAGGACTCTGTGCACTTTACTACTGCCAACCAATGCTAAAGTGCATATGCTCTCTCCCTTGAAACATGCTGACATTGGCTCATACCCAATTGGCATATATAATTTACTTGTAAGTCCCTAGTAAAGTGCACTACATGTACCCAGGGCCTGTAAATTAAATGCTACTAGTGGGCCTGCAGCACTGGTTATGCCACCCATATACGTAGCCCCCCAACCATGTCTTAGGCCTGCAATTGCAAGGCCTGTGTGTGCAGTTTCACTGCCACTTCGACTTAGCATTTAAAAGTACTTCCCAAGCCTTAAACTCACATTTTTCTACATATAAATCACTCCTAAAGTAATCCCTAGGTAACCCAGAGGGCAGGGTGCTATGTAGGTAAAAAGCAGGACATATATCTGTGTGTTTTATATGTCCTGGTAAAGTAAATTCGCTTTCCACTGCTGTGGAGCCTGCTCCTTTCATAGTCCTTTCATACTCTGTTGAGTGATAGATTCTGATTAGAAAGGGGTAAACAGATCATATGTAGTATGGCCAGAATTGTAATACAAAATCCTGCTTATTGGTGAAGTTGGATTTTATATTACTGTAGGAAGTTGGCTCTGTATGCACTATTTCAAAGTAAGGAATAGTATGCACAGAGTCCAAGGGTTCCCCTTAGAGGTAAGATAGTGGCAAAAAGAGATAATACTAATGCTCTATTTTGTGGTAGTGTGGTCGAGCAGTAGGCTTATCAAAGGAGTAGTGTTAAGCATTTGTTGTACATACACACAGGCAATAAATGAGGAACACACACTCCATCCAGCCAATCCAGCCAATAGGTTTTGTTATATAAAAATATATTTTCTTAGTTTATTTTAAGAACCACAGGTTCAAATTCTACATGTAATATCTCATTTGAAAGGTATTGCAGGTAAGGACTTTAGGAACTTCGAATCATTACATTAGCATGTATACTTTTGACATAAAACACAATAAGCTGTTTTAAAAGTGGACACTGCAATTTTCACAGTTCCTGGGGGAGGTAAGTTTTTGTTAGTTTTCACAGGTAAGTAAGTCACTTACAGGTTTCAGTTTTTGGTCCAAGGTAGCCCACCGTTGGGGGTTCAGAGCAACCCCAAAGTTACCACACCAGCAGCTCAGGGCCGGTCAGGTGCAGAGGTCAAAGAGGTGCCCAAAACGCATAGGCTGCAATGGAGAGGAGGGGGTGCCCCGGTTCCGGTCTGCCTGCAGGTAGGTACCCGCGTCTTTGGAGGGCAGACCAGGGGGGTTTTGTAGGGCACCGGGGGGGACACGAGTTCACACAAAAAGTACACCCTCAGCGGCACTGGGGCGGCCGGGTGCAGTGTAGAAACAAGCGTCGGGTTTGCAATGTAAATCAATGAGAGATCATGGGATCTCTTCAGCGTCGCAGGCAGGCAAGGGGGGGGCTCCTCGGGTAGCCACCACCTGGGCAAGGGAGAGGGCCTCCTGGGGGTCACTCCTGCACAGGAGTTCCGTTTCTTTAGGTGCTGGGGGCTGCGGGTGCAGGGTCTTTTCCAGCCGTCGGGAAAGGGAGTTTCAGGCAGTCGCGGTCAGGAGGAGCCTCGGGATTCCCTCTGCAGGCGTCGCTGTGGGGGCTCAGGGGGGACAACTTTGGTTACTCACGGACTCGGAGTCGCCGGAGGGTCCTCCCTGAAGTGTTGGTTCTCCACCAGTCGAGTCGGGGTCGCCGGGTGCAGTGTTGCAAGTCTCACGCTTCTTGCGGGGAGTTGCAGGGGTCTTTAAATCTGCTACTTGAAACAAAGTTGCAGTTCTTTTGGAGCAGTGCCGCTGTCCTCGGGAGTTTCTTGGTCTCTTGGAAGTAGGGCAGTCCTCTGAGGATTCAGAGGTCGCTGGTCCTGGAGAAAGCGTCGCTGGAGCAGGGTTCTTTAGAAGGCAGGAGGCAGGCCGGTAGGACTGGGGCCAAAGCAGTTGGTGTCTTCTTTCTTCTTCTGCAGGGGTTTTCAGCTCAGCAGTCTTCTTCTTCGGTAAGTTGCAGGAATCTAAATTCTTAGGTTCAGGGGAGCCCTTAAATACTAAATTTAAGGGCGTGTTTAGGTCTGGGGGGTTAGTAGCCAATGGCTACTAGCCCTGAGGGTGGGTACACCCTCTTTGTGCCTCCTCCCAAGGGGAGGGGGTCACATCCCTAATCCTATTGGGGAATCCTCCATCTGCAAGATGGAGGATTTCTAAAAGTTAGAGTCACTTCAGCTCAGGACACCTTAGGGGCTGTCCTGACTGGCCAGTGACTCCTCCTTGTTTTTCTCATTATTTTCTCCGGCCTTGCCGCCAAAAGTGGGGGCCGTGGCCGGAGGGGGCGGGCAACTCCACTAGCTGGAGTGTCCTGCGGTGCTGGCACAAAGGGGTGAGCCTTTGAGGCTCACCGCCAGGTGTGACAGCTCCTGCCTGGGGGAGGTGTTAGCATCTCCACCCAGTGCAGGCTTTGTTACTGGCCTCAGAGTGACAAAGGCACTCTCCCCATGGGGCCAGTAACATGTCCCGGTTGTGGCAGGCTGCTGGAACTAGTCAGCCTACACAGATAGTCGGTTAAGGTTTCAGGGGGCACCTCTAAGGTGCCCTCTGGGGTGTATTTTACAATAAAATGTACACTGGCATCAGTGTGCATTTATTGTGCTGAGAAGTTTGATACCAAACTTCCCAGTTTTCAGTGTAGCCATTATGGTGCTGTGGAGTTCGTGTAAAACCGACTCCCAGACCATATACTCTTATGGCTACCCTGCACTTACAATGTCTAAGGTATTGCTTAGACACTGTAGGGGCACAGTGCTCATGCACTGGTGCCCTCACCTAGGGTATAGTGCACCCTGCCTTAGGGCTGTAAGGCCTACTAGAAGGGTGACTTATCTATACCTGCATAGGCAGTGAGAGGCTGGCATGGCACACTGAGGGGAGTGCCATGTCGACTTACTCGTTTTGTTCTCACCAGCACACACAAGCTGGCAAGCAGTGTGTCTGTGCTGAGTGAGGGGTCTCCAGGGTGGCATAAGACATGCTGCAGCCCTTAGAGACCTTCATTGGCATCAGGGCCCTTGGTACCAGGGGTACCACTTACAAGGGACTTATCTGGATGCCAGGGTGTGCCAATTGTGGAATCAAAAGTACAGGTTAGGGAAAGAACACTGGTGCTGGGGCCTGGTTTGCAGGCCTCAGCACACTTTCAATTCAAAACATAGCATCAGCAAAGGCAAAAAGTCAGGGTGTAACCATGCCAAGGATGCATACAATTACTATTTTAGAAATGCTACTTTTAGAAAGTGAGCATTTCTCTGCACTTAAATCCTTCTGTGCCTTACAGCCTGTCTCCAATCCACATCTGGGCTTGGCTGTTTGACAATTCCCTTGTGCATTTCACCCAGGCAACCACAAACACAGGATGCTCAGTCACACCTACACACATCTGCATACTGAATGGATCTTCCTGGGCTGGAAGGGTGGAGTGCCTGACACTTACATTTCAAAGGAGAGTGGCCTGCCCTCACAGAATGGACTGCCAAACCCCCTACTGGGACCCTGGCAGAGAGGGTTGTACTGAAAGGGGACCTTGTGCACTTCAAAACCACTCTTTGAGTCTCCCCCATTTCATAGGCACTTTTGGGTACATAAGCTAGGTCCCTGACTCTACCAACTCAGACACTTCCTGGGACAGACACTTTGCACCAGAACCTGAAAACAGCCAAGAGAAGCTGCCTGGCCACCCAAAGGACCTACCTGGACTCCTTTGCTGTAAAGGACTTCTCCCTTGCTGGCCTCTGGCTCTGCTAAGAAGTGCTCTCCAAGGGCTTGGATTGAGTTTGGCTCCTGTTCCTGAAGTCTCAGGGCCAAAAAGACTTCATCTCTGCCAAGAAACTCCTAAACTCCTTGTGCGGCAAAAATAGACGCACAGCCTGTCGGACTCGATGCACAGCCTGCCCATCGGTGGGAAAATCACTGCATCGACGAATCAGACCAACACAGCCCGGCTCCCCGAGTGGAGAACGACGCAGCACTAGCGTTGCAACCGGAACTTCGACGCACAGCCCACAGGATTGACGCATCGGCGAGCCGGAACGACGCAGCCAAACTTCCTGCGAGAGGAATCAACGGAGCGCCAGACGTCCGACGGAAACTCCTCCACATCTCCCACCTGATCGATGCAGCAACTGTGACTTCGGCCCGCACACCCAGAATTTCCATGCATCGTCCCTAAGCGTCAAAAGACCCCACATCACAAGGAGGATTCAAGCCTCTGCGCCAGAATTCGACGCAAAGTCCTTGCCGTGTGGAAAAGAATCGATGCATCGTCTGTGTGTGCTTGGAAATCCGACACATACCCTTCGTTTTCCACGCATCTCTTCCTCTGCAGTCTTCGTGCATGTAATTTTGAAGCAGACCAGGTACTTTATGCTTGCAAGAGACAATTGTTGCTTTTAAGAACTTAAGACTCTTCCTATTATTACAAAAGTGATATTTCAACTTGTGATTACCAACCTTGATCATTTTGACCTTAATTTATTCAGATAAATATCTCATATTTTTCTAAAACTGTGTGGTGTATTTTTGTGGTGTTTTCAGTGTGTTATTGCATGATTTATTGCACAAATACTTTACACATTGCCTTCTAAGTTAAATGACTGCTCAGTGCCAAGCTACCAGAGGGTGGGCACAGGATAATGTGGATTGTGTGTGACTTACCCTGACTAGGATTGTGGCCCCTACTTGGATAAGGGTGCATACCTCTGCCAACTCGACACCCCATTTCTAACATGAGTGCTCTAATATCTGGGGTAATTAGCAGTGTATGATGAGAGTGCGAGTTATAGTTAGCTTAGGCTGCGAGTTATAGTTACTTGAAATAACTATAACTATAACTGCAGAATTTCTATGGTTTTATACATGTAGGGCCTGCAGCCAACCCCTATAAGCACCTGAATGTGTGCAGGAGGGGTTGGCTGCAGGGCAAAGCCCCTATAACCACCCAGAGAGAAACTGAGAGAGGGAGAGAGAGAAAGCTTTTTCAGGCATTGATGAATGATATACTTTGAATGAGATGTCCCAGACAAAGAAAAATGTATTTGGCAAGTATGTAGAGCTAGATAACCTTTCGGGATGTTCCTTAAATATTTGAAGTTGAAGAGAAATTGAAGAATGGAAATGACCACAGTCACACCTAGATTAGAAACCACAACTTTCAGTGTACCAGCCTGAGACCTTAACCACTATGTCACACGTGACATTACTTTACAGTGTCCAGACATAACTATGACTTTCAACCCACAGCTTTTGATGACAAAGACATGTAAATGCTCCATTACTAAAAATGTTTAACATTCAAAACACTAGTAAATAAACAAACACATAGCATGAGATGCCAGGGCTTGAACCTTAAACCTACCGGGTGACAGTTCAATAGCTGTCCCAGTAGGCCATTTTATTGTTTTTTTTAAATTGCTTTTCTTTTTAAATGTACAGGACCCTGGGGGGGGCCTGAAGGCATTGCGCCCACAAGAAGGGACCTGCTTTAAATAGCAGCTTCCTGCTTGTTGGAGCAATGTTTTTATCTGTTTTCCTGCATGCATATTTGCATGCAAGGAAACAGATGAAAACTCTGCTTTCTGCAAGCAGGAGCCGCATGACAACTTCGGCTTGCACAAAATGGAGTTTTTTTGCTTTTGCTTGGTGGGAGCTGTCAGCTCACATCAAGCAAAAGCAAACAGCTACGTCCTGAGATAGGCACCCCAGGACATAGCAGGAGCCGGGCCTGGAGGGTGGCGGTTTCAAGGGCCATCATTGGCTCCTCGGGTGGGCGCGTGGCCTCTCCAACCTGAACTAGCCGTAGGGAAGTGGTTCCTCCTTTGAATTCAGCCCTGGGGAGGTGACGGTCCAAAGGGCTGCTGTGTGGGCCCCTGCATTCATTCTCATTAAAGTGTCAGGGAGGTGACGGGCCCGGGAGGTGGGTCCACGCTGCTCCTTTCATTCACTGTCATTAAAGCCCTGTGGAGGTGGTAGCCCTCGGGGCTGCGGGGGGAACTGTCCTCCGCATTCAATGTAATAATTGCCCTGGGGAGGTGGCGGTCCCCAGGGCTTCAGCAAGCTCAGTAAGGGGGCCCATGCACCCCCTCCTTATTTTTGGCATTCATTAAGCACGATCGCTTGTGTTTTTTTTTTGCTTAAGATTTGTGACCCCATTAAGAATTCACAGGAAAAACTTTAAAAAAATGCTTTTTTGCCCTGCGGGTCCCTCTGGGACCCCAGCACCAGAGCTAAGGGGTCAGGGGGTCCTTACCATGCCCTGTTTTCTTATTTTTTACTTTTGTTTCAGGGAACCACATGGCTGCCAACACTTCCTTGTTAAAGAGTTGCCAGCCAATCAGATCTCAGCACGAGATCAGCAGGGGTTGCGGAGCCTTCGAGTCCCTTTTATATACAAATGTGCTTTATCTTTAATATTTCTACTGAACAGATTTACACCAAATAATAAAAAGGGTGCTTTCTTGTCCAACAGCTTTCTTTCTGCCAAATTTGGTGTAATTCAGTCCAGTGGTTCGGGTGCTATTCCGGTTCAAAATCCCTATGGGATTTAACAAGGAGAAAACACGTTTCAGCACCATGGTGTAAATCCGTTCAGTAGTTTTGGAGTTATTAAAGGAAAAAGAAATATAGATTTCTAGGGACATTGATTTTTCGCAGCTCCTCTCACGGGGCTCCTGACTCCATAGAATGCATGGAGGGGTTCCTCACGGGCAGCCAAAAATTGGCCAGTGTTTTTTTTCTGCCGAACCATGGATTTGCGGATCTACAGCAGGGTTCAGCGCAACCCCCAGTGTAAATTTGCAATTAATACAAAGCAAACTACAAAAAAAAAAGACATACACACACAAAACCCACAGTGCACACAGCCAAAGACCGTCTGCAGCACGGGGTTGGGTGCATGGGGAGGGATTGGCTGAAGGGCAGGGTTGCAGGCCAGGCCCTGTGGCCAACCGCCGCCACGCACGGCCAAAGGTAGTACATGGCAGTGGTTGTATTAAAATATGGTAATTATATATTACTTTACATTTAGAAAAACATAGAAGTTCACTAAGAAAACCAAAGGTTACAGGGACATTATAGTTAGGTTGATGTTTTACCCAAACAAAACCATAGAAACCAAGCAGTTATAGTTATACTTATCTAAAGAAACTATAACTCGTGTCATTATGTAAGTTTAGCCCACGAGATATAGTTTTTAACATAAGTATAACTATATAACTATAATTGCTGAATGACCATGGTTTATGGATAAAATATCAACCTAACTATAACGTCCCGGGAAACCTTTGGTTTCTTTTGTGAAAAAAAATAATATATATATATATATGTTTGATTGCTGCACCCTCTGCGATTCGATAAAATCATTACAGGGGCGTTACTTATAAATAGTTTGTATCTATTTGCCAACATGGCTTTCCTCTGCATGCAAGCAGGGCACATCCTATTAGCTGGACACATCCCAGCTAATGGTCAGAGGTCTGCTGAGTGATTATCTTCATGTTACATTCTTGACATCTGCTGGCGAACAGTTACCCTGTATGGTATACTTTTGATCATTGCTAACATTAAGAGACTTCACAAATATGAATTGCAAATAATCATGGGGAAAAAGATATGTATACTGATTATGACTGAGGGTAAATGTAGTAGAATAAAATTAAAGTGTTAATAATAGTTAAAGGTTTTTAAAAAATCATAAATAATTTTATGCAAGAGAACGCTTGGTTATAATTTAAATGGAATGGCACAATGGTGTGACACATATAGGTGCTGCTTAGACTGAGGGTAACATGGAGGAAACATGGATGCAGTAGCGGCTCATATGTTGTAAATAAGGATGTAGCTCTAGTGTTTGGGGGTCATTAAAAGGAAGAAAGGATATTGTAATAAAAAGATGTCTAACGTGAATGAAGGTGAGGCCCAGTTGATGGCATACATTCGAAACGTGTAGGCTGCTTCGTTTTTTAATTTTGTCTGTACTGTCAAGAATCCTGGCAGGTTTGAAATAAAATATATATCACAGTAAAAGTGGGCTGCAATGTTGTCTGTGCCATGCCGCTGGTCCGGAGAGAGGATCTTCCTTAAAAATAATATCTATCTATCAACATATATATATATATATATATATATATATATATATATATATATATATATATATATATATATATATATATATCAAACCAAGGCCCTTTCAGGGTTAGAGTGACGCATAAATTATGCAAAAAACAAAGGAGAACTCTGGGAAGTTCCCAATTTTAGGTGGAGAGCTGATCTAGTAAGAAGCACCCTGCTACATCAGCGACACTCTAGATTTGCTCACCTCAAATGTCTGCTTATCTAGCAAAGTTTTTAAGCATAGGATTAGCACAGTGCTATCCTCGCCGAGCTAAATAGTGACAAAGTCTTTTGCCGTTTGTACAGCTAAATCTTTAAGCATAGAATTGACATAGTGTCATCCTCGCCGAGCTGTAAAATGACAAAAGCCATTTACCACTCCAGGCACAGTATTACAGCTTTGGACTGGTCAAATACCGTCCAAGCCAACCTGGAATGAGTAAAGCAACCCCTGACACGTGTTTCGCTCTCATTAGAGCTCTTCAGAGGGGTATAGCTTTGTCCAGACACAAGGGAGCACCCAGTATAAATCAAACCAAGGCCCTTTCAGGGTTAGAGTGACGCATAAATTATGCAAAAAACAAAGGAGAACTCTGGGAAGTTCACAATTTTAGGTGGAGAGCTGCTCTAGTAAGGAGCACCCTGCAACACCAGCGACACTCTAGATTTGCTCACCTCAAATGTCTGCTTATCTAGCAACGTTTTTAAGCATAGGATTAGCACAGTGCTATCCTCGCCGAGCTAGATAGTGACAAAGTCTTTTGCCATTTGTACAGCAAAATCTTTAAGCATAGAATTGACATAGTGTCATCCTCGCCGAGCTGTAAAATGACAAAAGCCATTTACCACTCCAGGCACAGTATTACAGCTTTGGACTGGTCAAATACCGTCCAAGCCAACCTGGAATGAGTAAAGCAACCCCTGACACGTGTTTCGCTCCCATTAGAGCTCTTCAGAGGGGTATAGCTTGGATATATGGAACATACATATTAATGCCAAAGAGCACCTCGTATGGAGTCCGCCCCCGAGAGACCGTTTAGGGAGATTATTAAGTGCACGTTGGACCCCATAGAGGTGGTGGATCCAAATATGTCCTGAGCCTAATACTCTAGCTGTCAAGGACTGCTTTAAGTCACGGTTCATTCTTTCAACAACAGAGTTGCTCTCAGGCCTGTATAGTGAAGAATAATGCACCTTTACCTCTAACAAAGTTATGGAGTCCCTGTACGCTTTGGAAACAAAAGCAGGGCCCTGGCCCTAGTGGAAAATACTGTATGTGTAAGTCCCGACAAAGACTTGCAAATCTTTAATGACAGTTTGAAGGTCAGCTGAACACTGTGGCCACAACTAGAGCAAACGAGATCAAGAGTTGACTGCAGGAGGGATACATTTAAATGCATAATCCTGATTAAGAGGACCTGCATGGTCCAAATAAATGCAGCCAAAAGGTTTGTTTGAAATGAACAGGTGTGTCTGCGGTGTGCATGTTACTGTGGAGCACTTAATTTGTTTACAGATTACACAACAATGGACATATTTCCTGGCCTACCCACATTAGCCATACCACCAATAACGCTGCTGCAGCAATGAAATTAATGAAATTGTAGCCGCCACACCAGCATAAGTAGAAGCAACACCTTCAAGCGCAGCTTTTACTAATGCTAGCCTGCGGTCTAAGTTGGGAATCAGCTGATCACCAACTCAGGGAGTGTGACACAGGGTGTATTATGTTTACTTAAATGGTATGTATATTTAGTTGGAAAGCCCTTAGGTAAGGGAGTTCCATTGCTCATAGCATTTACGGCAGCCAGTATATCTTTGTCAATGCGTGTTTGAGAACGTGTTATTGCAGCTTTATAAGCAGTTGCGACTGCTGATTTGGCCACTTCATCAGCCAATTAATTCCCTACAGCGTGTTCCCACACGTTGATCACTCAATGCATGTACAACATGAGCCTGTAGCAACCTGTCTTTGAGGTCTGCCACCTTCGTCCAAAGCATTTTATTCTTTATGTTCTTACCTTTAGAGTCTTTGAAACCATTTTGATGCCAATAATGTACATTGTCATTAAAAGACTGGACACAAAAATCTGAATCACACACAATAAGTGTTGGGAATTCAGGATCTGTATTTTCCAGTGCCAAAATCAAAGCTTTCAATTCAGCTAACTGCTGAGTACAATTCCCTGGAAATTATGTGAGTGTTTTGGGGTTGGAACTTACTGTCCAACATAACACCATGAACGTAGAGACATGCCACTGAATACTGGTGTTTAGTCCCTATAGCAGGTTGAGCCAAACCATCAGTATAAACTATACATTTATGCTGTTCAAGAGACAAAATGTCAGTGGGAATGGGGTAAACATGGTCATATTGCAAAAATTATTTTGTCTGCAAAGACGGGTCAAAGACAAAGCCCTCATTATGATCATCAGTGCTGGCGGTCAACAGAAGACCACCAGCGTGCCGATACCCCTGCCAGCCCCCCAGCCTGCCCCCAACAGTGTTTCCCGGCCGCCAGCCCAGCAGGGAAAAGGGCCTTAACATTGACGGCAGCTCCAAATGGAGCCGCCACCAATGTTGGTGTGCGGCGGGTGCAGCAGCACCCATCGCGCATATCACTGCCCGTAAATCGGGTGCTTTAGCATCCTGTTTAATAGGACATTGTGGTTTCACTTGCGGGCTGAACCGTAAGTTTATTATGAAATAAAGTGCGTCCATATCCCAGCCTACATGATTGCAGTATAATGCTGAGGCTTGAGCAAGAACCCATTTCGCTGCATAAGCTTATTATGTGGGATCACGCAAATAATATTTTCTCTCAGAGGTCTCAGGTGGAGGAGAACCACCTTGAGATTTAGACTATCCTTTAGACTTAGATTTATCCCAATGTTTTTTTAACAAACTCCAGGTTCTGCTTGGCAATGTCCTTGCTTGTGCTAGATTTGCCAAGTTGTGGTTTAGGTAGTCTGGTCCTCAACTTATTGTGACTAAGTGAAGTATAAACTTCAGCTATAATGGCTGGCAGCTCACGTTACTGGTCGGCAGCAGCAACCCCAGTGAGCCTCTGACGTATAGCCAGAGATGCAGCATCACCTCTGATGTTGAAGAGAATCATCTCAGAAGCAACAGGAACATTTCTGATTATTTCATACCCAAATCTAGGGCCGGGCCAGCCCCATACTCATCCTGCATTTGCTTCAGGACATCCGGTAACACCACCAAAGACAGAGTGCCGTGAGTCAGCATATAGACAGCTGCAAAGACTGTACCCCATGTGTCACTCTCCACTATCTGGGGCACCATTCCATGTGGTAAACACATAGTTAATATTCTATGTTCGTCCTGCGGTCTCGTAAGGGGAAAGACAGCCTCACTTTGGTCTATTTTTTGGCAATCTAAGAGAGAATTCCCTCACTTACTGTTGGTAGTTTACCCATAATCGTATTGATAATGACAGGAGTAATAATTGAAGCAGCAGAGTCGAACAAGGGCTGTATATAACTGTTGAAATTCAGCTACAGTCAAGTTACGTAAATCAGGATAAGGCGTATAACCAAGTAAGGCTAGCCAAGTGGCAACTTCGTTACTAAGGGGTCCCATGCGCACTGGGCAAGTACATTTCTAGGGCACCTGAGAACCAATTAGTATGTTCTCAGTGTGTAAGTGATATTTCTAAGGGTGAGAGTGCATATGCTCTGTATGCATGTTAGAAATGGAGCCTCTAGTTGGCAGTCAGTTTACACCCTGTCCAAGTAGGGACCCTCACTCTAGTCAGGGTAAGGGAGATACACAGCTCAGATAACCCTTGCTCACCCCCTTGGTAGCTTGGCACAAGCAGTCAGGCTTATCTCAGAGACAACGTGTAAAGTATTTGCGCAAACACACACAGTAGCACAGTGAAAACATCACAAAAGGACTCCACACGTTTAGAAACATAGCCAATATTTATCTAAATCAAACAAGATCAAAATGACAAAAATCCAACATACACAAGCAAAGATATGAATTTTTAAAGTAAAAAGAGTCAATCCGTGGAAATTAACAGATGCGTTGTTTTAGCACAAAGTACCTGGTATGAGTCAAAAATAAAGCAGCACAGGTGAGCGCCCATCGGAAAAGCAAGCAATGCGTTGATTCCTTACTCATAAGTGAGGCCATGTACTGATTCTTTCTCCGCAGGGTAAGTGATGTGTCAATTCTTTCCTCGCAGGAAAGGGATGCATTGATTTCCAGACAAGCAGCCTCAGGTCCGTGCAGTGATGTTGAAGATTGTGATGCCCAGATTCGATGCATGGAAAATTCTGACACGCTGTGTGAAGGGTCTGAGTTTAGAACATGTAGTGCATTGATTCTTCACCCGCGAGGTAGGCGCTCTGTCAAATTTTCTGCCGCGGGACAGGTGCGGCATCGATTTTTCTGAACTGCACATAGCGGTGCATGAATTGTCCCCTGCATGTTACTAGCTTCCACTTCTAAGGGCCCAGGGACTGGATTTGGCACCCCTTAGCAAGTCAGGACTCTCAGTAGAAGAGCCCAGGCACTGGCAGATGAAGTCTTTGATGTCCCTGAGACTTCAGAAAAGGGGGCAATCTCAGTCCAATCACTTGGAGAAACTTCACAAGCAGGATTTCAGAAAGCAAAGTCCAGTCCTTTCCCTCTTAAGGCAAAACCAACAGCAACAGGCCAGCACAGCAAGGCAACAGGCAGAGGCACGTGCTCTTCAAGCATCAAGCTCTTCTCCTTGGCAGAGGTTCCTCTTGATCCAGAAGTAATCTAAAAGTCTGAGGTTTTGGGTCCACAACCAATACTCATTTTTGCCTTTGAATTAGGCAAACTTCAAAGGAAAGTGTTTGTAGTGCACAAGACCCTGCCTTTCCTTGCTCTGCCCCACACACACACGAAGGGGTTGGAGAATATAATGTATGAGGCAGGCACAGCCCTTTCAAGTGCAGGTGTCAGCTCCTCCCTCCCACACTAGCTCAGGAAGACTCATCAGGATATGCAGGACACACCTCAGCTTCCTTTGTATCACTGTCTAGAGTGAATTCACAAACAGCCCAACTGGCAATCTGACCCAGACGTCTATTCAGCAGCGAGACATAGAAACAGAATGGTTAAGCAAGAAAAAGCCCACTTTCTAAGAGTGGCAGAGACAATCTAAAAACCAACTTCACCAAAAGATGTACTTTTAAATTGTGAGACCAGAGACCCCACTATCCACATCTCTATCTGCTCCTGATGGGAAAGTGTACTTAAAAGATATCTAAAGGCAATCCCCATGTTAACCTATGGGAGAGATAGGCCTTGCAATAGTGAACGCCGAATTTGGTAGTATTTCACTATCAGGACATGTAAAACACAACAGTACATATCCTACCTTTTAAATACACTGCACACTGCCCATTTATGATCTCTTGGAGTGGAGAACCGCATGCCTCTCTTTGCGTAGTCAAGTGGTCCTGTTAGGGAAGTGTAAACCCAGTTTACACAGCTGCAGCTGTTCCCCAGAAGTGTCAGCTCTGCTGGAATCCTGCCCTCTAAATTAAAAACACTACAGGCCATAATTCATAACATTAGCTTGATACAGTGAAGGGATACTGTGTTATGTCTATAGAAGTCTGAGAACGATTGCTCAGTGGGCACAACCAGTGCCAGGTGTTGTTTTCTGTCCATACAGCAGTCACAGAATGTACAGACAGAATCCCAGAAAAGTGGCTGCACAGCAAGTGAATTTACAGTGTGTTTCAAAACGATGGCACAAACAAACAAAAAATGTGCAATGTACAACAAAACAAGGCAGAGACAATGTGATATATAGAGTGCTAAGAAATGAGGCATAGCTACAGTGAATCCATGAATAGGCCTCATGACAGCCAGGGGTGTTTGAGCTCAACAATCTATGCAGAACATTAAGGGGTACAAACACAGCTGATGCTGCCAATATGACAGTGGCTACTGTCCAACGCAATTCTATGGTTTACTATAAAATTAATTCCATCTGACCCTACATCATTTGAACTGGTACCCTTTCGATAGTCCTGAGAGACCAACAATACTGAAAATGCCACTGGATATTTCTAATAAGATTGTTCAACCTCTTTTACAGTTACTTATCGCCAGAGACTGCTCTTCCCTTGTCAGTGGTTTTGTGACAAGTATATGATTCCTCTGTGGTACTAAACATAGATTACTTTGGGAACTTTTTTTCTGATCATGTGTTTGTCAATGATATTCATAATTTTATTGCTACACATCAGACATTTTGTCCCTGCAAGAACAATTGCATCACCTGCAATTCAGGAACTACAGCCCCTTTCTTTATCCAACAGCACCAAAAGAGGTTTCCATGCTGCAAACCTTACAGCCTATCATGTGCCTGAGGGCACAGTCTGTGAAAATGTCCTATATCAGATAATGGACCCACTGAGACATTGCAAAGACCTTATGTTATAAAAGTTTCAATGACTGAATACCTAGTTCTGTTTCAGATGATTGGGGACTGAGACTGCTAAAAGAATGATGTCTGATATTCAGCCAATATGCTACTCTGAATAATGAAGATCCTTATTTGAATTCAGCAAACTACAAAGAAATGTATCACCACTATGCATATTATTTCATATATAGGGCTGGCTATCCTAGAGAAATTCACAATCACACACAACAGGACCATTGCGAGGCTCCGCCTACCAAGAGCCATTCTCATTTTTTAAAGAAATTCCCCTACTTTCAAAGTATTGACAGGTCACATCCTTCGGCCTTCTATTTCACACAGAAGCCACAGCAGCTCCTGACAAAATCTAATCACTACCAACAAGCTGATTTACTCCATTGAGTTCAGTCAAAACCTGGCTATTCAAGGATATGAGTAATGGAAAGCAAATGTTGATGAAAAAAGCATTTGAGAAACCAAATTCTAGCAGACTCAAGGTAAAGAAGACTTACTTTGATCCTGTATAATACCAAAAGAATTTATCTTTCTAAACAAAACTATCCAGCAAGCTACTTGTGTGGGATTCATCACAATGACGGTTTTAAAGAAACCTTTTATCCCAAAAGTCAATCTGACTATGTTCAATAATTGACAACTTCAAATGAAGATGCCTGAATCAGATATAAATAATATAATACAGAATGGACTATGTTCTGACTATGTTCACTAACTGACAACTTCAACTGAAGATGTCCGAATCAGATATAAATAAATATGATACAGAATGGAACCTTCAATTCAGTGCAATTCTGTGTTGAAGGTGTGGTCTAAATGCCTTATAATTCTGAAACCTGCATGCAGCGTTTCCTTTCCAATACTCCTGGACCAAAAACATAATCATCCTGATCCATGTTACAATACACAAACATCTGTAGTGGTTGCCACATACAGTGCAGGCAAATGATGCCAGCGACGGCTGGAACTTTCTAGTCTCTCAGTTGTGAAGGAACATTTCTCTTCCATTAATGAAAAAATTGATTTTTCTGACCTTCTTCTGTGACCACATCCTTAAAGATTCCTTGCTACAGGGATATATGCTATCTATAATTAATTAAATAAATGTTTTGAAAACAAATAAGCTGCAGAAAGAATTAGGCAAATAGATCAGTTTTAAAATTTATCGACTATGGAACGCGCATGCTTTTAAAAAGAGTGTACTCGTTAAATCATATTTTGTCATCAACCTTAGACCTTATGAAAGGATTTCTGAAACTGTTGCAACACAGGCAGGCTCAGTAAAGAGCAAATATGCAACTAATTATAGAACTAAATTGGGCATTACAAACACTTTGATCAGGTTGTGTGCCTTGGCAACTTCTCAATGCAAGCAGATAATTTGGCCCTTATTCAAAAAACAAACGCCAAGAAACAACTCACATATACTTTATTGAGTATACAATAAGTTGAAGATACTCCATTTAGACCCAGTGACACACCGCCTATTACGTTTTCTACATGAGGTGTTATTTCTTTACCTCTCACAACCTATCATTTCCACAACTGTCAAAAATATAAATCCATTGGTTGGTATGAAACCATGCACAATTAACAAATGCCCCCTTCATGTAAATTTCCATTTACCCACATCTGTTTAAATTTAAAGGAGGATGACCCTCTGTATATCAGTACAGCAAATTGCACAGACCCTTCTTGTGACACCATATCTTTGCACAGAATGTGTAGCGATTTGATGCCAGTTGTGTCTTATCTGTTTTCCCCCTTACCTTTTTTGCCATACATCACAAACTTTTAACTTAGTAATAGTGAGTGCCGAATTTGGTAGCAGTAATAACAGCTCCTATTTGGTTTTATCAAATGTTATGCACTGTAGGTTGGAACCTGACCAGCAGTATCTGATAACATTTCAGAAACAACACAGTTTTGTGGAAGCACCTTGTATCCTCTGCCTAGAAATTCTACATGAGCACCAGAAACAATGCTGAGCAATGCACCTGTTCCTTCTACACAATGCCACCTATGACAGAGCAGTATCACCAGTAGCACTTTTCAATGCTGCTCTTGATGAATGGTTTGACTCATTGTTACTCGTTGAGCCCCCTGGAGAAGAGTCGTAACCAACATTGAGTGCAACAGATGAGCAACTAATTGCTGGTTCATCTCACACACCATCTGTTAACTGTGAATATGCTCTGTATGGATTTCACAAAGACCACACATATGCTGAATGTGCACCTGATTATGTCAACATGTCCTCTAATGAGGGTGAACGCAACAACTAAGTCAACCTGCAAATCATAATCTGTATCCACCATATGTACCTCAAAGCCTGTAAGAACTGAGAATTGAAAAGAAAATCTTATTTCCATCTTTTAATTGGACTCTTCATTTTTGCTTTGTATACCACTTATTTTTTAATTTGGCCTGCATATATTATCAATGGTATGTTTATTCACCAGCACACATAAAATGACGTGGATAGATTATGAAATAAGATTATGTTAGCATTTCATGAGCTGTAACTATGCAAGGATTACAAATATTTGTGCTTTGGTATGCAAAATATACATTATCACATATGTTCTATTTATCTCTTACATTGACAATGCACCAATGGCTTTTATATTATTTTATATCATACTACAAATATATTAAAAATAAATGTTTTAAACATGTATCTTATCCTACATAATTGTAGACCATAGCTTGACATCATGGATTTCTCTACACATTAGACAAATTCCTATTTGCTAGAAACACCCTATGATGTCACATTCAGATGTACAAGCCCGGGATCACGTAAAGTGCCTGAGATCTGACTCCAACTTATGTAGGGCCCAACTCCATCTTAGTTCATGGAGTCTGCCATCTTCATTACCTTAGACAATGGAAGCCGTCATATTTCCTGATTTATGCAGAATTATTGTCATTTCTGCCTTTATGAGCAGATGTCCCCAAACATTATCTTTCTAGGCACTGTGATAGAGTCAAGTTCTTCAATTAATGACATAGATACAACGTTTAATGAGACATTCCTCTGAGTCAACTGTCTACTACTCAACATGTCAAGGTCAAATAAGAACACACACAGACATATAACCAAAATAATGTTGTTTGAATATACGTCCTTTTGCCTTATGTGTTCATAAGGAAGTGTCTGGGATGCATACCTTGATGTACATATTCAATGTCAGACATTTCTAAACTTATGTCAGAAATTCCAATTTCCAAATGATAAGATTTAGTATATAATGACTTGACCACTTGTCAGGAAAGGTCCTTCACCCAGAATATTACCCAAGATTTGTCAGAGATGGTTTCACATGCTGCAGGTGCATTTCACACTTCTCAGATTATATATCTCACCTGAAGACTGAAGCTGATGAAGCCAATACATGGAGTAAGACTGACTGACTGGTACCGCAGTGAGTGTTTCCCCTTCGTGGGGGACAGTGTATTCATGCCTCTGCTGATAAAGACAGACTTTGCTGTCAACAAGTTTTGCAGTGTGTCTCTTCTTAGGAAACTCAAGATTGCAAGTTACTCTGCCTCTCATGCTGTCATAGTACAACACATAGAAACAGGTGTTAGGTTCTAGGTAACAGTTTAAATGACATTTTAACATTTCTGGAAATGTTCATTGTATTCTTGTTATTTATAATGTGTCTTCTTGCTGTTTTTAAAATATTCTGTGTAGTTGTTTTAGATATACTGAGAAATAAATTGTTTCTCTAGTAATAAATACTTTTAACTTAAAAATGTTCATTCTTCTTAGTACAGTGTGTGTGATACTGTGAATAATGAAATAAGGTATGTTGCTGTTTTTACAGTGCCCCTGACCCCTCTAAGGGATTGTTAGTAACCCAAAAGCAATACTCCTATATCAATTACACGCTGAATTGTGTTTTGCAGGGCTACAATAACTTGTCTTTCACAGTCATTGTGGTTACATTGAACCAAGATCACCCGTGTAACCCGTGAATGGGAAAGCACACTTTATGGAGTTACACCAAAGTAATAATTTATGGAACAGCGTAGAGAGATGTTTCCCAGTGTAAAGCCATTATAACATACAATCTGTGAGAGATCTGTTTTTCCTTAATTTTGTTGTACTGTGATAATAGCGTAGACTTTGATCTATGCACTGTAGTAATAGTTCTCTGAATGTGTGTTTATGAGTATGCTTATTCTAGATGATTCAAGTATGTAGATGCACAGTGTACTGTCATCTATTATCGGAGTTGAGTGTGGAGCGGGGCAATGACTAATATGAGGTGAAGCCTTTACTGAATTATGATGCCCCTCCCTTATCAACAATGGTAACAAATAGTATATTACTCAATGTGGATATGCATATATATTTTATGCTATTAATCTTTGTCATGTATATTAGCAGTTATAAGCAAAGATATTTAACCAGGACACAAAGGGTTTAATCTATGCATTGAAATAAACTCATACAGAAGAGGCATTCTGTTATCAGGCCAGCTTTATTTTTCAGAACTGATTATGGCCTCCAGACTTAAGCGGTCATTATGAACACAGGCGGTCTGGACCACCATATAATGTTCATGTAGAGACCGCCACACGTGGAACTCCTCCACCGCCAGGCTACCGCCACCAGGCAGCCTGACGATGGCAGAGTTCCTTATCCGACAGGGCAGTGCTACAAGCCGGATAAAGAACCTGTGTTCCCCCAGCCTTTCCCTGGCAGTTTCCCCCGCCAGGGAAAGGCTGGCGGAATGGGTGCCACAGGGCCTCTGTGCACAGCCCCGGTCACGCATGTCACTGCCCGATTTACGGGCAGTGATATGCACGACGGGTGCTGCTGCACCCGCCGCACTGCTACATTGACGACGGCTCCATGTGGAGCCGTCGGCAATGTCCAGGCCCAGCACTCTGCAGGGCCGGCTGGCAGAAACACTGTTTCCACCCGCCAGCCCAGCAGAATGTTGTTCATTGGGCCGGCAGGGTCCTCAACGGGCTGGCAGTCTGTGTTTAGACCACCAGCTCAGAACTCAGCGGAAATCCCACCGAGTTCATAATAAGGGCCTTAGTTGTTCCACCAAAATGCCTTATTTAAAGAGGGGGAAGGGTCTTTCATGTGTGCCCATACATACCTTGGGGGTACGTATGGCCCTCCCTCATAGATCGTTAAAATGTCAGAGGTGGGCTAGGGATGCTTGAACATCTAGTTTTCATCATAAGGTTGTTGTGTACATGCCACAAAAAAGCATGTAGAATTACATAAGACAGAATTATATGTTTAATAAATTGCTGCAGGAGAGTTGCTTGTGGTATTAAGCAACAGCAACACATGTTTCACCCCCTGATGATGTGCAGGCCTGGGGGTGTTCAAGGCCTATAAGTAGTTCTGTGTTGTTTTGATGTATGTTCAGAAATAATGGTCTGGAATTCTTAGCACTGTTGAGTTTCTTCGTACTTTATTCTTTGGTGTCATGGCGGTGTGTAAATAGTATTCTTTATTGATACAGCAGACTAAGCTGAACATGGTAAGTGTCTGCCAAGTATTATGCAGATCAGTAAAACTGCACAAGCATTTTAACAACTTAACCATTTTTTTACCCCACCTTTATGTTTTTCCTGGCTCTTTTTGTCAGATTGGCATGAATTCTGAGATTACTTCACTGGGCTTAATTTACTAACAGCTTGTCAAATATTATACAGATTCATTCAACAAAAAACAATTTGTCAAATATTATATAGATTCATTCAACAAAAACAGTTATAATCCTATAAAAAATATTCTGACTTTGCTAACCTTTAATAGATCTGCATGAAACTTGCCTTACCCAGAGAAGAGTAAACATGCTAAACATCTGGCAGATTTCATGTTAATTTTTTTAACAAACAGCAAAGATGAGAGTTTTCTCTTCAATAATTTGACTCGTGTTTCATTGATATTTTTATTGACTTTATAAAAGTTGTCATGAGTTGTTAGACCCGACAGCCTTAGGGTGGTCTTCCCCAACTTTTTGCCTGCCTCCCTCCACTTTTTTGACACTGTTTTTGCTAGTTTTAGGAGTCTGTGCACTTTACTACTGCCAACCAATGCTAAAGTGCATATGCTCTCTCCCTTAAAACATGGTGACATTGGCTCATACCCAATTGGCATATATAATTTACTTGTAAGTCCCTAGTAAAGTGCACTACATGTGCCCAGGACCTGTAAATTAAATGCTACTAGTGGGCCTGCAGCACTGGTTATGCCACCCATATATACGTAGCCCCCCAACCATGTCTTAGGCCTGCAATTGCAAGGCCTGTGTGTGCAGTTTCACTGCCACTTCGACTTAGCATTTAAAAGTACTTCCCAAGCCTTAAACTCCCATTTTTCTACATATAAATCACTCCTAAAGTAATCCCTACGTAACCCAGAGGGCAGGGTGCTATGTAGGTAAAAGGCAGGACATATATCTGTGTGTTTTATATGTCCTGGTAATGTAAATTCGCTTTCCACTGCTGTGGAGCCTGCTCCTTTCATAGTCCTTTCATACTCTGTTGAGTGATAGATTCTGATTAGAAAGGGGTAAACAGATCATATATAGTATGGCCAGAATTGTAATACAAAATCCTGCTTATTGGTGAAGTTGGATTTTATATTACTATTTTAGAAATGCCACTTTTAGAAAGTGAGTATTTCTCTGCACTTAAATCCTTCTGTGCCTTACAGCCGGTCTCCAATCCACATCTGGGCTTGGCTCTTTGACAATTCCCTTGTGCATTGCACCCAGGCAACCACAAACACAGGATGCTCAGTCACACCTACACACATCTGCATACTGAATGGATCTTCCTGGGCTGGAAGGGTGGAGGGCCTGACACTTACATTTCAAAGGAGAGTGGCCTGCCCTCACACAATGGACTGCCAAACCCCCTACTGGGACCCTGGCAGAAAGGGCTGTACTGAAACGGGACCTTGTGCACTTCAAAACCACTCTTTGAGTCTCCCCCATTTCAAAGGCACTTTTGGGTACATAAGCTAGGTCCCTGACTCTACCAACTCAGACACTTCCTGGGACAGACACTTTGCACCAAAACCTGCAACCTGCCAAGAGAAGCTGCCTGGCCACCCAAAGGACCCACCTAGACTCCTTTGCTGTAAAGGACTGCTGCCTTGCTGGCCTCTGGCTCTGCTGAGAAGTGCTCTCCAAAGGCTTGGACTGAGCTTGCCTCCTGTTCCTGAAGTCTCGGGGCCAAAAAGACTTCATCTCTTCCAAGAAACTCCTAAACTCCTTGTGCGGCAAAAATAGACGCGCAGCCTGTCGGAATCGACGCACAGCCTGCCCATCGGCGAGAAAATCACTGCATCGACGAATCAGACCAACACAGCCCGGCTCCCCGAGTGGAGAACGACGCAGCACCATCGTTGCAACCGGAACTTTGACGCACAGCCCACAGGATCGATGCATCGCCGAGCTGGAACGACGCAGCCAAACTTCCTGCGAGAGGAATCAACGGAGCGCCAGCTGTCCGACGGAAACTCCTCCACATCGCCCACCTGATCGATGCAGCAACTGTGACTTCGGCCCGCACACCCAGGATTTCCATGCATCGTCCCTGGGCGTCAAAAGACCCTGCATCACAAGGAGGATTCAAACCTCTGCGCCAGAATTCGACACAAAGTCCTTGCCATGTGGAAAAGAATCAACGCATCGTCTGTGTGTGCTTGGAAATCTGACACACACCCTTCGTTTTCCACGCATCTCCTCCTCTGCAGTCTTCGTGCATGTAATTTTGAAGCAAACCAGGTACTTTATGCTTGCAAGAGACAATTGTTGCTTTTAAGAACTTAAGACTCTTCCTATTATTACAAAAGTGATATTTCAACTTGTGATTATGAAATCTTGATCGTTTTGACCTTAATTTATTCAGATAAATATCTCATCTTTTTCTAAAACTGTGTGGTGTATTTTTGTGGTGTTTTCACTGTGTTATTGCATGATTTATTGCACAAATACTTTACACATTGCCTTCTAAGTTAAATGACTGCTCAGTGCCAAGCTACCAGAGGGTGGGCACAGGATAATGTGGATTGTGTGTGACTTACCCTGACTAGGATTGTGGCCCCTACTTGGACAATGGTGTATACCTCTGCCAACTCGACACCCATTTCTAACATGAGTGCTCTAATATCTGGGGTAATTAGCAGTGCATGATGAGGGTGCGAGTTATAGTTAGCTTAGGCCGCGAGTTATAGTTACTTGAAATAACTATGACTATAACTGCTGAAGTTCTATGGTTTTATACATGTAGGGCCTGCAGCCAACCACTATAAGCACCTGAATGTGTGCAGGAGGGGTTGGCTGCAGGGCCAAGCCGCTATAACCACCCAGAGAGAAATTGAGAGAGGGAGAGAGAGAAAGCTTTTTCAGGCTTTGATGAATGATATACTTTGAATGAGATGTTCCAGACAAAGAAAAATGCATTTGGCAAGTATGTAGAGTGAGATAACCTTTCGGAATGTTCCTTAAATATTTGAAGTTGAAGAGAAATTGAAGAATGGAAATGACCACAGTCACACCTAGATTAGAAACCACAACTTTCAGTGTACGTGACATTACTTTACAGAGTCCAGACATAACTATGACTTTCAACCCACAGCTTTTGATAACAAAGACATGTAAATGCTCCAATACTAAAAAATTTAACATTCAAAACACTAGTAAATAAACAAACACATAGCATGAGATGCCAGGGCTTGAACCTTAAACCTGCTGAGTGACAGTTCAATAGCTGTCCCAGTAGTCCATTTTATTGGTTTTTTAAAATAGTTTTTCTTTTTAAATGTACAGGACCGTTGGGGGGGGGGTTCTGAAGGCATTGCGCCCACAAGAAGGGGCCTGCTTTAAATAGCAGCTTCCTGCTTGTTGGAGCAATGTTTTTATCTGTTTCCCTGCATGCATATTTGCATGCAAGGAAACAACTGAAAACTCTGCTTTCTGCAAGCAGGAGCCGTATGACAGCTTCGGCTTGCACAAAGTGGAGTTTCTTTGCTTTTGCTTGGTGGGAGCTGTCAGCTCACATCAAGCAAAAGCAAACAGCTACGTCCTGGAGATAGGCACCCCAGGACACAGCAGGAGCCGGGCCTGGAGGGTGGCCGTTTCAAGGGCCATCATTGGCTCCTCGGGTGGGCGCGTGGCCTCTCCAACCTGAACTAGCCGTAGGGAAGTGTTTCCTTCATTGAATTCAGCCCTGGGGAGGTGAGGGTCCACAGGGCTGCCGTGTGGGCCCCTGCATTCATTCTCATTAAAGTGTCAGGGAGGTGACTGTCCCAGGAGGTGGGGCCACGCTGCTCCTTGCATTCACTGTCATTAAAGCCCTGTGGAGGTGGTAGCCCTCGGGGCTGCGGGGGGAACTGTACCCCCCGCATTCAATGCAATAATTGCCCTGGGGAGGTGGCGGTCCCCAGGGCTTCAGCAAGCTCAGGAAGGGGGGCCCATGCACTCCCTCCTTATTTTTGGCATTCATAAAGCACAATCACTTGTTTTTTTTTGTTGCTTAAGATTTGTGACCCTATTAAGAATTCACAGGAAAAACTTTAAAAAAATGCTTTTTTGCCCTGCGGGTCCCTCTGGGACCCCAGCACCAGAGCTACCTTACCCTGCCCTGTTTTTTTATTTTTTACTTTTCTTTCAGGGAACCACATGGCTGCCAACACTTCCTTGTTAAAGAGTTGGCAGCCAATCAGATCTCAGCATGAGATCAGCAGGGGTCGCGGAGCCTTCAAGTCCCTTTATATAAAAATGTGTTTTATCTTTAATATTTCTACTGAACAGATTTACACCAAATAATAAAAAGGGCGCTTTCTTGTCCAACAGCTTTCTTTCTGCCAAATTTGGTGTAATTCAGTCCAGTGGTTCGGGTGCTATTCCGGTTCAAAATCCCTATGGGATTTAACAAGGAGAAAACACGTTTTAGCACCATGGCGTAAAAAGAAATATAGATTTCTAGGGACATTGATTTTTCGCAGATCCTCTCACGGGGCTCCTGACTCCATAGAATGCATGGAGGGGTCCCTCACAGGCATCAAAAAATTGGCCAGTGTTTTTTTTCTGCCGAACCATGGATTCGCGGATCTACAGCAGGGTTCAGAGCAACCCCCAGTGTAAATTTGCGATTAATACAAAGCAAACTACAAAAAAAAAAGAAATACACACACAAAACCCACAGTGCACACAGCCAAAGACCGTCTGCAGCACGGGGTTGGGTGCATGGGGAGGGATTGGCTGCAGGGCAGGGTTGCAGGCCAGGCCCTGTGGCCAACCCCCGCCATGCACGCCAAAGGTAGAATAGACTTTTATTCGGTATGAAAGAATTGATCCATTACAACAAAAAATCACCAAGACATTTGTTAATATAACAGTAAAACCATATATAGTTAAAACACCCATCAAGAATATAAACATAAAAAACCTCATTCTTAGAAAACAATGAGATAAAAAAAATAATTCTAAAAACTACATTTTTACGCCAAATAATAGCTCCCTTCAGGAATGATCCCAGGCCCTTCCACACCAATACATCTGAGGCCATTTGCAACCACATAAAAGCAGGACGATATTGCACGAAACCCTTGGGCCTAAGGAGAGGTAATAGAAATCGAGTTCTAAACGGTGCATAAAAAACACAAAACAATGTAAAATGGGACAGGGTCTGTTGGGACACCCCATCACAGGGGCAAGGTCTAATACATTTTTCCCCATACTGACCTAGCGGAAAACACAGATTACTTCTAATGATCCCCAAACAGAATTGAGTTATAAGAGACCTTTCCCTCACATCCTTTATCTCTAAGAGATAGCGCTCAGGTCCCACCCACATCTTTAGCATGATGAAATCCCTGATCGATTTTTTCCCTAAGGCCTCCCTCTCCCTCTTGGTCTCCTGGATTCTCAAAAAATGATCCTTAGCCCATTTCTTATCACAACTAGTCAGGCCCTCAGGATAGTCAAACAATTCAGGCCGCCTCAGATCATGAGCCATCTTCCTTATGTGCGTCAGCCAGGGAATATTCATTGCATTGTCGCAAGCCAAACAATCCCTTAAGATATCCCTATTAAGAGTGGCATGTTCGTTACTCCAGATTGAGATCCATAGCAGAAGGGGAACCAACTGGATAGTGTCCTGCACAAACTCAAGCACCAGTTCCAGATGAAGGCAAAAACCAGGGATATTTTGTCCAAATCCCAATAGCCTTCTACAGAACCGATTTTCTTCCACCGTAAGGGCTCGGGTGTCCCTGTACCCCAAAAAGTGCCGCACCATACAGCAGGACAGGGAGGCATTTCCGCCTATAGATTTCAAGCAAAGGCTTGGTAGGTTTACTACCTACCCTTACAGCAAAATCAAAAGTCGCACCAACTGTTGCATGAAAAAGCACACCCCTTCTGGCAATACAGGGTTTCCAAGATCCTTTCTCATCAAAAATAACCCCTAAGTATGGAAACTCATGGACCCTGCTGAAAATTTGATCCTCCACCCTTAGCTCCCCCACCCTGCTTAAGGGTCTTCCACAAACCATAAAATGTGATTTCTTAAAATTGACCTCTAAACCCAAATCTGACATAAAGGAGGCATAAGCTCTAACTATTTCCCGGAGACCATTCATAGTGCGGGCCATAAGGACCGCGTCATCCGCGTACGTCAGCACAGGGATATCAATACCATTCACCTTTGGGACATCCCTACAATGTTCCATCAAAAAATCAGACAGTCCTTTTGTATATAGAAGGAACAAAGTAGGAGCTAGAACACACCCCTGGCGCACACCCCTTGAAAGCTTAAAAGCCTCTGAGCATTCCCCATTAGGCCCCACCCTCACATTTGCAACCGTCCCAGAAAGGAGATATCGGAGCAGCTCTACAATATTAGGATCCAACCCTAACTGATTTAACCTCTCCCATAAAATAGACCGGTTCACCTCATCAAAGGCACAACTAAGGCCCATAAAAGCAAGATAGAGGGTACCTTTCCTGGCCTGTGTGTATTTACCAATCATCATCAGTAGGTTGAGACATTGTTCTCGCGTACCAAGGCCTTCCCTAAAACCATACTGGTCCCGGCTTAGAATATCATTTCCTATCATCCAGGCCTCCAGACGCCTTAAAATAATCCGTCCCAGAATCTTCGCAGAAGAATCCAGGAGAGAAAGAGGGCGATAAGACTTAGGATCATTTCGATTGCCCTTTTTAAACACTGGGACAATACATGCCAGTCTCCAAGAGGCAGGAATGCCCACAGTAACTGCTGCATTGAGGACATTTAAGAGAATACGTGCCCATAACTGGGGGTTAGCTTTATACAAGTCCATAGGGATCGAATCCGGGCCCGGAGCTTTATTACTCGCACTACTCTGTATCGCGTCCATAACCTCCTGGAGCGAAAACCTAATTGCTAGGTTGGGAGCCATATCATACTCGTTCTCCTGGTTATTTCTTAGGGGAGTACCCTCAAAAAGTCTACAAAAGTGAATTACCCAGGCCTCCGGGGCGATGTTACAGCCAAGGCCCTCAGATGTTTCTGTTCCAAAGGAACCTCTATTTACCACCTTCCAAAACAAGCCAGGATCCTTCAGAGCTATGGCACGCTCTGACTCTTCCCAGGCTTTATCTTTATGTTTTAGCTTGCTATCCCTCAGGGCCCTTTTATATTTCATTCTAGCTTCTTTTACGAGGACCCAATCTCTAGGATGTTTCTTAGTGGCCATCTTCAGGTTTGCCCTTGCATCATAGCAGGCCTTGTCATACCAACCACATTTACGTTTACTGGGGTGGCTGCCTACTGAAAAAAGGCAGTCTCTCACTGCTGCATTTACTACTGTTATTGCATCCATAACAGTTTTAGCTTTAGGAGCATCTGTCAAGAGTGTTTCCATAAATAAATGTCAATTTTCCCCCACCACCCTTCCTACAACTTTTTGGAATCCACTTGCTTCCACCCAAGCCGCCTACCCTGGTCCTTTAGCTCCACTGCTATAGGCCTACCTCGTCCTAATTTACATAGGGCCCCAGGGAGTTTAAAGGACACTATAGGGGGATTATGATCACTGAAACACTCCCCTAGCACCTCACCCCCAATCACCAGGTCTTTCATAGGTGGAGACACAAAAGTATAGTCAATAGTGGATCCAGATCCTCTTCCCACATAGGTTGGGAGTTGATGAGTGCCTACTGATTCTATATCACAAAAATTCAGAAGGCCCATCTTCCTGAGTTCCTTAATTAGAACCCTGCCTCTGGAGTCCTGCAGACAATCCACTGAATAATCCTCGCAGTCACAGATAAAGGGATTAACCACAGTACTGAGCCTTCCCAACTTAGCATTAAAATCTCCAGAGACAATAGCACAGAATTCTAGCCCCACCTTCTCCATTCTATATTTCAGAACCTGAAGAACGGAGAACATGGCCCCAATTTGGCACCCCACATCCCACACAGCGTTATAGAAGTTTACCAGCAAAATATTAAGGTTATTGGAAACAATTACCCATACCAGCAATATACCTTGGTGGTTGCAGTTAATTTGAAAAGCACCCACTATCTTAGAGAGGCGAATTAGGGTAACCAGGCCACCTTTCGAGCGGCCACCAAGAGACTGCACAGCTGGAATTGCAAATCTGTCATACCCGTCCCACACAGACAACCCCTCCGACCAGGTTTCCTGAAGCATGATTACATCATAGTTAACCACACACCTAACCCACGCCCGATCAGATAACTTAGCAACATAGCCCGCAATATTCCATGAGATAAGATTACACTGTGGGGGCACCTCTTCCCGTATAGCCAGGGTCTTGGCGCATTGTCAGTCCACCCCTTCCAAGGATAAATTACTGTTGGTGACAGTTCTTCTGCTCATTGCCTGCAGGGTATTCTGACCCAGGGGGGGATTCCTACCAAAGCCGAGAGACACCCCAGCACTCAGTTGCATGTGGTCTTAAAGATAACCCAGAGGGACCATACCTATTGTACCAGCTCTAAGAACAGCAGGACGATAAGTAGAAAGGAGCCTTTGAGTCAGGGCAGGATATCTAACATTTATAATAATACAATCTTCATTCCCCACCTTATTTTTGGGCCCGACCCAGCCAATTCTTCTGGCAAACAGAATATCCTTGAAATTCTTACATGAAAAATCACAGTTCTTACTCAACCAATATCCAGCCTTATTTGTGAGTTGGGCCGTAGACTCGGTTACCCCAGGAGCAAGAGCAGGTACATTCGTCAACACCACCACGTAGGGGGCACAAGCTGGGGGGAGATCCAAGCAGGCCAATGAAGGCCTGGCCGTCGGCGGATTCAGATTTCGTTCCCAACCAGCTGTTGGCTGACCCCCCCAGCTGCTACAGAATCAGGCTGCCTACTACAACTAAGCCTATTGGCAGTCCTATCTGCCCTTAATAGAGAAGTGGGTGCAGTCAGAGCAATCTCAACACGAGCGTCCTGACCCCCAGAATTTCCAGGATTAACCAATAGCTGAGATATTTTTCCCAGAGGCCCCAACGACCCCGCAGCTTCCTCCGGCAGGAACAACTCCTCACTGGGATGGGATCGCCTGGTCGGGGCCACACATCTACCTACACAGTGCCTCCCTTGACTTCCTTGCACAGATATCAGAGAAACTGCTTTTTCTATGGCCGATAATTTTGCCACAACGGGGGATAAAATCTCCTGGATCATTTCGCGAAGTTTTGACAGTAAAATAGTAACATCACAACCCAGATGCTGGCAAGGTGCAGGGTCACTGCTCGTACCCTTAGGGAGTCCCAAGAGAGGTATTTTCATCTTGGGCATCGATTTCTTTAAGACCTTTTTTTTCCTCGGGGGAGGGCTACATTTATCCATGGAGCAAGCCGGGGGAGAAGATAATAAAAGTATTTTACTTCTTCTGGAGGGGCCTTGGCCACCAGAACCCTCTATTGTCTCTGTTGGCTCAGTCTGAGCAGGCTCAGCGGAAGCCATAACAGCACCTCGGTCCCCCCCCCGGATAAGCCACCTCCACATCCACGACCTCACAAGGACGACTATCTATTGGGGTCTGACGTCAGTCCTCCAGTTCCATGGATAACCTCCTCTCTGCCAGATCAATTTCCTTCGTTACAACCCGACAGCTCTTGCGAGGAAGGAATGCAATGTGGTGGTGCCACTTCCCTGTCTACTACCACCACCACCCCCCAATGGACCAGTTATCGGACCTCTTTTCCTGCCCATTTTTACAATAAAAAAAATTCAACAACAAAACAACAAACAAAACAAACTAATAAATAAAAGTTAAAACTATTAAAAACCCACTAAAAAAACTCCAAACTATACTCCAAGTTTTAGTAGATATAAATAGTCATCCTCCACTGGAGATGAAAGAGGGGTGGCCCAGCCCAGCCTCTGACGGGCGATGACGGGCCCGCCCTTGGCCCGGGCTTCGCCCAGGCGGCGCCCGCACGCGTCCCACGGTAGCGGGAGCGCGAAATCAGTTTTAAAGGGCTCCTGCCCTAAACACAAGGGACGCCGCCTCCTCCGCTGGCCAATGCACTTCCCACGGTAGCGGGAGCGCGAAATCAGTTTTAAAGGGCTCCTGCCCTAAACACAAAGGACGCCGCCTCCTCCGCTGGCCAATGCGCTTCCCGCGGTAGCGGGAGCGCAAAATCAGTTTTAAAGGGCTCCTGCCCTAAACACAAGGGACGCCGCCTCCCCCGCTGGCCAATGTGCTTCCTGCGGTAGCAGGAGCGCAAAATCAGTTTTAAAGGGCTCCTGCCCTAAACACAAGGGGCGCCACCTCCTCCGCTGGCAAATGTGCGGCCAAAGGTAGTACATGTCAGTGGTTGCATTAAAATATGGTAATTATATATTACTTTACAATTAGAAAAACATAGAAGTTCACTAAGAAAACCAAAGGTTACAGGGACATTATAGTTAGGTTGATGTTTTACCCATATAAAACCATAGAAACTCAGCAGTTATAGTTATACTTATTGTAAAGAAATGGCTCCCTGTTGCAGTTACCCCCCACTTTTTGCCTGATACTGATGCTGGCGTGACTGAGAAGTGTGCTGGGACCCTGCTAACCAGGCCCCAGCACCAGTGTTCTTTCACCTAAAATGTACTGTTGTCTCCACAATTGGCACAACCCTGGCCCCCAGGTAAGTCCCTTGTAACTGGTACCCCTGGTACCAAGGGCCCTAATGCCAGGGAAGGTCTCTAAGGGCTGCAGCATGTCTTATGCCACCCTAGGGACCCCTCACTCAGCACAGACACACTGCTTGCCAGCTTGTGTGTGCTGGTGGGGAGAAAATGACTAGGTCGACATGGCACTCCCCTCAGGGTGCCATGCCAACCTCACACTGCCTGTGGCATAGGTAAGTCACCCCTCTAGCAGGCCTCACAGCCCTAAGGCAGGGTGCACTATACCACAGGTGAGGGCAAAGGTGCATGAGCACTATGCCCCTACAGTGTCTAAGCAAAACCTTAGACATTGTAAGTGCAGGGTAGCCATAAGAGTATATGGTCTGGGAGTCTGTCAAAAACGAACTCCACAGCTCCATAATGGCTACACTAAATACTGGGAAGTTTAGTATCAAACTTCTCAGAATAATAAACCCACACTGATGCCAGTGTTGGATTTATTAAAAAATGCACACAGAGTGCATCTTAGAGATGCCCCCTGTATTTTACCCAATTGTTCAGTGCAGGACTGACTGGTCTGTGCCAGCCTGCTGCTGAGAGACGAGTTTCTGACCCCATGTGGTGAGGGCCTTTGTGCTCTCTGAGGACAGAAACTAAAGCCTGCTCTGGGTGGAGGTGCTTCACACCTCCCCCCTGCAGGAACTGTAACACCTAGCAGTGAGCCTCAAAGGCTCAGGCTTCATGTTACAATGCCCCAGGGCACTCCAGCTAGTGGAGATTCCCGCCCCCTGGACACAGCCCCCACTTTTGGCGGCAAGTCCAGGGGAGATAATGAGAAAAACAAGGAGAAGTCACTGGCCAGTCAGGACAGCCCCTAAGGAGTCCTGAGCTGAGGTGATTCTGACTTTTAGAAATCCTCCATCTTGCAGATGGAGGATTCCCCCAATAGGATTAGAGATGTGCCCCCCCTCCCTCAGGGAGGAGGCACAAAGAGGGTGTAGCCACCCTCAGGGCTAGTAGCCATTGGCTACTAACCCCCCAGACCTAAACACACCCCTAAATCGAGTATTTAGGGGCCCCCAGAACACAGCAAGATATATTCCTGCAACCTAAGAAGAAGAGGACTGCTAAGCTGAAAAACCCTGCAGAGAAGACGGAGACACCAACTGCTTTGGCCCCAGCTCTACAGGCCTGTCTCCCCCCTTCTAAAGACACTGCTCCAGCGACGCTTTCCCCAGGGACCAGCGACCTCTGAATCCTCAGAGGACTGCCCTGCTCTAGAAGGACCAAGAACTCCTGAGGACAGCTGCCCTGTTCACCAAAGACTGCAACTTTGAAACAAAGCAGCAACTTTGAAACAACTTGCGTTTCCCGCCGGAAGCGTGAGACTTGCTACTCTGCACCCGACGCCCCCGGCTCGACTTCTGGAGAACAATCACTTCAGGGAGGACTCCCCGGCGACTGCGAGACCGTGAGTAGCCAGAGTTGGCACCCTCTGAGCCCCCACAGCGACGCCTGCGTAGGGAATCCCGAGGCTCCCCCCGACCGCGACTGCCTGTTCCTCAGATCCCAACGCCTGGTAAAGACTCTGCACCCCCAGCCCCCAGGACCTGAAGGATCCGAACTCCAGTGCAGGAGTGACCCCCAGGAGGCCCTCTCCCTTGCCCAGGTGGTGGCTACCCCGAGGAGCCCACCCCTTGCCTGCCTGCATCGCTGAAGAGACCCCTTGGTCTCCCATTGATTTTAATTACAAACCCGACGCTTGTTTGCACACTGGCACACTGCACCCGGCCGCCCCGTGCCGCTGAGGGTGTACTTTCTGTGTGGACTTGTGTCCCCCCCCCGGTGCCCTTCAAAACCCCCCTGGTCTGCCCTCCGAAGACGCGGGTACTTACCTGCTGGCAGACTGAAACCGGGGCACCCCCTTCTCCATTGAAGCCTATGCGTTTTGGGCACCACTTTGACCTCTGCACCTGACCGGCCCTGAGCTGCTGATGTGGTAACTTTGGGGTTGCTCTGAACCCCCAACGGTGGGCTACCTTGGACCCAAACTTGAACCCCGTAGGTGGTTTACTTACCTGCAAAAACTAACAAACTCTTACTCCCACCAGGAACTGTTGAAAATTGCACTGTGTCTAGTTTTAAAATAGCTATATGTAATTTATGTGAAAACTGTATATGCTATTTTGCTAATTCAAAGTTCCTAAAGTACCTACCTGCAATACCTTTCATTTAAAGTATTACATGTAAATCTTGGACCTGTGGTTTTTACTAAGAAAATATATTTTTCTATACAAAAACCTATTGGCCTGGAATTGTCTCTCAGTGTGTGTTCCTAATTTATTGCCTGTGTGTGTACAACAAATGCTTAACACTACTCCTTTGATAAGCCTACTGCTCGACCACACTACCACAAAATAGAGCATTAGTATTATCTCTTTTTGCCACTATCTTACCTCTAAGGGGAACCCTTGGACTCTGTGCATACTATTCCTTACTTTGAAATAGGGCGTACAGAGCCAACTTCCTACACTTATCTAAAGAAACTATAACTCGTGTCATTATGTAAGTTTAGCCCACAAGGTATAGTTTTTAACATAAGTATAACTATATAACTATAATTGCTGAATGACCATGGTTTATGGATAAAATATCAACCTAACTATAACGTCCCGGGAAACCTTTGGTTTCTTTTGTGAAAAAAAAATATATATATATATATATATGTTTGATTGCTGCACCCTCTGCAATTCCCTAAAATCATTAAAGGGGCATTACACATAAATAGTTTGTATCTATTTGTCAACATGGCTTTCATCTGCATGCAAGCAGGGCACATCCTATTAGCTGGGCACATCCCAGCTAATGGTCAGAGGTCTGCTGAGTGATTATCTTCATGTTACATTCTTGACATCTGCTGGCGAACAGTTACCCTGTATGGTATACTTTTGATCATTGCTAACATTAAGAGACTTCACAAATATGAATTGCAAATAATCATGGAGAAAAGGATATGTATACTGATTATGACTGAGGGTAAGTGTAGTAGAATAAAAGTAAAGTGTTAATAACAGTTACAAGTTTTTAAAAAATCATAAATAATTTTTATGCAAGAGAACGCTTGGTTATAATTTAAATGGAATGGCACAATGATGTGATGCTTAGGCTGAGGGTAACAAGGAGGAAACATAGATGCAGTAGTGGCCCATATGTTGTAAATAAGGATGTAGCTCTAGTGTTTGGGGGTCATTAAAAGGAAGAAAGGATATTGTAATAAAAAGATGTCTAACGTGAATGAAGGTGAGGCCCAGTTGATGGCATACATTCGAAACGTGTAAGCTGCTTCGTTTTTAAATTTTGTCTGTACTGTCAAGAATCCTGGCAGGTTTGAAATAAAATATATATCACAGTAAAAATGGGCTGCAATGTTGTCTGTGCCATGCCGCTGGTCCGGAGAGAGGATCTTCCTTAAAAATAATATCTATCTATCTATCTATCTATCTATCTATCTATATACATATATATATATATATATATATATATACAGTATATATATAAAAAACATCAGCAAATGCTCAAAACACGGGCTCCGAGCGGCCCGCGAGGGGTGGCGCGCGATACCGGCAGAGCAAGCCGGTTAAACAAAATTCCAAATCCAGCAAAAGTCAATAAGTGACGCGCTCTCAGGAATCCAAGGAACATTGATATTTATTAAACACACAGCGCGTTTCAGCTGTCTAGCATCCTTGGTCACGTGACCAAGGCTGCTAGACAGCCGAAACGCGTTGTGTGTTTAATAAATATCGATGTTCCTTGGATTCCTTAGAGCGCGTCACTTATTGACTTTTGCTGGATTTGGAATATATATATATATATATAAATATACATATATGCATATATATTACCTAATGGCGCTACACTAGGTAGCTATAGTTAGGGCCTAGTTCCTATAGAAAAAAAGTTTTTTGTTTTGCTAATAACTTTGGTGCCGTTTGATGAATCCTCATGAACTTTTCGAAATGTATACTTTGCTTTCTGTCTTGAAAGTTTTGGGTGATCTGTGGGGGTCCCAAAACTTGTTTTCCCCATTCATTTTGACATAGGACCTTTAGACACACCTACAGCCCGAACCACTGAACGGAATTACTCCAAATTTGACACAAAGCCAGATTCTGTTTCGCAGATCATGCATTTTGTGATTTGGTGTAAATCGGATCAGTAGTTATTGAGAAATTTAAGGCTAAAAAATATAGATATATAGGCATGCGAATTCTCCGTAGATCCAACTATCCCCGTGCTGATATCTGATTGGTTATGAACACTTCAGCAAGGAAGTGTTGGCAGCCATCTTGGAACTCTGTTTCAGCCGAGTCCCAGGAAAAAAGACAAAAAAAAGAGACCCCCCCCAGGGCTCAAAGGCATTTAAGTAAAAAAAAAAACATCTGAAAAATCTGCAGTTGGATCTGCAAATTTTTCCACATTTCTTTTTAAAGCAGTCTCCAGCACTTTTTTAAAAATTTGCCCCCAGGCGGGCCAGGTCCCGGGGGCATCATAGAGGAGGGCGGCGCACAGGACACCTCCCCAGGGTGAATGTCCAGATAAGAGTGGGGGTCATGGCCTCCCGCTCCCAGGGGACCACCACCCCCAGGGGCAACATTTTTTTTAAGTAAGTGAGGGAGGGCCCACGGCTTCACTTCATTTGGAGCAGGGACCACCACCCGCAAGACAAAAAGCTATTTATTTGCAGGGGTGTGTGCCCCCTGCTGCTGCTCTGGAGACCACCACCCCCGGGGCAAATTATTTAAAAGGGGGATTCCTTTGGGACCCCCAAGCCCTGGGTCCACCACCCTCTGGGCTATTCTCATTAGAGGGGTGTCCAAGCGGCCCCCATCTTTGAGCCACTGATGGCTCTGGGGACCACCACGCCCCAATGCTGCAGGGTTCCCACCCCCAGGACATAGCTGTTTGCTGTGGCTTGGCTGCAACGATGCATCCAAGCCAAAGCAAACACGCTGCTGTTTGACAGCGGGGCCTTTAAAGCAGGTCCCACAGTCAAACAGTACAGCTTTCATCTCTGTCCCCTGACAGAGATGAAATGCTTGAGTAAGAAGGGAGCTGCTGTCAAAGCAACTCCATGCTTGCTGAAGCAATGGCACTGCAGCGGAAGCTTTAAGGCTTCCCCTGCTTTGTCAGGTAGCCCGTAAAGGGCATTTTACTAAAAATAGAAAAAATAGAAATAAATAATTAAATAAGAAGGGACTGCAAGGGAGCCCTTGAGGGCTCCCTCACGGTCCCAGAAAGCCCATAAAGGGCTAAAAAAATATATTTTTTAAAAAACAATAACCCCCGTAGCTCATTGTGAAGCTTGCAGACCTCTTTGGGGGTTGAAGTCCAGCTAGACTCATTACCATTTTTTTAAATAAAAGGCATTATATATATATTTTTTTTTAAATATACATTTTTCATTTTCATTTGGATAGAAATATCTCATTTTGAGTATATCAGACATCAAAGCCTAAAAAACTCTATCTCTCTCCCTTCACTTTCTTTCTCTCTCTCTTCCTCTCTTTCAATTTTCCCACTCACACACCCACTCAGACACTTACGCACCCACTCACAGACCCACAAAAATTGTCACCCACCCACCCATAGACCCACTGACACCCTCATGCACCCACTTATAGACCTGTGCACACACTGACGCACCCTAGTTTCTATAGAAAAAGCTGTTTTTTTGCTTGCCTATATCTTTGGTGCACCTTGACGAATCTTCACAAAATTTTCCCCCAAAAATTGACAGTCCCATGAACTGCTGTGTGAAAGGTTTTGTGGTGATCCGTCAAGCTGGGGCTGAGATAAAGGGGGGTGAAATTTAGAGCGTTTTCAATGTGAATTCCCATAGGAAAAATTGAACAACGATAGCACAAAAAACACTGGACGGAATTACGCCAAATGAGGCAGAAAGGTAGCTGTTGGTCCAGAAAAGGCCCTTTTTTTCTATTTGGAGTAAATCCGTTCAGTGAATTTTGAGAAATTTAAGGAAATCCAAATGTATATATCAAGGGAAGCAAAGTTTCCGCGACCCATCCCGATCTCATGCTGAGATCTGACTGGCTACCAACACTTCAACAAGGAAGTGTTGGCAGCCATCTTGAGACTCAGCTGAAGCAGAGTTCCAGAAAAAAAAAATACAAAAGGGGGCGGAGTATGAACACCATGACCCGTTACCTCTGGTGCCTGGGTCCCAAAGGGACCACCCCAAGGATAAAAATCATTTTGTTTAAAATTTTGACTGCAAATTTGCAAGGGGGTCGGGAATCCATGGTCTTTTTTTTTTTTTAAACAAACGCGGACTCCTATGCTTCTTTTTCAATAAGCCCCCGGCTGGGCCAGGTCCTGGAGACACTCTTTTCCTTTTAAATGGGGGGGGGCTCCTGCCCTAAGGTAACTATAACTCACGCCCTCACCATGCACTGCTAATTACCCCACAAATTACGGCACTCATTATATCTTTGATAACATCATTGATAAAGTCACTGTAACATCTGCAGTAAAATTATTGATCACATGCATGGAGGGGTCATGAGTTATAGTTACCTTACGGCATGAGTTATATATTGTTACTTGAGGTAACTCTATCACTGGTGAATTTCTATGGTTTTGTACATTTGGAATGCGAGCCTAAGTATAACATCCCTGTAACCTTTGTTTTTTTAAAGTGAATTTGTATTTTTTTTTATTGTATTTACTAACTATAACATCCCTGTAACCTTTGTTTTTTCCAATGAATATACATAGAAAAGTTTGATTGCTTTACGCTCTACCTTTCCTAAAATGATTACAGGGGCGTTACTTCATACACACACACACAATAGTTTGTATCTGTTTACCAACAAGACTTTCCTCTGCACGCAAGCAGGGCACATCCCAGCTAATGGTCAGAGGTCTGTGAGAGATTATCTTCACGTTACATCCTTGACATCTGCTGGCGGAGATGTCAATCATTGCTGGTCTCCCATGGCCCTGCCTGCAGTGGCTGGCATGTTTGCTTTCTTCAGTCTGTGGCTGAATTGTTTCAGAACCGATGGTCCCTGCAGATGTCACTCGCCTTTTTATTGAAGATGCTGTGATCGGAAAGGTCAGGCAATGGCATTCATCATTATCTTGTCCCCTGATCTTTTCTCCGAGGACTCTACTATTATTTGAGCGCTAAAATACAAAAATAAAAAGCCCCCAATCTCCCAGCATGTCTACAACGAAGAAAGCAGTTCACAGCTGCCTTGACCTAGACAGTGCACTCAATCACTCCCCCTGTATGAAGGCGTGACCTGGCAGAGGGATTAATCATTGCTGTGATGGGAGCACTGCAGTGGAATGTGAAGCTCGGTGATGGCCTTGCTGCGAGTGTCAACAAAGCCTTCTGACTTTATTGACGCCCACACTTCCCTGAGTAGCAGAGCATGCAAACCACGACTCCATTACCGCACAATAGTGTTTCTGGAAATGGCGGAGAGTTGAAATATTAAAAAGCATAACCTGTTTTACTGAAAATACCAAATTATGAGCCTCGATCCAAGCTGTGTTAATTCTGAAATCAGATGCAAACAGCTCTTGCCCCAGATTTCAGAATCCAAGTCCTAATCACACTTTTACCTGGGGGTTTGCCCATAAGAATTCTTCCAGGTACTAACTGTAAGCATTTGGTGGAGCAAATCACCGTGCAATGTTCTATACCATGAAGTAATACTAGCCGGTAAAACGCGTTCCTCAATTTCTGGACTCTTGGAATTGGGCTCAAAAAGCATCCAAGGTAATACTGTCACCACACGATACTAATATTTCCTATGGGTGTTTTTGTACCCGACAAAATCACAGCCATCAGAATGGGGTGTATGTGTTTAGTCGCATTAATACAATTCTATGAAAACGCGCTAAAAGCTACATCTTTAAAATACACGTCTTGGTACCCCAAGACACGGCAGTATTTAATGGAAAAGTTGTTGACGTTGCAAATCACCATTTCTGAAACAGTGTGAAGCCTTTGCTCAAGTGAGAAGAAATTCACAATAATTTTACCTCACTTAAATTTAAGAATGCAAAAGTAAAATCTGCAAGTCAAACGGGAATTATGTGACGATAGGCAAATAATGTTTTAGGCCCCAATGATAACATTTAGATGTATGTCTCGATTATGTCCAGCGAAGGCAGATATGGAGAAGGAGGGAAAACCTAGGAAAGGGGACTTTAATTTATTTTATAGATTGGGCCAATGCAAATTTAATAATTTTATGCAGCGTTCATCTACAGTGAGAACGCAGTAAAGCACTACAAACTCACACCATAATAAAAAAGGCGATATTTCATTCTTGATGGTCAATTAAATTATAAGACCTGCACAGGTTATAACCAATTTATTAGAGGTGCTGAAGATGAGCACTGGTAGTTAGTAATCAAGCAAAATTGTATTTGCAGTTTGAAAGTAGTAATGACAGCTATCAGACAACCAGTGATACACTGCAAAAACTGTGGTCTAAACCTACTAATTCACTCATTGATGCTGCGCTATCCTACTTAATTCACTCTTTAAGACAATATGAGGGTAAACTGCACTCTGTCTACGTTCCAGAACTCAAAACATAATACGAAAACTGAGAGACATATTTACAAGGAGCTTGCGACGCCTCTGCGTAATATGTTTGATGCAGTGGTGACGTATTCAATGCTCTATATTTACAAAGTGACGCATAAGGCATAATGCACCACTTTTCCCTGTCCTACATCGTTTTTTACATGCACTACAACTAGCTGTGTCAGTTAATGGTAATCATATGCAAGGAAGGCGTTCTCCCTTAAAATCCCACACAGAACTGACATATCTATATTCACAAGTTTATAGGAAAAAGACGTATTGTTGGCAAATGATGCGCAGAGTAAAAAATGGGTCAAAATTCCTGCGCATCGGCAACCCAGGTGTAGAAATAATGAAATAATGCATTGGCACTGGTACATGTGCAGAACATACCCAAAGCACTTTGGCAAGCTCAACTATGCCATGGAACTACTCATACAGCACCTAGGAGCAACAAGAAGACGATCACCACCACCTCCACCATCCCCATGGAGTTGGCGCAGGAGAAGGGAGTGGACATACTGGCAGAGGGCTACCCTCATTGACCTAAGGGAGGAGGAGGTCATCTGATTGCACCAAGGCTGCAGACAACATCCAGGCGTTGCACCAATCTCCCTCTGCAGGCCAAGCTGATGGCAATACTCCACATGCTTTCTTTTGGGTCATTCCAAACTACCACAGCCAGATGGTGGGAATAGCTCAGCCATCCTTTTCTGTGTTCCTACTCTCCACCATAAGCCTCACATCCCGGTACTTCATATTCCCCAAAACACAGCAGAAACAACGAGCAGGGCTTCTATGCCATTGCTAGAGTTCCACATGTGTTGGGGCAATGGACTGCACTCATGTGCAATCGGTGCCTCCTGCTTCTACATCCCACCTTTACCGCAATCAAAAGCACACATATTCCATCACCGTGCAGGTAAGAGTGGACCATTTGTGGATATTCATCAATGTGCTGGCAAAGTACCCTAGGATTGCTCATGATGTATACATCTTCAGATATTCCATCATAAACAAGCACTTCCAGAATGGGAGAGATGGGAATGGCCTACTGGTTGGTAAGTATACCTGAAGCACATGACAAGCCTCATGAAAGTTATTTATGTTGGAAAAAATAGCCATATTTGTTTTGGGTGAATAAGACAGTGCATACGTAGCAGGTGTATACATAGTGGGCCTCATATTTGCACCATACAACATGGCACATGTGCAATACAACCCTCCAAGTCACACATCGTGAGCTAGCCACTGAGGGCCTCATGTACAAGAGGTCTGCGCTGCTGGAGCTTCAATTTCCATGATGCTCTGGTGGAGCAGGGCTCTCAATCATATCTATGAGGCAACGCAGCCACCCTGAATGCCCTTGCATGGCCTCATTGATAAGGATTGAGGGAAGGCAAGGCAATGCAAAGAGCTGCGTTGCCTTGCTCTACGTCACAGATGTGTTCCATGGTCCTTTTTATCTGTTTTTAGCCACATCACCAATGGGTTTTGACACATACCCTGATTTACAAGGACCTCAAAACCTGGAAATGTGTCAAAAATGTGTGCCTCCTCAGTAGAGGCCTAACAAGGAGAAATAACTTAGTGTCCACTTGCCATTTCCTTTTCCTATGTGTTCAAGCCTACATTGATTGTTTTTGTGCAGGAAGGTGCTCCTTATTGCAAAAACATTTGAGCCCATAACGCAGACAGAGCTGCACCATTTCTGTTGACTGTGTCCACAGGTAACTCTCATGGTCATGAGGCATGTCGTATCCAATACGTGTGAAACTGAGAAAGTTTCAAATTGTTTGCCCTGTCCTGGTCATGTCTACCATGTAAAATCACATTAGTCATATACACACCTGCCATCCTTCGGCCTGAGTGTGGACGTAAATATACTATTCTTAAGTGCCCTTTGAGAATTCCTAAAAAGTTTAAACTTAGATGTTTGGTCTAAGTTTAGACCAAACGTCTAAGTTTATCTTTGTTACTTTGGCCCAACATGCGGTCCAGTTTGTGCCACAGAAACCTACTCTATCAGTCCTCTAAGGTTCAGCAAGTAGACCCTCATACTCAAAGCATAGAAGAGACTGCCACACAATCACTGGTTAGATAATGTGCCTATCTTGGTGCAATTGTGCCCGTTTTCTGCCAGTGCAGTCTGCAAATCCAGAACACTGCATCATGCTAAAAATACATTGTACACTGTCCTCAATCAGTGTGGCAGTGCAGTCTGATAGTTTACCAGTTGCACTGTAAGTGCAAGACTTGCACATATCTCTCCCCTTGTGTCCCCATTGTGGACACAGTGCACTGCCATGTGTAGACTATCATGACTCACATTGACATGCACTCAGTAATCTCTCTATGAAATAGCTAATGAACAACAGTGACTACTACTGTCACTTCTACATATGTGCGAATGAAGGAGACAACTTTATCTCCACTGGTTACATTGGGAAAAATATGGCATTTTTAAGTTCAGAAATGCCAATATTAGTACCTAGCAAACACAATAGAGGAATGTGAGAGAAATGTCTCCTCAATGGCTAACTGACTCTCCATACTAGGGAAGATTCACCATGTTCAAGGCATTGGCACTCACAAGTGTCACACAGGCCAGTATACTTGTATTTGTAGTACAGTGTCAAAAAATGAGAGAGCCTGTATGTCAGATAATATGAGTGCATGTCCCATACTGGTTGAAAAGTGTATGAGTCATTCAGGACACATACCAGAATGTACATGAATGTGGGCACATCAACCATCATTACCATGGTCTGATTGTTCCCCTCCAGTCTTTTCAGCTGACCAAGGACATGGTCTGCAGTTATGTGTCATGACCACATATGCACAATACCAAACGGATGCCCAGCGGAGCTACAACCATGCACTTAGCACTAGCCGGTCCATAGTGGAAAGACTTCTGGAGTCCTTAAGTCACACTTTCGCTGTCTCGACATGCCGACATGTCCAGGGGGAGATTGCTGTACTCCCCCCATGGTATAAAAGATCATACTTGTGTGCTGAAATTTGCACAATGTATGTGTGCGGACCAATGTCCCATGGAATGAGGGAAATGAGGATCATGAAGTCCCGGAGGATGAAGATGAGGAAGATGTGGACCAACACCAAAATGTTCATACAATTGCTAAGACACGGGTGAGAGACCAAATTGCACAGAATTGTTTTGCAAATGCATGAGCCACATCAAGGAATCACAAATATGTGGACTACATGAAAAAGGTGTTCTTAAATGCCAGTACACTTAAGAACACTATCATTGTGTAAGCAATCTTACTTCAAAGTCACGGTAAACATCAAAACACTCACACTATACATGCTAGTAACTGGCACACAGTAAAGGTATGTAGTAATGAGTAACAAAAAGTGCTGGACAACATCTTGTAAATCCAAAAATGTATGCATGACAACAATCCGTGCCAAATGCATGTCCATTGGGAAGACAGACATCAAACAAAGATAGCAATTCTGCACAGTTTGGATAGGTCATGATAATGTGTACTGTTGCAGTGTACTGACTGTCAAACATCCGACCAGAATCCTACCATAATTCAAATGGTGTGCTAATGTAAATAGTGTGAAATAACTGCATGTGTGTGTTGTACATCTACCCATTTGTACAGCCTCATACTTGTGGAGGATAGTATAGTTAACAAAGTGAACAAAGGCACATAGTATGTGCATAGGAACACAGTCCAACCCATACAGTCTACATATGCTACATCAATGTCAACAGGCATATACTACATCCATTGTGACATCTCACATCATCACACATGTAAGTGCTGAATTAGCACCTGTGTCAGTGCAAGATTGGCTACCTACTGCCAGTGCTGCCACACTTGCCCCAGTAGGCAAAGATGCAACTGGAACAAGCACAGATGTATCTCACCACATTGGTGAGTTGCAGTCAGATACAAATAATGGGTTCACCACTAAAGCTACAGTTATGTGTGACAGTAAAAACACAACACAAAGAGTCAGAATATAAAACATTTTCACAGAAGCAATGTCTGAATACAAGGTGAATCCAACTAAGGTACTATGCACTGATGCATTCCAGTTCATAGTGGAAGAATGTGTCAATAAATGGAGAGGTGACCATCTTGTGTGAATGCATACCCTCATCCGAAGTTCAATTAACCCGTCAATGTAGCAACATAATGTGATGCATGCCACAAGTAAAGCACATACCTCCTTGGAATAAATCAGACTTGTTTTGGCCACCCAAGATGGCCTCGTGATCAGCAAAATATAGGCAAAGAATTGATGCAAAAACTAATGTGCATTCCCACTGTTCATGTGCCACACATATCCAACAAGACCCAAGCCCATACAGACGTATGTGTACCACAACATGAGATGGTGGTTGTTGGTTATCACTCCATGGTGACTGCTGATATGCATATAATAACATGTGTCATATATGCTTAGGCACATCCATTATACCTCTATTGTACACTGGCTGAACCAGCCTCTGTATGTCCCTTCCGCATTCAATGTATACATATAAGGGCTTGTGTACCACAGGCTGGTGCTGCTGGTTCACTACTTTTGAATCTCAGGTGGCACAAGCCTTTCAATCATATCCTTGAGTCCACGCTGTGTCAGCCATGTCATAGATCAGTCAAACATGGAGTGGCTTTACAAAAGCCAATCCATTTTTACACTTGAATGTGCTTCCCCCAAAGCAGCACAAGTTTGCAGCAGCCCTGGGGAAAGAGCATTTAATGAAACAGGTTGCAGTTTATCAAATTCACTGTGGCTCAAAAAGAGAAAGTGCACCCTATGCATAGTAGGGTCCCATTAATGAAATGAAAGTAGTCACACATATGTGCACTATCAACATACACATGCAACACATTCAAAGACATCAAGCATGTCACCTCATATACCCATAGGCAATACACTGATCCCTGATATTGTTTTCGTGCATTGCACAATACACTACATTGCAAAACACACATTTGACCCCTTGCTTCATTTAAACAGATGTATTAGCGTAATTCATGACTCATTGCACCCGTTGCGCTAGCTGGATGTCATGCATCCAAGTGTATGCGTCAAAAATAAAGCATTGTGCATTATCATGCATTGTGTAAAAATCGTGCATTACCTATTTTTTCACAGATGAGTTTTAAAAAATGACACATGAAATGAAAACTTGATCAATCCCAACAGGAAATGATGCAATGGCTCTGCCATGCTGCAAACCATGAACTGTGAACTTTCTTTCACTTTCCCTCACAGGCTTTTTGTCTGTGCTTGCTGGAGGTTGTGCCTTCTGGTTGCTGGAGAGTGTTGAAGTGTTTATTGGTCTTCTTGGTGTCTGTGCTGTCCCTGTTGTGTCCCTAAAGTACGTTTTTCATATTGCAATTGTTCTTTGTATTGTTTAATCAGGTTTCTGTATATTAGGAGGTCTAAGTTAGATTATTGTTACTAAGGGAAATGCATTTTTCGGGGAAGGATATGTCTGTGAGGGACAGAGCGCAGAACATGTTCAAGCAGGAGTTTGGGGGTTTCCTGTGGCTTATAATCCACTACCTCGCCAACGTGATTGCCAGTGGAGGTTGGGGAATTCAGGACTACCCAACCCAGGACCGGAAGGCATGAGGGGGAGGGGGGGTAGAAGGTGCACCAGCACAAGCAAACGATTTTCAAACCTGAGCATACAATACATCAGCTCAAGCATCCCTGGACAGATGTGGTCAGCCATGAGGCTGATCTCCTTGATTACTTTGGAGTTGAAATGGAGGGAGCTGTTGGGGAAGTGCACATATGCTGTGAGTCTATAGCTGAGTCTCCTTTGCTACTATATGATTTGTTTGCATATGACTCTAAGGATGACATATGTTTTATGGTCAGAACACCAAGCCTAACTATGTTGATAAGAAGAAGCATGCCACAGAGGCATTTTAACACTGGGCTGACATTAGCCCACACAGACCATGTAGTGCATGCCAGCCCCAGTGGTGATTTTTTCTCCACCAGCACTGTGCATGTAGTGTTGTCACCCAGTCATTAATGACGCAAAAGTGTGTTTGCCAAAACTCTATGGGCCTAATTTTTTTTAATGTGGTGCAGGGGCAGTTCAGCAAGGTGTCTTGCTCCACTGCCCTCCATCAAAACGAAAGGGCAGGAATGCGCAGAATTAATGATATAAGTGGCAATCCTGTTATTTCTGCCTGCACATGTGCACAAATAGGTGCCTTTCGCCAATGCTGGAACCCTTGCACCATGGTGCAAGGGTGTCTGTATTGTTGGCACAATTGTTTTTGTGCAGGAAGAAATACTTTCCTGCACAAAAACAATCAGTGGAGGCATTTTCCTCTGTCTACGTGTGCTGCAGAATGGAGCACACATACAAATAGGAAAATATGCAATGAGAAATAAAGATATTTCTTCTAGTTTCACTTCTCCTAGAGGAGCATGCAGATATGATGCCTTCCCAGGTTTACAGATTCTTGTGAATCTGGGAACGTATCAAAACCCATGTGTGTTGCTTAGGAAAAGCCACTGCAATGCGCATAGAATGCCTCCTTGACGGAGAAAGGTTACGCAGCACTTTGTGCTGCCTTGCTTTACTCCGAATCTATGAGGAAACACCAAGCCACACAGGATGACTTTGCATCGCCTCATATATATGATGGAGACGGCTATGGCACTGGAGCGTCAGAAAAAAAGGTGATGCTCCAATGGTCCAGGTCTCCTGTAAATGTGGGCCAATGTATGTTACAGGTGAACACAAGCTGTTTGGGGCACATCTGAACATTTCTCCTACGTGTTGGTGTGCAGATGTTCCCATTCCTCATTGTGTCGGTACAGGGAATGGATGGACAATGTCTATTCACTGTGCAGCATTGAAATGCACTGAGATCAGTGAAGGCAAGTAACAAGCATGGCTACTGTCTGATGTGTATAGTACCGTCATGGACATGTACAAGTATGAGAAAGGCACAATTAATGTTATACCTTGCAGAGTGTGGCATGTCAAGTCATTAGTGTCACAGACCCAGGAAAAATAGGCACCCTTACTCTATTTTGCAAGTAGTGATGTATTTGTACTTGGACTTCAATCTGTGCGCCAGATTCCTGATTAGGCACATCATATCTGTATACACCTCAATCTGCCTTACCTACGAGTAACATTATGCCATGTCAACTGTGCATTATTCTTCATGTTCAACGTGTAGACTTACATAGACACTTGCTAATTCAATTTACTGTGCTTCTTATGTACACAGTGCACGTGTTCTACAGTCACAGTGCAATGTACCATGTTATACCTTGTAGGTGGTCCTGAGCCACATACAATGGCTGCGGTAGAGAGCTTTAAGGATCCGGATGCTACCAGTGAGTTTCACCTGAATGTTTACTGTGTTGTGCAAGGATTGTGTGTCATGTTAGATAATGTTTGCAATGACATGTTCAATCGGCATCCCAATTCCAATGGAATTTTTTGTTCCAGACATGGTACCTCATAAATTGATTAGATTGAAGTGCAGGCACAATATACAGTGACTAATGTCAATGTGTATTGCCAATCGAAGCAGGCACACATGATAGATGGGGTGATAGAGGAGCCATGACCAAAATGTATCAGTCTGTTAAAGTACACAGGAGTAGGTTTATAGCTGAATATGGCTTGGGATGTTTATCCTTCAAAATGCATGTCTGATGCACATTGCTAGTATAGTCATCCATATTGCATTCTGTGTACATTTTGTATGATAAGTCCAAACAGGATGTGTAAAATCGAACCTCATTGAAGACAGAATTGATGAGGTTAGCTGGCCCAGATGTCAGCAATTCACACCATTCTACAGTAGCAATGTGCATCTTACATGCATGTTGATGATTTACAGGCCTCACTCATATCGTCTAAAGCCCCATTCTCCTCGTTGTATACATAGTAATACCTTTATGCTGTCTTCTTACCAGAAATGCCATGGTGTGTTTGACCAAAGGCAGGTCTGCACAGTGTTGTCATCTGACAGTCCATTACACTGTCCACCTTCTGGTGGTGTTACCCATAATGGCTTGCAACAAAAATATAACGCAGGATTGCACTTCGGATAACACTTGCTAGTTACATCACAAGATACCTGTGCATACGAGATGTACAGCATGTATGCACATACCCATCACATCGATATGCTAAGTGATGATGTGCAGCAAGGTGACATTAATAGCTGACATGTAGGGACAAACACCAGGCTATGTACAGCGACACATGTTATTACTTGAACCGCATGGGATGAGCCATGTAATCGTCCTCCAGATATTTACACCAGTCAATTTGGAGATATATCCAATATCTCTACTTGATTTGAGTTAGATAGCCAGCCTCCATTCATGCTTCAAATACCTGGGACATAGTAAGTCCATGTAGCAATATGTCTGGAGTTGTGGCCTTGCCATATTGGGTACACACTGTTGACTCCAATACATGTACTTGCCAGACATTGCTAATCTTAACTAAGTTAATGACCATGGACTCAAGCCCATTGCAGGCTGCAGAAGCAACCCAAATGATCAATTACTAGGGACAGGTGTACCATACCATGTGTTTACAACAGCATTGTTCCTAATCATTCTGTGTATTGACATGGTTATAACTAGATATGGTCAGACAATGCAATTGCAATAGCCAACATTGGCAACACCTTTGTACATTGGCCTTACTAAATTTGGAGAAGTAACTGTATTTTTAGATGGATAGTCACTTAATGCTTCAAGATGAATCTGGGGTTTTAGAGATGCCACATATGATGTTGAAAACAGGATGAAACCTTATGATGATTGACACAGTTCCTAGTGATGCCTTGTCTGATCCATTTTCATTCTGCTCGAACAGACAACATGACCCCAGATAAGAAGAGGAACCATCTCATCCATTTGGAGTGGTACAGGCACATCCACCATCTAGCCAAAGAATACAGCAGGATGACAAAACAATTAATTGAGGAGACAGCACTTGGCGCATAACCTCAAAGGGGCCACTCACACATTATCAGCCAGGCCCAAGCCAGGATGTAGCTATGGACCAGTGAGGTGCCTCAATCTCCATGCCAAGTACTTTCACCAGTCAGCCTGCAGGACCATCACAGCCCAAGCTCAACCCACAGGACATGGTTCCATTTTTTAACACCTTATACTGAAGGACATGTCGGACATGAAGCTCCAGGTAGCAGCCCTGAAACACAAGGTGGACACAGCAATGCGTTTACTGCAAACGCTGCAGCAGTGTGTGGATCACATTGGGGAGCAAGTGCAGACCACAGGGGCCCTTTCTGTCCTTCCCCATGTTTTAAGTTCTGTTTTTATTAGAATGTTTTAACAGCACAGTTTAGGCATAGTTAGTGTAGGCATAGGTTAGGTATAGGTGTTTTTATATTTTATATGGGGTTGGTTCAGTAATTGGGTATAGGAGTGGGCAGGTTATTTAGTGGGTAGGGCTTGATGTAAAGGATATGTGTTTAAATTTTTTTTTAAACAAAATGTACAAAAATATTTGTTTAGCCTATTATGTTTAGTTAGTTTTTGTATAGGTATAGTTTATGTTGTTTTGTATGAAGATGTGTATTAAAGGGGTGCAGAGAGTGATGTTTAACATGTGTTATTTGTGTAGAGTAGGAAGTTAAGATAAGGTAGTTTTAGTTAGTTTTTAGGATAAGGTAGTGTAGTTAAGGTAGCATTGTTTAGTTTAGTTGTAGTTTTTGTTAGATAAGCCAGTTAGTGTAGCTTAGGTTGTTTTAGGTAGGGTAAGGGATATATTTACATTAAACATCAATCTTTTATACATACAAGTCTACTTCATGATTTAGTGTGTATGAGTTATCATATCTGCTTAGGTTGTGTTAAGTACATGCAATAGGCTTTGCTAGCAGTGTTTGTAGACATGTGTGACTAAGTGAAAGACCTATGCAGAGGAATCTGTCAAGTTTGGCATGGAATCACATGAGGGATTTACAAACATAGTTGAGCACTGTAAGTGGCACTCTTAATATGAATGGATAATCAGGCCGAAACAGGTATTCACATATTGTTGCTCTGTGTGTACATCATGCGACGCGCATTGGAGGGATGGTGATATCAAACCACTGTCACTAATCAAGCAGATTCGGGGTCACACACTGATGCCAGCCCCTTACACCCTCACCCTGGAATCATTTGCTTGTCACATCAGTGTTGTTTGCTAACTAGTATCCGTGGATGTGCTCCCCACTGGTGCTGTGACTTCATTCACCATTAACATTGATTGCATGCTACCTGTTGCACTTCATGCTTGTGACCTTGAATTACTATTTGCTAGTCTATATATACATAAGGTTCTCCAAATCTATTGCCCTTGGCTGTGTAACTTTGCCCATGACTCCATTACACACATGTCCCTTGTTGGAGTAATTGGTGTCTTTGGCTCACAAAATCCACCATGTTCTACCTAGTCCAGATACCAACAGAAATACAACAATCGGGTTGAACTCAGTGCATTTATTTAAATGTGCAGAAATGTGTAGGATCACAGGCACAGTTCTTACGGCAACAACACCAACACTTATTTTGAGCCATAGGACATTCAGACAAAGTCCTAGGGGGATACACTGCATTGGACATGTGGAGGAGGGGAGTGTTTCAGTGAGAAAGAGAATTAACAAACTACCAATAGAGAAGATAGGCCATATTGACAGTCCACAAATGGGTGAGATCAACAGGTGGGACAACAAACTGAGGACGTTAACAGTTGGAGAGTACATTGGCATGGTCATCAGCAATGGGCAGAGAAAAACCTGACAATTTGGCGCAGAGAAATTCTATTAGGCAGTTTTATGTTGGAAAGAGGTTGAAATCCACATCTTCCTCCTCTGATGTGTGTGGTGCTTCCCATGAGGAGGGTGTTGTAGTTGACGGTAGCAACGGAGGTGCCCACACAGCAGGGGCTGAAGATGTGGAGCCCCTTTCGTCATCAGCATTTCTTTGTGCCAACAAGTAGGGCAGCACTGCATTGAGAAAGGCCTGCTGGTTTTCCAGCACAGCACCAATGTCGTGGTAGTAGGCACCAATAGTGCCGATGTATATGTCCTGCTTCTGCCCCACAGACCCGAGGATGTTGTGAATTGCGCCCAGCTGTTTGGCAACCTTGCTGGTGCCACTTTAGTAGGGGAAGTTGTTTGTGCCTCTGCCTCATGACACCAGCGATGTCAGCCAGGGACTGTTGGAGTCCACATAGCAGAGGGCAAGTGCCTTGTAGAATGGCTGAGGTGTCCTTATTGGGAATGAGGCACTGGTGGACTGCTTCTAGGGGGCCTGCCATGGCCTTTATCCCTATCAGCACCATATCTACCTCTCCCTCTGGACTCCTACTACACAACATTGGAATTCTACCTGGGGGTCCTCAGAGTCCAGGGTTGGGGGTGGGCTAGCAGGTAGTGTTTGTTGTGTGATGGATAGATACTCTGGAGACCCCACAATGCTGTTGGCCCTTTGTGCAACCAGCGATGGCGTGTCAAAGGAGGCCCGGATTTGCTGAACGGTATCTTGGTCAAGGGTTGGCAGGCTGCCACCCTCAGCCAGATCGTTATCCTGGACAGGAAGCTGCTCAGGAGGTGTAGGTACATCCTTTGCAATGTGAGAGAGAAATGTTAATGGTGTCCTATGTTAGATGTTGACATGAGTAATCTGATTGACAATCTGACTTGCTAATATTTGCCTTTCAAAACAACATTCATGTGTAGCATGTCTGTTGCACTTAGGTATTGAGTCCATGTTGTATTGTACTTGTGTTTAAGATGGTAGTATCTCTGCATTCTTAATACAACCACTGTGTGACAAACCAGACTTTTTGCCTCATGGCATATATTGCAACACAGGTCCTGGGCCCACCATTCTTGGACGTATGAGAAGAGGTCAGGTCCACATCTGCCAAGGTGATTGATATTGTTTTTCATGATGCCTATAATGATTGTGTTTTAACATATTGACACCACTACTGTTCAGATTGCACCTTATCCCCAGGGTGCCTGCGTTCACTGTGGCCAGTAGTCATCTCATTGCTCCTGTGCAGGTGATGTGGGTTTGGTCATAAATGTGCAATTATTCCACCATCTGGGTATCACACTGTACACTATGGCACTCTGCCTTGCTGTGCAGTCTTGCATGCACATTGTGCATTCATGTGGTCAAGTGTTGATTTTGTAACACTTATCCTGTGCAACTGTACACACCAAACAACCTTGCTACACTGCATAAATGTGTGAGGGCATGAACCTACTCTGTATTTCCAATTTATGTTTCCTCATTTGATTTTATTGAATACACATTTGGCTACAACATGGTGGACAGTGGGTAAGATGTATCGAATCTATGGCCACTGTCACACAAGGTAGGTTGGTAGCACTTCCATTCACCCCAGTTGATAACTGCTTGTCAGGTATCTGCATAGTATGATACATCCTTTGGCTCAGGGCCACTCACTTGTACATGTACATACCTACTCTGCCACTCCTCATTTGTGGCCAGTGACTCATCTTACTGCCACACAGTGATGTAACCCAGATCATACATTGACTTTCATGTGGCTACAACACTGACAATGTGTGTGACCATATCCAATGTAGTGACATGTCTGGCAGCTGTACCCCACATAGCAGTAGAGCTGGAATTGGCAACATGTATCTACCAAGGTTTGCAACATGACTGGGCACATCCACCTCATTCTCCAACCATTGACGATTCCTGACCTTTGTAGTGGTAGATGAGTTTTTCATGTCCCTTGACAGATCCTTATTTCACATCCTCCTACTGAGACGTATGTGGGATGGTGAGACAATTCCCTTCAGACTCCATCCTGCCACATGCTACATCTTCTCCCAGGACCACATCACATGTAAGATATTGTACCCCAATGGGCTCTTCTTTGTAATCCCTTCCCAGCTGCACACTAGTGTAAAACTGTCAGACACAGCAGTGCATATGTCTTGGTATGGCTACCTCGCAGAACACATATCCAATCTGACCTCCTTGCTATGCAATGCCTCCCCATTCAGACACAGTGGCAGTTCAACCTGCTTAGCCAGCACTTACAATGCACTGCACAACCACGGGCCCACCAGGGTCACACATCAGCTTTGGTTTCAACACACATGGTCCTCTGATGTGCATCACTTGCATTCACCTTGACCCAGTCAGATTTAATACATGGCGTGCGTTCTGGTGGTCCCTACCATGGCAAATTACACCTGTGTGGTCTCACCATGCACATCAGGGCAGCTGTGCACTATGTATTGTAAAGCCAGTTAATATACATGTGTCTCTTGGCATGTTCCTATGTGTTGATATATTCACACACCCCACACTGGAGCCCCCTCTCAGGTGACCGGTTTCTCCCTAGACAGCAACATACCCTTGGTTTAATTTACAGTGCATTTTTGTGTTTATGGGCTCATGTAAGTCCCAGTGGCCTTATGGTGCAAGGTGGCCTGCACTGTTGCCATCAGGTTGTACAGGGGTCAGGTGTCCATGCATGATGTGTTGTTCCAGTCAATGGGGCATATTTTTATGCATCTTCCACTGCCGGTACATTACTTTTTGTGCCACACCGGCAAAGCAGGCTGCAGACCCATATCTACAAGGCCACACAAAGCAACTTGGCATGGCTTTTCCTGGCATTTCGGATATGAAGTGAGGCAGGGCAGTGCAAGTTACTCCATAGCCTCACTCTGAATCAGGGGAGAATACCGTGGCCATTGCAGTGGATTTCAAATGCAAAACCCATAGGTTTTGTTGCATTCCCTGATTTACAATGATCTGTGAACCAGGGAATGCGACAAATTCTTACACCTCCCCAGGGGCGCCATAACAAGAAGTAATAGCCCTTTTCTCCTTGATTGTATCTCTTTCTATGTGTGTTGTATTCTGCAGCACACATAGGAAGAGGACAAATTCTGACATGATTGTTTTTGTGCAGGAAGGTATCCCATCCTGCACAGGGATGATAGTCCTGTCTGCGACAAAGGATTCCTTGCAACATGGTGCAAGGGTGCTTGTGCCGGCGCTAGGCAGCACAGTGTACACCAGAGCAGAGGGGGAGGACAGGAATGCATGTTATCTTGTAGGTACATCCTATTCCTCCCGTTTCCATGGGGCACAGGGCAGCACAGCAAGGTGACTTGCAGCGCTGCCCTTCACCACTTATCTTGTGATTGGCCCCCCCATTTTTTAGGGTCGAGCCTGTGTTGCATGCGCTCGCACATGTGTATCGCAGCGAGACGCTTTAGTGTTTAGAAAAGGGCTCGGAGCCTTGTCGACATCACATCAGTGTTTTTCATTGGTTCGTGGACTTGCCTAATAAAATCTGCTTGCTTTCATTAGTCGAAGGCATGCATGTGTCATGCCTTTTTCCGGTGGCTAGCCCTCCTTGAGCGCATCGACAAAGTACAGAAAACATGCGAGGCTCGCTGTTTTCTGTCCGGCTCGTGGACTACTTTTTCTCTAATTTACTAGCACGATTTCGCTTGGCAGAAGTCGAGCACTTTACATAGTTAATTGTACTTTTTTGGGTTACGTACATAAATGCACTTTTGCCGATAGGTGAAAAGTCGGGTTAGGAGTTTACAACGCTATCAGCTCTAACATGAGCAAACGCGAGACCCGTTGCATTGCACATGCCTGTTTACTTTGTATTGTGGAACTTGCAGTTCTGGTGACTCATGTTTTGCATCCTACTACATGTTCCAGTATACAAAGGGTGACCTGAATTGGTGCTGCGCTGCATACATGGAATAGATAAATGTGACAGAGCCTGACTGAGCTGTGCAACGTATAACTGGGCAGTGTGACTGACATTTCTGTGCCATTCAACGGGATATGATCCAGAGTCCTGTCTGACAGCACAGTGGAGCACTGGGATATAGCTAGCTGCACTGCACAACTTAACCCTTTTGCCCACATTGCCCCTTGTTAATATATACACTGTGTCTGTGGTTGTTCCTTGTGTGCTGCACTGTCATGTCCTGGTACTCCAGCCATCAACTTGCCTGGGATGACAGCTGCCACGCACTCCTCCAAGGCATCCAGCTCCTCCTGGGGTGTAGGGCTCCCTCCTCCAGTCTGCATTGATGCCTTCAGGTTGTTTGCCAGTTTCCCATTTGTCGGGCGCTTATAATCATGCCAGCGCCTCTTGCAGTCGGTGACGATCATCTTCACTTGTCCCACGCTATTGACCTTTTCCACTATGAACTGCCAAATGGCCTCTTTCCTCCCTTGTGGCAACTTAGATGTGACAAAGAGCTGATGTCGGTGCTCTGTCACCTCAGTGATCAAGACTTCATTCTCCTCCTCATTGAAGTTGCACTTCCTCTTCCTCTTCCCCTTTGAGTCTGTCTGAACATCTGTAATGCTATCGGTATTTAACCACTAGCTCTATCCTGACCACTGACTCAATTTTGTGTTTAGCTGAGCTTCACACACTATCAGGTATTTTTCCGCACACCACTTGTGCAACATGTTTTCGCTCTTTCTCACTGAAGAATAGGTACGTAACATGGAGGAGTGAAGAGCACTGATGATAGGATGTACCATACTGAGAATGTTTGTGGTAAGGCAAGGAACAGCTCGGTCTTGGAAAAGCACTGTGAGAGTTGGTCAATCTCACACAGGCTTTTTTCAACACTGACGTGGTGCGACCAGCGTTTGAACAACAACTCACAGTATGGGAGGGGGGAGTTTCTAGAATTCTCTTCTCCAGCTTGTTTAAGGTACTTAAGAGGGAAGCTTAATGACTGGGGTTAAACAGAACTCATTCCAGGAAGAGGACGCCTTTTGCCCGGGTTCTCTTTGAGGGTCATTTTTCTCTTTCGCAAGTTGTCTGGGCTCTTGACTTGAAGTTGGCAAAGATATGATGTCACGGTCAAGCCCCATGGCGATGCATTTTTCATTCTTATTTTTAGCTCTGCGTTGTGAATGAAAATATAATCACTATATATGTGGATATATAATTCATGATTATAGTAGGGTATTTTCATTGTTTGTTTCTATGATCATTATTATTTTACTGCTTTGATTATTTTCAGAAGTGTACTTGTGTTGCTTCATTTGACCTACACGCTTTCCCTGTAAGAACCCTGAGAAGTGCCTTAATAAATGTATTACTCAGGCTAAGAGTGCTGCATTGTTGGCATTCCTTTCATTTTTTCTCTTCTCAGTCTGAACTATAGCAAAATAACATCCTGGCTGGTACTGGGGTGGTTGTCCTTGCTTCTGCTGCCTGCTACGTAGCTGCCTTCTGTGAAGTTTGCCATTTTTTTTCAAACAAAGCGTAAGTTGTTACATTTTTTTGAGGCATACCACACTCAAAGGTGACACAGGGCCAATTAGCATCACTTTACATGCCTCAAGCCAGCCCTGCGTAACTTTTGCAGAAGGAGCATCAGATTTCCCAAAGACATGGCACACACAGATGCATCATTTTTTTTCCACATAGCCAGGATTCTTAAAACATGGTCACCGTATTGTAAATATGACGCATCAATGGCGTAGGATTCTGACATACCAAAGCACAAGTTATTTTGATGCATGCTGATGCAATGCAGTCATGCGTCATTTCTTGAAATATGCCCTAATTTCTTAGAAAAACGTATGTACAGCACATGTAAGGAGATCTACACCGGTTGCATAAATAACTCTATAAAGAAACAAAAAGGAACTTTTAAAATGCATAATGGAATCAACAAATTCTTCAAATCTTGCCCCTCACACATAGCTATTTTCAAGAGATCTGCAATGACTAAAAGTTTTATTGATTAAATTTAACCAAATACGTACATCCAGTCCAACCTGTTCCTCAGATGTTATTACCAATACTGATACCCTCACCATCTTCCCCAGTCTCTTTAGAGCTGTTTCACACACTAACAGTAGAAGATTTACGTAACTTCATTATGAAATGCAAATCATTTTATCCCTCTGGTCCAATTCCCTTATAAATTCTACCCATTGAAATCCCAGATTTAAGAAAAGCTCAGGTATAGTTCCAGCTGACTTGAAACAGGGAATCATAATTTTTTTCTTAAAAATAACCAACTTTAGCCCGGGATTCTAAGTCTAATTATCATCCTATAACATTTCTACTATCCGTTGCAAAACCCCTAGAGATTGCCATGGCCAATCAATTTCTTTACTTACTTCAGAAACATAATATACACAACAATGCAAGAGTGGTCTTCCGGTCCAACAAGAGCACTGAATTTGCCCTTATATCGGGTCTTGATGACCATCACACGGACTCTGACCATAACAGTACAGGTGCCTTAATTTTATTAAACTTATCAGCAGCGCTTGATACCACTGACCATAATATATGGATCCCAAGAATTAACAACAGCAGTATCTAAGGAACTGTACTCACATGGATCTCCTGTTATCAGGAAAACAGATCTCAAAGAGTTTTTCTTGATAGTTTCATTTTATCATCATATAACATAAACACCAATTTTTCCCACTTGTATGCAGGACAAAGAAGTGTACTCCAAGGGTCAGTTAACTGACCTCCTTTGTGGCAACTGGTACATAACTGGCTAATTGAAACAACACCTGGACTGCGCCCTCCTCAAGGAGGTTGATAAAGTTAGTCCTGATCCTTCAATGCTGTCCCTGAGGTTCTGGGACCCTTGGCTATGTCTAACTCGACTTCTCCTACAATCTCTAAAAAGTAGTGGGACTTAGAAAATTCTAACTGTCAGCACCCAGAGGACAACCACCCAAGCCAATGCAGCCAAGGCTCAATTTTGATGTACTGAAGAAATAGGTTTGTCTCAATTGGAGCTTCTCCTCAACAACAAATCCATTTCAGTGGGCAGTCAGTGTGAAGGCATCCAACCTTGTGGAACTCATCATCAGATACAGCCTATAGCCTTTTTACCCTGGAGGATTCTGAGCTCTGAAAAAGAGACTAAGGGCCTGATTTAGCGTTTGGCAGAGGGGTTACTCTGTCACAATGGTGAAGGATATTCCATCTACCAAAATATAAACCCCATAGGATATAATGGGATTTATATTTTAGCGGATGGGATATGCATCACCATTGTGAAGGAGTAACCCCTCCAACAAACTCTAAATCAGGCCCTTAGAATGCAGAAATCTTGACCGGGAGACAAGAGATCTTCCCTGGGCATGAGATTTGAATTTGTCCTGCTCTGTGATTTTCCTGCCAAAACCGATGGCTATAGTGGTACCTTTTCCAATGTCTGTCTGGCTTTGTGAAGACTTCCTTGGATACAGCTTGCAATTTTTCCCCACTGGAGGATTTTGACTTCCATTTAAGAGACTAGGGTGGTCATTACAACCCTGGCGGACGGTGTTAAAGCGACAGTAAAACTGGCAACAGGCCGGCGGAAAAAAATTGGAATTACGACCGTGGCAAAAAACGCCAACAAAGACAGGCACTTTAACACTCTGACCGTCACAGTGGTACAAACAAACAGCTTGGCGGTCACCGCCAACAGACAGGCGGAGGACAATGTACCGCCCACACTATTATGACAGGCCAATCCGCCACCTTTTACGGGGCGGATTCACTGCAGATAAAAACACGGCGGAAACAGGAATTTTGAAGGGAAAACGCTCACCTCTACACAGTCCACGAGGAACGACAACACCATGGACCCGGAAATCCAAATCCTACCTGCGATAGTCTTCCTGCTCCTGTACCAGGAGCACCAACGCCAGCGGCGAAGACCACGGTGAGTACTGCACCTACGACACAGGGGAGGGGGGAGGCAAAAAACAGGGACACACACGCAACACCCCCACCCCCACCCTCACCCACTACAACACACACACTAATACATATCTATACATTATAGTAGCACCCCCAACCCCCCCGAAGAATGCAAAGACAAAAGGAAATGAGTGTAACCATTGTAATATATTAAAATGCAGTACGCAAAAATATACATGTATACACTATTAACAAAATATACACCAAGAATAGTAGTCCAGGTATTGCACCATTTATAGTCCGTGGACCACTGGGCCCAAAATGCATGGGCGAGGCCCACACACGATACCAGATCAAAACAGAGAGAACACTGCAGGGGCATCAGATAGAAATACAACAGGCACCTCAGGGGGAAGGGAAGGGGGGGCACCCCAGCCGGATGAGTGCACGACGCCAGATCCACGAGGGGGCTCCATGCCCATTGATGTATCCTGGGGAGTGCAAAGCCACAGTCTCTGAAGTCTATACAGTGGGTGGTTTGCCCACTGTTCAATCCTGGGGAGTGCAAAGTTACAGTCTCTCAAGTCTCTACAGTGGGTGGGTTGCCCACTGCATTATCCTGGGGAGTGCAAAGCCACAGTCTCTCAAGTCTCTACAGTGGGTGGGTTGCCCACTGCATTTTCCTGGGGAGTGCAAAGCCACAGTCTCTCAAGTGGATAACAGTCTCCACTGGTTCTGGAGGGGGACTGGTGCCCAGAGTGCTTCATCCTGTGAAGGACAGAGGTAGTGGATGGATGTCTCCGGGGGACTGGTGCCCAGAGTGCTTCATCCTGTGAAGGACAGAGGTAGTGGATGCATGTCTCCACTGGTTCTGGAGGGGGACTGGTGCCCAGAGTGCTTCATCCTGTGAAGGACAGAGGTAGTGGATGGATGTCTCCACTGGTTCTGGAGGGGGATTGGTGCCCAGAGTGCTTCATCCTGTGAAGGACAGAGGTAGTGGGTGGATGTCTCCACTGGTTCTGGAGGGGGACTGGTGCCCAGAGTGCTTCATCCTGTTAAGGACAGACAGAGTGGATGCATGTCTCCACTGGTTCTGGAGGGGGACTGGTGCCCAGAGTGCATCACGCACCCTGTGACGGTCCCAATTGCATCAGTGCCCCTACCGCTCATGGGCTAGCGGTGCTTGATTTGGCGGTGCCCTGTTCAGCGGTGCTTGAGTTGGCGGTGCCCTATTCAGCGGTGCTTGAGTTGGCGGTGCCCTGTTCAGCAGTGCCTGAGTTGGCGGTGCCCTGTTCAGCGGTGCCCTGTTCAGCGGTGCCTGAGTTGGCGGTGCCCTGTTCAGCGGTGCCTGAGTTGGCGTGCCCTGTTCAGCGGTGCTTGAGTTGGCGTGCCCTGTTCAGCGGTGCTTGAGTTGGCGGTCCTTCATTGCCGAGCTGGGCTGGGGCTGGCGGTCCTTCATTGGGCAGCTGGGCTGTGGCTGGCAGGGCCCTCCTGGACAGCTGGGCTGTGGCTGGCGGGGCCCTCCTAGGCAGCTGGGGTGTGGCTGGCGGGGCCCTCCTGGGCAGCCGGGCTTTGGCTGGCGGTGCCCTCCTGGGCAGCGAGGATGGGGCTGGAGGTGGACTCCTGTGCAGCGAGGATGGGGCTGGCGGTGGCCACCTGGGCAACTGGGCTGTAGCTGGCGGGGCCCTCCTGGGCAACGAGGATGGGGTTGGCGGTGGCTTCCTGTGCAGCGAGGATGGGGCTGGCGGTGGCCTCCTGTGCAGCGAGGATGGGGGTGGCGGTGGCCTCCTGGGCAGCGAGGATGGGGCTGGCGGGGCCCTACTGGGCAGCGGGGATGATGGCGGTCTTCTCCGCCGTGCTGCTCCTCCCAGACTTGCCGGGTTTCTTGTGGCCCTTCCCCTCCTTGGGAGGAGTCACAGCTGAGTCCACACTCCCACCGGGACCCCTGGGAGAGGCTTGGGTGGCTGGAGTCTTCCCCCTCTCCTGCCGGGCACTGGCCAACTTCTGGTGCTTCACAGGGGGGGGGACTGGCTGTGCTGTGGCTCCGAGCCACACTGGCTGTCCTGGTGGCCGGTGCACTCCAGATACCTGTGACAACAGGCACCACTGGTCCCGGAGATGTTGTGGCTGAGGTGCTAGTTCAGGACCTATAAGTTGGACGGGGGGGAATAGGTCAAGGCTGGACAGGAAAAGTTTTTTGGACACACTGGGACGGGTAGCTGGAGGGGGTTTGGGAGTGGAGGAAGAGGTGGTGGTTGTAGGAGGTGTACGTTTGGTGGCTTTGGGTGCAGGTGCATGCGCTGGAGGCTGTCGTGAGGTGGATGGCTGTTGGGTGGGTGTGTGCCTGCATTTGTGTATCTTCGGAGGGGGAGTCACAGACACACTGGGAGAGGACACAGGGGACGTGTGTATGGTAGTGGGGGTGGTGACTGCACGTGAGCGGGGTGTGCTGGTGGGTGTGCTGGTGAGGGACGTAGTGGCTTTAGAGGTAGTGCATGCAGGTGTGAGTGTAGACGAGACTGGGAGGGAGGAGGGAGACGACGAGGAGGGGGACACAGTGGAGGCAGTGGATGTTGGTGTGTCTGTATGTGATTCTTGCGTGAGTGCCTGTGGGATGTGTGGTGCTTATGTTTGCCTGAGCTTCCCTTGTGTGGTGAGGTGTGTGCAGGCTGGTCTGATGGTGTGCTTGGGATAGGCAGAGGTACAGGGGATTGGGTCTGGGTGGAGGAAGTTGGAGGGGGGAGGCTAGACACAGGGACAATGGCTGCCATCAGTGCTGAGGCCAGAGTTTGTAAGGCTCGGTGAAGGGCCGCCTGACCAGAATAAATGCCCTCCAGGAATGCATTTGTTTGTTGCAACTGCCTTTCTACACCCTGGATTGCATTCAAAATGGTAGACTGCCCAACAGTGAGGGACCTGAGGTGGTCAATGGCCTCCTCACTGAGGGCAGCAGGGGTGACTGGGGCAGGGCCTGAGGTGCCTGGGGCGAAGGTGATGCCCACCCTCCTGGGTGAGCGGGCACGGGCGAAGGCTGATGGGCTGCTGGGAGGGCGGTGCTGGTCGGGGGGTGGCGGCTGTACCTGTAGATGCGGGGGGCACAGATGTTGCCGCCACCACAAGGCAGCTCCCATCAGAGGACGAGTCTGTGTCGCTGGTTTCAGCTCCTGTCCCCACCATGGTGCTCCCCTCGCCCTCCGTCCCACTGGTGTATTCTGAGTCCGTAGTGTGGCCCTCCATGGCCATGTGGGATGCAGCTCCCTCGTGCTCCGGTGCCACTGCTCCTCCGCCTGATGATGCTAATGCACACAAGAACAGGGAGACCACAAAAAAAGGGGGGGGAACAGAAGAAAGACATGTTGAGTGCATGGATTACCGCTACCGTTGATGGACAAGACAGACACAGAAGCCCCCTGCACTACGTCGCGCTCTTGGGCTCTACAGTGCAATTCATGGGAAATGGCCTACAAGGCTATGGACGACATCTGCACACATAGATGACACAGGTGCATGAATAGCTGTACTTGGCATTCTACAGAGGTGGGGTGGGGTGGGGGGCCACAGGGCCATGCCTTACAGAGGGGCCTAGCCTACGGAACTCGCCCTGGCCTAGGGTAACCCACAGCCCTCCTCCCCCACCCAGACACCTCCACTGCGTGCAAAGTCAGCTAAATGAGAGTGTACCCCCCCCTTGTGTCTGCTGTTATGCCCTCAAGCGCCCATCCAACCCTGGGTAGGCCACCGCCAGGATCCTGAACATCAGGGGGGTCATGGTTCGACGGGCACCCCTCCCACGTTGGGAGGCCATCCCCAGCTGAGCCTCCGCTGTCTTCTTGCTCCAGCAACGAATGCCCTCCCATCTTTTCCACCAGTGGGTGCTCCGTCTGTGGTGCACCCCCAGGGTCCGGACGTCCTTGGCGATGGCACGCCAAATATCCTTCTTCTGGTGGGCGCTGACCTACATGAAATGTACAGTGGAAGAAGAGAAGTCATTACCAACTGCGCTGTCAAAGTGAGTGGCCCCCATCCCTACCCTTGCCATGTGGCACATGCACCCACCGTCTTTCATGCACGCAGAACTCTTCCCCCTTCCTTCTTACAACCAGCCCCCTCCACACAGGCATAGCCCATACAACATGCTCCCTGTGTACTTACCTGTTGGTCTGGAGGACCGTAGAGTAGCGTGTACTGGGGGAGGACCCCATCGACGAGCTTCTCCAACTCCTCCGATGTGAAGGCAGGGGCCCTTTCCCCAGACGCACGAGCCATTGTCTCTTCCAGACCGAGGTCACAGCAGCACTTGCAGTGTAGGTCCTCTCCTGTCGAAGATCAGGTATCGAGTGATTATACAGATAGAAAATGGCGGTCACGTCCGCGGCGGTGCGTACCATCACCGCCGGCGTACATCGTCATTGGCTCCTGGGACCCATAGGGTCCAATGTTAACCAATGCAGCATTGCGCCGCGGTCTTCGACCGCCTACCGCGACGGTGTACAACGCCAGCGCAGTTACCTCACATCCCATTGTCCCACTTTAGAGGTCAGGCAGCCGCCATTTCAGGGGCCCACATGGCCTAATTTCCAAATGCAACGCACATACCTAGGCCTAGTCTCAACACACATACAGGCCACATTTTGTGTATGATTGGTGTTCTGTGTAGACTGTGGGTACATACCTCTGAGTTGTTTGACTCTGTGCTCGCTGTTGTCCTTCATAGGCACCGTCCGCTGGGACATGTGAGGAGATGGCGAAATCCTCCAGTGTACCGACTGCTGGTGGACCTGTCGACAATGGAGGAAAGAAATTTGATTATCACCTACAGGTTTGACTGTGCCACAATCCAGGAACTGTGTACACAGTTGGAGCCTGACCTGATGTCAGCAATCCGCCATCCCACAGGAATCCCCCCCTCAAGTGCAGGTGCTATCAGTGCTCCATTTCCTTGCAAGTGGGTCTTTTCAAACAACTGTGGCCATGGCATCAGGGATGTCCCAGCCTATGTTTTCCAACGTATTGTCCAGAGTGTTGTCTGCCCTGCTGAAACACATGCGGAGCTACATCGTTTTCCCTCAGGTGGAGGATTTGCCTACAGTGAAAGGTGATTTCTATGCCCTTGGACATATCCCCAACATCATAGGTGCCATTTGTGGGACCCATGTGGCTTTGATCCCCCCTCACAGGAGTGAACAGGTGTACAGGAACCGGAAGAGTTATCATTCCATGAATGTACAGATGGTATGTTTGGCAGACCAGTACATCTCCCATGTGAATGCCATGTTCCCTGGCTCAGTGCATGACGCC